>NC_090807.1:12384041-12701958 GCF_036512215.1 Solanum lycopersicum
TATACCGTGTGTGCTTCCCAAAGGCGATGATGGCATGCCAAGCCATACGTCATTCTACTATGTGTGTTTTCCAAAGGCGGTGATGTCATGCCAGTCCCGACGTCGTCCGACTGTGCGTGCAGTCCACGGGTGGTGATGTCATGCCACGCCTAACGTCGTCCGACCGTGTGTGCTTTCCAAGGGAGGTTATGTCATGCCACGACCGACATTGCCGACCGTGTTTGCAGTCCAAGGGTGGTGATTTCATGCCACGCCCTACGTCGTCCGACCGTTGTGAAGTCCTAGGGAGGTGATGTCATGCCACGCTCGACGTCGTTCGTCCGTGTTTGCTGCCCAACGGCGATGATGGCATGCCAAACCCAATGTCGTTCGACCGAGTGTGTTGTCCAAAGGTGGTGATGGCATGTCACGCTCCACGTCGTTCGATCGTGTGTGCTGTCCAAATGAGGTGATGTCATGCCACGCCCAACGTAGTCCGAACGTGTGTGTGTTGTCCAAGGATGGTGATGTCATATGATGCCCGACAT
Organism: Solanum lycopersicum; assembly: GCF_036512215.1. Taxonomy (NCBI): domain Eukaryota; kingdom Viridiplantae; phylum Streptophyta; class Magnoliopsida; order Solanales; family Solanaceae; genus Solanum; species Solanum lycopersicum. The sequence goes on from NC_090807.1 coordinate 12,384,569, forward strand.
TACTGATCGTGTGTGCTGTCCAAAGGCGGTGATGGCATGTCACACCCGACGTCACTTGACCGTGTGTGTTGTCAAGGGCAGTGATGGCATATCATGCCTGACGTTGCTGACCGCGTGTGTTGTCCAAACGCAATGATGTCATGCCACGCCCGACGTCGTCCGACCGTGCGAACAGTCCAAGGGCGATAATGTCATGCCACACCGACGTCGTTCGACCGTGTGTGCTGTCCAAGGGCGGTGATGTCATGCCACGCCCGACGTTGTTTGACCATTTGTGCAGCCCAAAGGCGATGAAGGCATGCCACGCCCGACATCGTCCGACCGTGCGTGCAGTCCAAGGGCGGTGATGTCATGCCACGCCAGACGTTGTTCGACTATGTGTGCTATACAAGGGCAGTGATGTCATTCCACGCCCGACGTAGTCCGACCGTGTGTGCTGTCCAAAGGCGGTAATGACATGTCAAGCCCACCGTCGTTCGACCGTGTGTATTGTCCAAGGGCTGTGATGGCATATCACGCCCGACGTTGCCGACCGTGTGTACTGTCCAAGGGCGGTGATGTCATGCCACGCCCGACGTCATTTGACCGTTTGTGCTGCCTAAAGACGATGATGGCATGCCACGCCCGACATCGTCCGATCGTGCGTGCTGTCCAAGGGCGGTGATGTCATGCCACGCCTGACGTCATTTGACCGTTTGTGCCGCCCAAAGATGCTGATGGCATGCCACGCCCGACATCGTCCGGCCGTGCGTGCACTCCAAAGGCAGTGATGTCATGCCATGCCTGACGTCGTTCGACCGTTTGTGCAGTCCAAGGGCGGTGATGTCATGCCACGCCCGACGTTGCCGAGCGTGTGTGTTGTCCAAGGGCGGTGATGTAATGCCACGCCCGACGTCGTCCTACTGTGCGTGCAGTCCAAAGGCGGTGATGTCAAGCCACGCCCGACGTTGTTCGACTGTGTGTGCTGCTCCAAGGTGATGATGGCATGCCACGCCTGACGTCATTCGACCGTGTGTGCTGTCTCAAGGCTGAGATGTTATGCCAAGCCCGATGTAGTTTGACCGTGTGTGCTGCCCAAGGGCGGTGATGTCATGCCACTCCCGACGTCTTTCGACAGTGTGTACTGTCTAAGGGCGGTGATGTCATGTCATGCCCGACGTTGCCGACCGTTTGTGCTGTGCAATGGCAGTGATTTCATGCCACGCTCGATGTTGCCGACCGTGTGTGTTGTCCAAGGGCGGTGATGTCATGCCACGCCCGACGTCATCCGACCGTGCGTTCAGTCCAAGGGCGGTAATGTAAAGCCACACCCGACATCGTTTGACTGTGTGTGCTGTCCAAAGGCGGTGATGGCATGTCATGCCTGACATCGTCCGACCGTGTTTGCCGTCCAAGGGCAATGATGGCATGCCACGCCCGACGTTGTCGACCGTGTGTGGTGCCCAAAGGCAATGATGGTATGCCACGCCCGAAGTCATTCGACCGTGTGTGTTGTCCAAAGGCAGTGATGCATGTCACGCCTTACGTTGTCCGACCGTGTTTGCCATCCAAGGGCATGCCACACCCGACGTCGTTCGACCGTCTGTGGTGCCTAAAGGCGATGATGGCATGCCATGCCCAAAGTCGTTCGACCGTGTGTACTTTGCAAGGGCGATGATGTCATGCCACGTCCGACGTCGTCCGACCGTGTGTGTTGTCCAAGGGCGATGATGTCATGCCACGCCCGACGTTGCCGACCGTGTGTGCTGTCCAAGGGGGGTGATGTCATGCCAAGCCCGACGTCGTCCGATCGTGCGTGCAGTCCAAGGGCGGTGATGTCATTCCACGCCCGACGTCATTCGACCGCGTGTGCTGTCCAAGGGCGGTGATAACATGCCACGCTTGACGTCGTCCGACCGTGTGTGCCGTCCAAGGGAGTTGATGTCATGCCACGCCCGATGTCGTTCGACCATGTGTGCTGCCCAACGGCGATGATATCATGCCACATCCGACGTCGTTCGACCGAGTGTGCTGTCCAGAGGCGGTGATGACATGTCACGCCCGACGTCGTTCGACCGTGTGTGCTGCCCAAAGGCGATGATGGAATGCCACGCCCGACGTCGTTCGACTGTGTGTGCTGTCCAAAGGCGGTGATGTCATGCCATGCCCGACGTAGTCCGACCGTGGGTGCTGCCCAAGGGCGTTGATGTCATTCCACGCCCGACGTCGTCCGACTGTGTGTGTTGTCCAAGGGCGGTGATGACATGCCACGCCCGACGTAGTCCGACCGTGTGTGTTGCCCAAAGGCGATGATGGCATGTCTTGCCCAACGTCATTCGACCGTTTTTGCTGTCCAAGGGCGGTGATGTCATACCACGCCTGACGTCGTCGGACCATGCGTGCGGTCCAAGGGCGGTGATGTAAAGCCACACCCGACATCGTTCGACCGTGTGTGCTGTCCAAAGGCGGTGATGGCATGTCATGCCTGACATCGTCCGACCGTGTTTGCTGTCCAAGGGCTATGATTGCATGCGACGCCCGACGTTGTCGATCGTGTGTGGTGCCCAAAGGCAATGATGGAATGCCACGCCCGAAGTCGTTCGACCGTGTGTGCTGTCCAAAGGCAGTGACGCATGTCACGCCTGACGTCGTCTGACCGTGTTTGCTGTCCAAGGGCATGCCACACCCGACGTCGTTCGACCGTGTGTGCTGCCCAAAGGCGATGATGGTATGCCATGCCCAACGTCGTTCGACAGTGTGTACTTTGCAATGGCTATAATGTCATGCCACGTCCGACGTCGTCCGACCGTGTGTGCTGTCTATGGGCGGTAATGGCATGCCAAACCCGATGTTCCTGTCCGTCTGTGCTGTCCAAGGGCGATGATGTCATGCCACGCCCGACGTTGCCGACCGTGTGTGCTGTCCAAGGGGGGTGATGTCATGCCAAACCCGACGTCGTCCGATCGTGCGTGCAAACTGAGGGCGGTGATGTCATGCCACGCCCGACGTCATTCGACCGTGTGTGCTGTCCAAGGGCGGTGATAACATGCCACGCTTGACGTCGTCCGACCGTGTGTGCAGTCCAAGGGAGGTGATGTCATTCCACGCCCGATGTCGTTCGACCATGTGTGCTACCGAACAGCGATGATATCATGCCACATCCTACGTCGTTCGACCGAGTGTGCTGTCCAAAGGCGGTGATGACATGTCACGCCCGGCGTCGTTCGACCGTGTGTGCTGCCCAAAGGCGATGATGGAATGCCACGCTCGACGTCGTTCAACTATGTGTGCTGTCCAAAGGCGGTGATGTCATGCCACGCCCGACGTAGTCCGACCGTCTGTGCTGCCCAAGGGCGGTGATGTCATTCCACACCCGACGTCGTCCGACCGTGTGTGCTGTGTAAGGGCGGTGATGTCATGCCACGCCCGACGTAGTCCGACCGTGTGTGTTACCCAAAGGCGATGGTGGCATGCCTCGCCTGACGTCATTCGACCGTGTGTGCTATCCAAGGGCGATGATGTCATACCACGCCCGATGTCGTCGGACCATGCTTGTAGTCCAAGGGCGGTGATGTAAGGCCACACCCGACATCGTTTGATCGTGTTTGCTGTCCAAAGGCGGTGATGGCATGTCATGCCGGACGACGTTCGACCATGTTTGCCGTCCAAGGGCTATGATGGCATGCCATGCCCGACGTCGTTCGACCGTGTGTGCTGCCCAAAGGCGATGATGGCATGCCACACCCAACGTCGTTCGACTGTGTGTGCTCTCAAAAGGCGGTGATGTTATGCCACGCTCGACGTAGTCCGACCGTGTGTACTGTCCAAGGGAGGTGATGTCATGCCGCCCCGGACATTCCCGACCGTGTGTGGTGTCCTAGGGCGGTGATTTCATGCCACGCCTTATGTCGTTCGACCAAGTGTGCTGTCCAAGGGCGGTGATGTCATGCCACGTCCGACATTGCCGACCGTGTGTGCTGTCCAAGGGCGGTGATGTCATGCCACGCCCGACATTACCGACCGTGTGTGTTGTCCAAGGGCGGTGATGTAATGCCACGCCCGACGTTGCCGACCGTGTGTGTTTTCCAAGGGCGGTGATGTCATGCCACGCCCGACGTTGCCGACCGTGTGTGTTGTCCAATTGCGGTGATGTCATGCCACGCCCAACATTACCGACTGTGTGTGCTGTCCAAGGGAAGTGATGTCATGTTACACCTGACGTTGCCGTCCGTGTGTGTTGTCCAAGGGCGGTGATGTCATGCCACGCCCAACATTACCAACTATGTGTGCTATACAAGGGAAGTGAAGTCATGTTACACCCGATTTTGCCGTCCGTGTGTGTTGTCCAAGGGCGGTGAAGTCATTCCACGCAAGACGTTGCCGACCGTGTGTTTTGTCCAATGGCGGTGATGTCATGCTACGCCCAACATTGCCGACTCTGTGTGCTTTCCAAGGGCAGTGATGTCATGTTACACCCGACGTTGCCGTCCGTGTTTGTTGTCCAAGGGTGGTGAAGTCATTCCACGCCCGACATTTCCCACCGTGTGTGCTGTCCATGGGCGGTGATGTCATGCAACGCCCGACTTTGCCAACCGTGTTTGCTGTCCAATGGGGATGATGTCATGCCACGCCCGACGTCATCCAACCGTGTGTGTATTCCAAGGGTGGTGATGTCATGCAACGCCCAACGTTGTTTGACCGTGTTTGCTGCCCATAGGCGATGATGGAATGCCACGTCTGATGTCGTTCAATCGTGTGTGCTCTCCAAAGGCGGTGATGTCATGCCACGTCTGACATCGTCCGACCGTGTGTGCTTTCCAAGGGCGGTGATGTCATGCCACAACCGATGTTGCCGACCGTGTGTGCTGTCCAAGCACGGAGATGTCATGACACGCCCGACGTTGCCGACCTTGTGCGCTGTCCAAGGGCGGTGATGTCATGCCACGCCCGTCATTACCGACCGTGTGTGCTGTCCAAGGGGGGTGATGTCATGCCACGCCCTACATTGCCGACCGTATGTGTTGTCCAAACGAAGTGATGTCATGCCACGCCCGATGTTGCCGACTGTATGTGTTGTCCAAGGGCGGTGATGTCATGCCACGTCCGACGTTGCCGATCGTATGTGTTGTCCAAGGGCGGTGATGTCATGCATTTCCCGACGTCGTCAGACCGTGTGTGCTGTCCAAGGGCGGTGATGGCATGCCACGCCCGACGTTGCCGATCGTGTGTGCTGTCCAAGGGCGATGATGTCATGCCTTGCCCGACGTTGCCGAACATGTGTGCTGTCCAAGGGCGGTGATGTCATTCCATGCCCGACGTCTTCCGAATATGCGTGCAGTCCTAGGGAGGTGATGTCATGCCACGCCTGACGTCGTTCGACTGTGTGTGCAGCCTAACTGCAATGATGGCATTCCATACCCGATGTCGTTTTACTTAGTGTGTTGTCCAACGGCGGTGATGGCATGTAACACCAGACGTCAATCGACCGTGTGTGCTGTCCAAAGGCGGTGATGTCATGCCAAGCCCAACGTCATTTGACCGTGTTTGCTGCCCATAGGCGATGATGGAATGCCACGTCTGACGTCGTTCAACCGTGTGTGCTATCCAAAGGCGGTGATGTCATGCCACACCCGACATCGTCCAACCGTGTATGCTTTCCAAGGGCGGTGATGTCATGCCACAACCGATGTTGCCGACCGTGTGTGCTGTCCAAGGGCGGAGATGTCATGCCACGCCCGACGTTGCCGAACGTGTGCGTTGTCCAAGGGCGGTGATGTAATGCCACGCCCGTCATTACCGACTGTGTGTGCTGTCCAAGGGGGTGATGTCATGTCACACCCGTCATTGCCGACTGTGTGTGCTGTCCAAGGGCGGTGATGTCATGCCACGCCCGACATTACCGATCGTGTGTGTTGTCCAAAGGCGGTGATGTCATGCCACGCCCGACGTTGCCGACTGTGTGTGTTGTCCAAGGGCGGTGATGTCATGCCACGCCCAACATTACCGACTGTGTGTGCTGTCCAAGGGCAGTGATGTCATGCCACACTCGACGTTGCCGTCCGTGTGTGTTGTTCAAGGGCGGCGATGTCATTCCACACCCGACATCGTTTGATCGTGTAAGGCCACACCCGACATCGTTTGATCGTGTTTGCTGTCCAAAGGCGGTGATGGCATGTCATGCCGGACGTCGTTCGACCATGTTTGCCGTCCAAGGGCTATGATGGCATGCCATGCCCGACGTCGTTCGACCGTGTGTGCTGCCCAAAGGCGATGATGGCATGCCACACCCAACGTCGTTCGACTGTGTGTGCTCTCAAAAGGCGGTGATGTTATGCCACGCTCGACGTAGTCCGACCGTGTGTACTGTCCAAGGGAGGTGATGTCATGCCACCCCGGACATTCCCGACCGTGTGTGGTGTCCTAGGGCGGTGATTTCATGCCACGCCTTATGTCGTTCGACCAAGTGTGCTGTCCAAAGGTGGTGATGGCATGTCACGCCCAACATCGTTCGACCGTGTGTGCTGTCCAAGGGCAGTGATGGCATGCCACACCTGACGTTGCCGACTATGGTTGCTATCCAAGGGCGGTGATGTCATGCCACGCTCGACGTTACCGACTGTGTGTGGTGTCCAATGGCGGTGATTTCATGCCACGCCCGATGTCGTTCGACCGAGTGTGCTGTCCAAAGGCGGTGATGTCCTGTCACGCCCAACATCATTCGACCGTGTGTGCTGCCCAAAGGCGGTGATATCGTGCCACGCCCAAAGTCCTTTGACCATGTGTGTAATGTCCAAGGGCAGTGATGTCATGTCACGCCCAATGTCGTTTGACTGTGTGTGCTACCCAAAGGCGATGATGGCATGCCACGCCCGACGTCATTCAACCGTGTGTGCTGTCCAAGGGCAGTGATGTCATGCCACGCCCGACGTTGTCTGACTGTGTGTGCTGTCCAAGGGCGGTGATGGCATGCCACGCCCGACGTTGCCGACCGTATGTGATGTCCAAGGGCGGTGATGGCATGCCACTCCCGATGTTGCCGACCGTGTGCGCTATACACGTGCAGTGATGTCATGCCACGCACGACGTCATTCGACCGTGCGTGCAGTTCAAGGGGGGTGATGTCATGCCACACTCGACGTCGTTCGACCGTGTTTGCTGTACAAAGGCGGTGATGTCATGCCACACCCGACGTCGTTTGACTGTTTGTGCTGCCCAAAGGAGACGTGCCATGCCACGCCCGACGTCTTTCGACCATGTGTGCTGGCCAAGGGCGGTGATGTCATGCCACGCCCGACGTCGTTTGACCGTGAATGCTGCCCAAAGGCGATGGTGGCATGCCACCTCCGACGTCGTTCAATAGTGTGTGCTGTCCAAGGGCGGTGATGTCATGCCACGCCCGACGTCGTCCAACTGTATGTGCTGTCCAAGGGCGGTGATGGCATGCCACGCCCGACGTCGTTCGACCGTGTGTGATGTCAAAGGGCGGTGATGTCATGCCACGCCCGATGTTGCCGACCGTGTGTGCTATTCTAGTGCGTTGATGTCATGCCATGCCCGACGTTGTTCAACCGTGCGTGCAGTCCAAAGGCGGTGATGTCATGCCACGCTCGACGTCATTCGGCCGTGTGTGCTGTACAAGGGCGGTGATGTCATGCCACGCCCGACGTTGTCCGACTGTATGTGCTATCTAAGGGCGGTGATGGCATGCCATGCCGAACATTTCCGACCGTGTGTGATATCCAAGGGCGGTGATGTCATGCCACGCCCGTTGTTGCCGACCTTGTGTGATTTCCTAGTGCAGTGATTTCATGCGATGCTCGACGTCGTTCGAGCGTGCGTGAAGTCCAAAGGTGGTTATGTCATGCCACGCTCGACGTCGTTCGGTCGTGCGTGTTGTACAAGGGCGGTGATGTCTTGCCACGCCTGACGTCGTTTGACTGTTTGTGCTGCTCAAAAGCGATGATGACATGCCACACCTGACGTCGTTCAAAAATGTATGCTGTCCAAGGGCGGTGATGTCATGCCACGCCTGACGTTGTTTGACTGTGTGTGCTGCCTAAAGGCGATGATGGCATGCCACGCCCAATGTCATTCGACTGTGTGTGCTGTCAAAGGGCGGTGATAGCATGCCACGCCCGACGTTGCCGACCGTGTGTGTTGTCCAAGTGCGGTGATGGCATATCACGCCCGACGTTGCCGACCGTGTGTGCTGTCCAAGGGCGTTCATGTCATGCCACGCCTAACGTCATTCGACCGTGCGTGCAGTCCTAGGGCGGTGATGTCATGCCACGCCCGACGTTGCTGACCGTGTGTGATTTCCAAGGGCGGTGATGTCATACCACGCCCGACGTGGTCCCACAGTGTGTGCAGTCCAAGGGCGGTGATGTAAATCCACACCCAATGTTTTTCGACCGTGTGTGTTGTCCAATGGCGGTGACGGCATGTCACGCCCGACGTCTTTTGACCGTAAGTGCTTTCCAAAGGCGTTGATGTCATGCCACCCCCAACGTCGTTCGATCGTGTGTGCTTCCCAAAGGCGATGATGGCATGCCACGCCCGACATCATTCGACTGTGTGTGCTGTCTAAGGGCGGTGATGTCATACCACGCCCGACGTCGTCTGACTGTGCGTGCAGTCTAAGGGCAGTGATGTTGAGCCACTCCCGACGTTTTTCGACTGTGTGTGCTGTCCAAAGGAGGTGATAGCATGTCATGCCCGACATCGTTTGACCATAAGTGTTGTTCAAAGGCGTTGATATCATGCCATGCCAAACGTAGTGCGACCGTGTGTGCTTCCCAAAGGTGATGATGGCATGAACCGCCCGACGTCATTCGACCGTGTGTGCCGTATAAGGGTGGTGATGTCATACCACGCCCGACATCGTTAGATCGTGTGTGCTGTCCAAGCGTGGTAATGTAATGCCACACCCGACGTAGTCCGACCGTGTGTGCTGTCCAAGGGCAGTGATGTCATGTGACGCCTGACGTCGATCGACCGTGTGTGCTGTCCAAGGGAGGTGATGTCATGCGACGTCCGACATCGTCCGACCGTGTGTGCTGTCCAAGGGAGTAATGGCATGCCACGCCTAACGTTTTCGACCTTGTGTGCAGTCCAAGGGCGGTGATGTCATGCCACGTCCGATGTTACCGTCTGTGTGTGCTATCAGAGGGCGGTGATGTCATGCCACGCCCGACATCGTCCGACTGTGCGTGTAGTCAAAGGGCGGTGATTTCATGCCACGCCCTAAGTCGTCTGACTGTGCATGCAGTCCAAGGGTGGTGATTTCATGCCACGCCTGACATCGTTCGACCATGTGTGCTGATCAACGGCGATGATGGCGTGCCACACCTAACATCGTTCGAAAAAATATGCTATCAAAAGGCGGTGATGGCATGTCACGCCCGAGGTTGTTCGACCGTGTGTGCTGTCCAAAGGAGGTGATGTTATTCCACGCCAAACGTCGTTCGACCGTGTGTGCTACCCAAAGGTGATGATGGCATGCCACGCCCGACGTTGTTCGACCGTGTGTGCTGTCCAAGGGCAATGATGTCATGCCACGCCCGACGTAGTCCGACCATGTGTGCTGCCCAAAGGCGGTGATGTCATGCCACACCCGACGTTGCCGACCTTGTGTGCTGTCCAAGGGCAGTGATGTCATGCCACGCCTGACGTTGCCAACCGTGTGTGCTATCCAAGGGCGGTGATGTTATTCCACGCCCGACGTCGTTCGACCGTGCGTGAAGTCCAAGGGCGGTGATGTCATGCCATGCCCGACGTCGTTCGACCGTGTGTGCTATCCTAAGGCGATGATGTTATGCCACGCCCGACGTCGACCGACTGTGTGTGCTTTCCAAGGGCGGTGATGTCATGCCACGCCCGACGTTGCTGACCGTGTGCTGTCCAAGGGCTGGGATTTCATGCCACGTCCGACATCGTCCGACTGTGTGTGTTGTCCAAGAGCGGTGATCTCATGCCACGCCCGACGTTGCCGACCATGTGTGCGGTCCAAGGGCGGTGATGTCATGCCACGCCTGATGTCATCCGACTGTGCGTGCGGTCCAAGGGCGGTGATGTTATGCCACGCCTGACGTCGTTCGACCGAGTGTGGTTTTCAAGGGCGGTGATGGCATGCCACACCAAACGTCATTCGATCGTGTGTGCTGTCCAACCGCAGTAATATCATGCCACGCCCGACGTCGTCCAACCGTGCGTGCAGTCCAAGGAGGGTCATGTCATGCCACGCCCGACATTACCGACCGTATGTGCTGTCCATGGGCTGTGATGTCATGCAACGCCCGACGTTGCCAACCGTGTGTGCTATCCAAGGGGGATGATGTCATGCCACGCCCGACGTCGTCCAACCGTGCGTGTATTCCAAGGGTGGTGATGTCAAGCCATGCCCAACGTCGTTCGACCGTGTGTGCTTTCCAAAGGCGGTGATGGCATGTCACGCCTGACGTCTTTCGACCGTGTTTGCCTTCCAAGGGCTATGATGGCATGCCTCGCGCGACGTCGTTGCATCGTGTGTGCTTTCCAAAGGCGATGATGGCATGCCAAGCCATAGGTCATTCTACTGTGTGTGTTGTCCAAAGGCAGTGATGTCATGCCACTCCAGACATCGTCCGACCGTGCGTGCAGTCCACGGGTGGTGATGTCATGCCACGCCCAACGTTGTCCGACCGTGTGTGCTTTCCAAGGGAGGTTATGTCATGCCACGACCGACATTGCCGACCGTGTTTGCAGTCCAAGGGTGGTGATTTCATGCCACACCCGACGTCGTCCGACCGTCATGAAGTCCTAGGGAGGTGATGTCATGCCACGCTCGACTTCGTTCGTCCGTGTTTGCTGCCCAGCGGCTATGCTGGCATGCCAAACCCGATGTCGTTCGACCGAGTGTGTTTTCCAAAGGCGGTGATGGCATGTCACGCTCGACGTTGTTCGATCGTGTGTGCTGTCCAAATGAGGTGATGTTATGCCATGCCCCACGTAGTCCGAACGTGTGTGTTGTCTAAGGGCGGTGATGTCATGTGATGCCCGACATTACTTATCGTGTGTGCTGTCCAAAGGCGGTGATGGCAAGTCACGCATGACGTCATTCGATAGTGTGTGTTGTAAAGGGCAGTGATGGCATATCACGCCCGACGTTGCTGACCGTGTGTTTTGTCCAAATGCGGTGATGTCATGCCACACCCGACGTCGTCCGACCGTGCGAGCAGTCCAAGGGCGATGATGTCATGCCACGCCCGACGTCGTTCGACCGTGTGTGCTTTTCAAGGGCGGTGATGTCTTGCCACGCACGACGTTGTTTGACCATTTGTGCAGCCCAAAGGGGATGATGGCATGCCACGCCCGACATCGTCCGACCATGCGTGCAGTCCAAGGGCGGTGATGTCATGCCACACCAGACGTCGTTTGACCGTGTGTGCTATACAAGGGCAGTGATGTCATTCCACGCCCGACGTAGTCCGACCGTGTCTGCTGTCCAAAGGCGGAGATGACATGTCAAGCCCGCCGTCGTTCGACCGTGTGTGTTGTCCAAGGACAGTGATGGCATATCACGCCTGACGTTGCCGACCGTGTGTACTGTCCAAGGGCGGTGATGTCATGCCACGCCCGACGTCATTTGACCGTTTGTGCTACCCAAAGACGATGATGGCATGCCACGCCCGACATCGTCCGATCGTGCGTGCTGTCCAAGGGCGGTGATCTCATGCCACGCCCCACGTTATTCAACCGTGTTTGCTGTCCAAGGGTGGTGATGTCATGCAACGCCCGACGTCATTTGACCGTTTGTGCCGCCCAAAGACGCTGATGGCATGCCACGCCCGACATCATCCGACCGTGCGTGCAGTCCAAGGGCAGTGATGTGATGCCACGCCTGACGTCGTTCGACCGTGTGTGCAGTCCAAGGGCGGTGATGTCATGCCACGCCCGACGTTGCCGACCGTGTGTATTGATCAAAGGCGGTGATGTAATGCCACGCCGACGTCGTACCACTGTGCGTGCAGTCTAAGGGCGGTGATGTCAAACCACGCCCGACGTTGTTCGATTGTGTGTGCTGCTCCAAGGTGATGATGGCATGCCACGCCTGACGTCGTTCGACCGTGTGTGCTGTCTCAAGGCTGAGATGTTATGCCAAGCCCGATGTAGTCTGGCCGTGTGTGCTGACCAAGGGCAGTGATGTCATGCCACTCCCGACGTCGTCCGACAGCGTGTACTGTCTAAGGGCGGTGATGTCATGTCATGCCCGACGTTGCCGACCGTGTGTGCTGTGCAATGGCAGTGATGTCATGCCACGCTCGACATCGTCCGACTGTGTGTGTTGTCCAAGAGCGGTGATGTTATGCCACGCCCGACGTCGCCGACCATGTGTGCGGTCCAAGGGCGGTGATGTCATGCCACGCCTGATGTCATCCGACTGTGCGTGCGGTCCAAGGGCGGTGATGTTATGCCACGCCTGACGTCGTTCGACCGAGTGTGTTTTTCAAGGGCGGTGATGGCATGCCACACCAAACGTCGTTCGACCGTGTGTGTGCTGTCCAACGGCAGTAATGTCATGCCACGCCCGACGTCGTCCAACCGTGCGTGCAGTACAAGGAGGGTCATGTCATGCCACGACCGATGTCATTGGAGTGTGTGTGATTTCCAAAGGCGGTGATGGCATGTCACGCCCGATGTCGTTCGATCGTGTTTACCGTCCATGGGCTGTGATATCATGCCACGCCCGACGTTGTTCGACCGTGTGTGCTGCCCAAAGGCGACGATGTCATGCCACGCCCGATGTAGTCCGACCGTATGTGCTGCCCAAAGGCGATTGATGGCATGCCACGATCGACGTTATTCGACCGTGTGTGGTGTCCTAAGGCGGTGATGTCATTCCATGCCCGATGTAGTCCGACCGTGTGTGTTGTCCAAATGTGGTGATGGCACGTCACGCCCGACGTCGTTCGACCGTGTGTGCTGTCCAAAGACGGTGATGTCATGCCACGCCCGACGTCGTTCGACCGTGTGTGCTGTCCAAAGGCGGTGATGTCATGCCACACCCGACGTAGTCCGACCGTGTGTGCTGTCCAAAGTCGGTGATTTCATGCCACGCTCGACGTTGCCGACCATCTTTGTTGTCCAAGGGCGGTGATGTCATGCCACACCCGACGTCCTCCAACCGTGCGTGTAGTCCAAGGGCGGTGATTTCAATCCACGCCCGATGTTGTTTGAACGTGTGTGCTTTCCAAAGACGGTGATGGCATGTCATGCCCGACGTCGTTCGACCGTGTGTGCTGCCTTAAGGTAATGATGGCATGCCACGCCCGACGTCGTTCGATCGTGTGTGCTGCCCAAGGGCGGTGATGTCGTGCCATTCCCGACGTCGTTCGACCGTGTGTACTGTCCAACGGCGGTGATGTCGTGCCACGCCCGTCGTCGTTCGACCGTGTGTGCTGTGCTAGGGCAGTGATGTCATGCAACTCCCGACGTCGTCAGACCGTGCGTGCAATCCAAGGGTGTTGATGTCATGCCATGCTCGACATTGTCCGACCGTGTGTGCTGTCCAAGGGCGATTATGGCATGCCACGCCCGACGTTGCCAACCGTGTGTGCTGTCCAAGGGTTGTGATGCCATGCCTTGCCCGACGTTTCCGAACATGTGTGTTGTCCAAGGGTGGTGATGTCATGCCACGCCCGACGTCTTCCGACCATGCGTGCAGTCATAGGGATGTGATGTCATGCCACTCCCGACGTCGTCCGACCGTGCATGTAGTCCAAGGGCGGTGATGTCATGCCATGCCCGACGTTGTTCGACCGTGTGTGCTATCCAAAGGTGGTGATGTCATGCCATGCTAGACGTCTTCCGACCATGCGTGCAGTCCTAGGGAGGTGATGTCAATCCACGCCCGACGTCGTTCAACTGTGTGTGCTGCCCAACGGCGATGATGGCATGCCACACCCGATGTCATTTTACTGAGTGTGTTGTCAAAAGGCGGTGATGTCATGCCACGCCCAACATCGTTTGATCGTGTGTGCTTTCCAAGGGCGGTGATGTCATGACAAAGGCGACGTTGCCGACCGTGTGTGCTGTCCAAGGGCGGTGATGTCATGCCACGCCCGATGTTGCCGACCGTGTGTGTTGTCCAAGGGAGGTGATGTCATTCCACGCCCGTCATTATTGACTGTGTGTGCTGTCCAAGGGCGGTGATGTCATGCCACGCCCGACGTTGCCGACCGTGTGTGCTTTCCAAGGGCGGTGATGTGATGCCACGCCCGACATTATCGACCGTGTGTGTTGTCCAAGGGCGGTGATGTCATGTCACGCCCGACGTTGCCGACTGTGTGTGCTGTCCAAGGGCGGTGATGTCATGCCACGCCCGTCATTACCGACCCTGTGTGCTGTCTAAGGGCGGTGATGTCAGGCCATGCCCGTCATTACCGACCGTGTGTGCTGTCCAAGGGTGGTGACGTCATGCCACGCCCGACGTTGTCGACCGTGTTTGCTGCCCATAGGCGATGATGGAATGCCACGCCTGACGTCGTTCAACCGTGTGTGCTGTCCAAAGGCGGTGATGTCATGCCACGCCCGACATCGTTCGACCGTGTGTGATTTCCAAGGGCGGTGATCTCATGCCACAACCGACGTTGCCGACCGTGTGTGCTGTCCAAGGGCGGTGATGTCATGCCATGCCCGACGTTGCGACCGTGTGTGCTGTCCAAGGGCGGTATTGTCATGCGACGCCCGTCATTACCGACCGTGTGTGCTGTCCAAGGGCGGTGATGTCATGCCACGTCCGACATTGCCGACCGTGTGTGCTGTCCAAGGGCGGTGATGTCATGCCACGCCCGACATTACCGACCGTGTGTGTTGTCCAAGGGCGGTGATGTAATGCCACGCCCGACGTTGCCGACCGTGTGTGTTTTCCAAGGGCGGTGATGTCATGCCACGCCCGACGTTGCCGACCGTGTGTGTTGTCCAATTGCGGTGATGTCATGCCACGCCCAACATTACCGACTGTGTGTGCTGTCCAAGGGAAGTGATGTCATGTTACACCTGACGTTGCCGTCCGTGTGTGTTGTCCAAGGGCGGTGATGTCATGCCACGCCCAACATTACCAACTATGTGTGCTATACAAGGGAAGTGAAGTCATGTTACACCCGATTTTGCCGTCCGTGTGTGTTGTCCAAGGGCGGTGAAGTCATTCCACGCAAGACGTTGCCGACCGTGTGTTTTGTCCAATGGCGGTGATGTCATGCTACGCCCAACATTGCCGACTCTGTGTGCTTTCCAAGGGCAGTGATGTCATGTTACACCCGACGTTGCCGTCCGTGTTTGTTGTCCAAGGGTGGTGAAGTCATTCCACGCCCGACATTTCCCACCATGTGTGCTGTCCATGGGCGGTGATGTCATGCAACGCCCGACTTTGCCAACCGTGTTTGCTGTCCAATGGGGATGATGTCATGCCACGCCCGACGTCATCCAACCGTGTGTGTATTCCAAGGGTGGTGATGTCATGCAACGCCCAACGTTGTTTGACCGTGTTTGCTGCCCATAGGCGATGATGGAATGCCACGTCTGATGTCGTTCAATCGTGTGTGCTCTCCAAAGGCGGTGATGTCATGCCACGTCTGACATCGTCCGACCGTGTGTGCTTTCCAAGGGCGGTGATGTCATGCCACAACCGATGTTGCCGACCGTGTGTGCTGTCCAAGCACGGAGATGTCATGACACGCCCGACGTTGCCGACCTTGTGCGCTGTCCAAGGGCGGTGATGTCATGCCACGCCCGTCATTACCGACCGTGTGTGCTGTCCAAGGGGGGTGATGTCATGCCACGCCCTCCATTGCCGACCGTATGTGTTGTCCAAACGAAGTGATGTCATGCCACGCCCGATGTTGCCGACCGTATGTGTTGTCCAAGGGCGGTGATGTCATGCCACGTCCGACGTTGCCGATCGTATGTGTTGTCCAAGGGCGGTGATGTCATGCATTTCCCGACGTCGTCAGACCGTGTGTGCTGTCCAAGGGCGGTGATGGCATGCCACGCCCGACGTTGCCGATCGTGTGTGCTGTCCAAGGGCGATGATGTCATGCCTTGCCCGACGTTGCCGAACATGTGTGCTGTCCAAGGGCGGTGATGTCATGCCATGCCCGACGTCTTCCGAATATGCGTGCAGTCCTAGGGAGGTGATGTCATGCCACGCCTGACGTCGTTCGACTGTGTGTGCAGCCTAACTGCAATGATGGCATTCCATACCCGATGTCGTTTTACTTAGTGTGTTGTCCAACGGCGGTGATGGCATGTAACACCAGACGTCAATCGACCGTGTGTGCTGTCCAAAGGCGGTGATGTCATGCCAAGCCCAACGTCATTTGACCGTGTTTGCTGCCCATAGGCGATGATGGAATGCCACGTCTGACGTCGTTCAACCGTGTGTGCTATCCAAAGGCGGTGATGTCATGCCACACCCGACATCGTCCAACCGTGTATGCTTTCCAAGGGCGGTGATGTCATGCCACAACCGATGTTGCCGACCGTGTGTGCTGTCCAAGGGCGGAGATGTCATGCCACGCCCGACGTTGCCGAACGTGTGCGTTGTCCAAGGGCGGTGATGTAATGCCACGCCCGTCATTACCGACTGTGTGTGCTGTCCAAGGGGGTGATGTCATGTGACACCCGTCATTGCCGACTGTGTGTGCTGTCCAAGGGCGGTGATGTCATGCCACGCCCGACATTACCGATCGTGTGTGTTGTCCAAAGGCGGTGATGTCATGCCACGCCCGACGTTGCCGACTGTGTGTGTTGTCCAAGGGCGGTGATGTCATGCCACGCCCGACGTTGCCGACCGTGTGTGTTGTCCAAGGGCGGTGATGTCATGCCACGCCCAACATTACCGACTGTGTGTGCTGTCCAAGGGTAGTGATGTCATGCCACACTCGACGTTGCCGTCCGTGTGTGTTGTCCAAGGGCGGCGATGTCATTCCACACCCGACATTACCGACCGTGTGTGCTGTCCATGGGCGGTGAAGTCATGCAACGCCCAACGTTGCCAACCGTGTGAGCTGTCCAAGGGGGATGATGTCATGCCACGCCCGACGTCGTCCAACCGTGCGTGTATTCAAAGGGTGGTGATGTCAAGCCATGCCCAACATCGTTCGACCGTGTGTGCTTTCCAAAGGTGGTGATGGCATGTCACGCCTGACATCGTTCGATCGTGTTTACCGTCCAAGGGCTATTATGTCATGCCACTCCCGACGTCGTTATACCGTGTGTGCTTCCCAAAGGCGATGATGGCATGCCAAGCCATACGTCATTCTACTATGTGTGTTTTCCAAAGGCGGTGATGTCATGCCAGTCCCGACGTCGTCCGACTGTGCGTGCAGTCCACGGGTGGTGATGTCATGCCACGCCTAACGTCGTCCGACCGTGTGTGCTTTCCAAGGGAGGTTATGTCATGCCACGACCGACATTGCCGACCGTGTTTGCAGTCCAAGGGTGGTGATTTCATGCCACGCCCTACGTCGTCCGACCGTTGTGAAGTCCTAGGGAGGTGATGTCATGCCACGCTCGACGTCGTTCGTCCGTGTTTGCTGCCCAACGGCGATGATGGCATGCCAAACCCAATGTCGTTCGACCGAGTGTGTTGTCCAAAGGTGGTGATGGCATGTCACGCTCCACGTCGTTCGATCGTGTGTGCTGTCCAAATGAGGTGATGTCATGCCACGCCCAACGTAGTCCGAACGTGTGTGTGTTGTCCAAGGATGGTGATGTCATATGATGCCCGACATTACTGATCGTGTGTGCTGTCCAAAGGCGGTGATGGCATGTCACACCCGACGTCACTTGACCGTGTGTGTTGTCAAGGGCAGTGATGGCATATCATGCCTGACGTTGCTGACCGCGTGTGTTGTCCAAACGCAATGATGTCATGCCACGCCCGACGTCGTCCGACCGTGCGAACAGTCCAAGGGCGATAATGTCATGCCACACCGACGTCGTTCGACCGTGTGTGCTGTCCAAGGGCGGTGATGTCATGCCACGCCCGACGTTGTTTGACCATTTGTGCAGCCCAAAGGCGATGAAGGCATGCCACGCCCGACATCGTCCGACCGTGCGTGCAGTCCAAGGGCGGTGATGTCATGCCACGCCAGACGTTGTTCGACTATGTGTGCTATACAAGGGCAGTGATGTCATTCCACGCCCGACGTAGTCCGACCGTGTGTGCTGTCCAAAGGCGGTAATGACATGTCAAGCCCACCGTCGTTCGACCGTGTGTATTGTCCAAGGGCTGTGATGGCATATCACGCCCGACGTTGCCGACCGTGTGTACTGTCCAAGGGCGGTGATGTCATGCCACGCCCGACGTCATTTGACCGTTTGTGCTGCCTAAAGACGATGATGGCATGCCACGCCCGACATCGTCCGATCGTGCGTGCTGTCCAAGGGCGGTGATGTCATGCCACGCCTGACGTCATTTGACCGTTTGTGCCGCCCAAAGATGCTGATGGCATGCCACGCCCGACATCGTCCGGCCGTGCGTGCACTCCAAAGGCAGTGATGTCATGCCATGCCTGACGTCGTTCGACCGTTTGTGCAGTCCAAGGGCGGTGATGTCATGCCACGCCCGACGTTGCCGAGCGTGTGTGTTGTCCAAGGGCGGTGATGTAATGCCACGCCCGACGTCGTCCTACTGTGCGTGCAGTCCAAAGGCGGTGATGTCAAGCCACGCCCGACGTTGTTCGACTGTGTGTGCTGCTCCAAGGTGATGATGGCATGCCACGCCTGACGTCATTCGACCGTGTGTGCTGTCTCAAGGCTGAGATGTTATGCCAAGCCCGATGTAGTTTGACCGTGTGTGCTGCCCAAGGGCGGTGATGTCATGCCACTCCCGACGTCTTTCGACAGTGTGTACTGTCTAAGGGCGGTGATGTCATGTCATGCCCGACGTTGCCGACCGTTTGTGCTGTGCAATGGCAGTGATTTCATGCCACGCTCGATGTTGCCGACCGTGTGTGTTGTCCAAGGGCGGTGATGTCATGCCACGCCCGACGTCATCCGACCGTGCGTTCAGTCCAAGGGCGGTAATGTAAAGCCACACCCGACATCGTTTGACTGTGTGTGCTGTCCAAAGGCGGTGATGGCATGTCATGCCTGACATCGTCCGACCGTGTTTGCCGTCCAAGGGCAATGATGGCATGCCACGCCCGACGTTGTCGACCGTGTGTGGTGCCCAAAGGCAATGATGGTATGCCACGCCCGAAGTCATTCGACCGTGTGTGTTGTCCAAAGGCAGTGATGCATGTCACGCCTTACGTTGTCCGACCGTGTTTGCCATCCAAGGGCATGCCACACCCGACGTCGTTCGACCGTCTGTGGTGCCTAAAGGCGATGATGGCATGCCATGCCCAAAGTCGTTCGACCGTGTGTACTTTGCAAGGGCGATGATGTCATGCCACGTCCGACGTCGTCCGACCGTGTGTGTTGTCCAAGGGCGATGATGTCATGCCACGCCCGACGTTGCCGACCGTGTGTGCTGTCCAAGGGGGGTGATGTCATGCCAAGCCCGACGTCGTCCGATCGTGCGTGCAGTCCAAGGGCGGTGATGTCATTCCACGCCCGACGTCATTCGACCGCGTGTGCTGTCCAAGGGCGGTGATAACATGCCACGCTTGACGTCGTCCGACCGTGTGTGCCGTCCAAGGGAGTTGATGTCATGCCACGCCCGATGTCGTTCGACCATGTGTGCTGCCCAACGGCGATGATATCATGCCACATCCGACGTCGTTCGACCGAGTGTGCTGTCCAGAGGCGGTGATGACATGTCACGCCCGACGTCGTTCGACCGTGTGTGCTGCCCAAAGGCGATGATGGAATGCCACGCCCGACGTCGTTCGACTGTGTGTGCTGTCCAAAGGCGGTGATGTCATGCCATGCCCGACGTAGTCCGACCGTGGGTGCTGCCCAAGGGCGTTGATGTCATTCCACGCCCGACGTCGTCCGACTGTGTGTGTTGTCCAAGGGCGGTGATGACATGCCACGCCCGACGTAGTCCGACCGTGTGTGTTGCCCAAAGGCGATGATGGCATGTCTTGCCCAACGTCATTCGACCGTTTTTGCTGTCCAAGGGCGGTGATGTCATACCACGCCTGACGTCGTCGGACCATGCGTGCGGTCCAAGGGCGGTGATGTAAAGCCACACCCGACATCGTTCGACCGTGTGTGCTGTCCAAAGGCGGTGATGGCATGTCATGCCTGACATCGTCCGACCGTGTTTGCTGTCCAAGGGCTATGATTGCATGCGACGCCCGACGTTGTCGATCGTGTGTGGTGCCCAAAGGCAATGATGGAATGCCACGCCCGAAGTCGTTCGACCGTGTGTGCTGTCCAAAGGCAGTGACGCATGTCACGCCTGACGTCGTCTGACCGTGTTTGCTGTCCAAGGGCATGCCACACCCGACGTCGTTCGACCGTGTGTGCTGCCCAAAGGCGATGATGGTATGCCATGCCCAACGTCGTTCGACAGTGTGTACTTTGCAATGGCTATAATGTCATGCCACGTCCGACGTCGTCCGACCGTGTGTGCTGTCTATGGGCGGTAATGGCATGCCAAACCCGATGTTCCTGTCCGTCTGTGCTGTCCAAGGGCGATGATGTCATGCCACGCCCGACGTTGCCGACCGTGTGTGCTGTCCAAGGGGGGTGATGTCATGCCAAACCCGACGTCGTCCGATCGTGCGTGCAAACTGAGGGCGGTGATGTCATGCCACGCCCGACGTCATTCGACCGTGTGTGCTGTCCAAGGGCGGTGATAACATGCCACGCTTGACGTCGTCCGACCGTGTGTGCAGTCCAAGGGAGGTGATGTCATTCCACGCCCGATGTCGTTCGACCATGTGTGCTACCGAACAGCGATGATATCATGCCACATCCTACGTCGTTCGACCGAGTGTGCTGTCCAAAGGCGGTGATGACATGTCACGCCCGGCGTCGTTCGACCGTGTGTGCTGCCCAAAGGCGATGATGGAATGCCACGCTCGACGTCGTTCAACTATGTGTGCTGTCCAAAGGCGGTGATGTCATGCCACGCCCGACGTAGTCCGACCGTCTGTGCTGCCCAAGGGCGGTGATGTCATTCCACACCCGACGTCGTCCGACCGTGTGTGCTGTGTAAGGGCGGTGATGTCATGCCACGCCCGACGTAGTCCGACCGTGTGTGTTACCCAAAGGCGATGGTGGCATGCCTCGCCTGACGTCATTCGACCGTGTGTGCTATCCAAGGGCGATGATGTCATACCACGCCCGATGTCGTCGGACCATGCTTGTAGTCCAAGGGCGGTGATGTAAGGCCACACCCGACATCGTTTGATCGTGTTTGCTGTCCAAAGGCGGTGATGGCATGTCATGCCGGACGACGTTCGACCATGTTTGCCGTCCAAGGGCTATGATGGCATGCCATGCCCGACGTCGTTCGACCGTGTGTGCTGCCCAAAGGCGATGATGGCATGCCACACCCAACGTCGTTCGACTGTGTGTGCTCTCAAAAGGCGGTGATGTTATGCCACGCTCGACGTAGTCCGACCGTGTGTACTGTCCAAGGGAGGTGATGTCATGCCGCCCCGGACATTCCCGACCGTGTGTGGTGTCCTAGGGCGGTGATTTCATGCCACGCCTTATGTCGTTCGACCAAGTGTGCTGTCCAAAGGTGGTGATGGCATGTCACGCCCAACATCGTTCGACCGTGTGTGCTGTCCAAGGGCAGTGATGGCATGCCACACCTGACGTTGCCGACTATGGTTGCTATCCAAGGGCGGTGATGTCATGCCACGCTCGACGTTACCGACTGTGTGTGGTGTCCAATGGCGGTGATTTCATGCCACGCCCGATGTCGTTCGACCGAGTGTGCTGTCCAAAGGCGGTGATGTCCTGTCACGCCCAACATCATTCGACCGTGTGTGCTGCCCAAAGGCGGTGATATCGTGCCACGCCCAAAGTCGTTTGACCATGTGTGTAATGTCCAAGGGCAGTGATGTCATGTCACGCCCAATGTCGTTTGACTGTGTGTGCTACCCAAAGGCGATGATGGCATGCCACGCCCGACGTCATTCAACCGTGTGTGCTGTCCAAGGGCAGTGATGTCATGCCACGCCCGACGTTGTCTGACTGTGTGTGCTGTCCAAGGGCGGTGATGGCATGCCACGCCCGACGTTGCCGACCGTATGTGATGTCCAAGGGCGGTGATGGCATGCCACTCCCGATGTTGCCGACCGTGTGCGCTATACACGTGCAGTGATGTCATGCCACGCACGACGTCATTCGACCGTGCGTGCAGTTCAAGGGAGGTGATGTCATGCCACACTCGACGTCGTTCGACCGTGTTTGCTGTACAAAGGCGGTGATGTCATGCCACACCCGACGTCGTTTGACTGTTTGTGCTGCCCAAAGGAGACGTGCCATGCCACGCCCGACGTCTTTCGACCATGTGTGCTGGCCAAGGGCGGTGATGTCATGCCACGCCCGACGTCGTTTGACCGTGAATGCTGCCCAAAGGCGATGGTGGCATGCCACCTCTGACGTCGTTCAACAGTGTGTGCTGTCCAAGGGCGGTGATGTCATGCCACGCCCGACGTCGTCCAACTGTATGTGCTGTCCAAGGGCGGTGATGGCATGCCACGCCCGACGTCGTTCGACCGTGTGTGATGTCAAAGGGCGGTGATGTCATGCCACGCCCGATGTTGCCGACCGTGTGTGCTATTCTAGTGCGTTGATGTCATGCCATGCCCGACGTTGTTCAACCGTGCGTGCAGTCCAAAGGCGGTGATGTCATGCCACGCTCGACGTCATTCGGCCGTGTGTGCTGTACAAGGGCGGTGATGTCATGCCACGCCCGACGTTGTCCGACTGTATGTGCTATCTAAGGGCGGTGATGGCATGCCATGCCGAACATTTCCGACCGTGTGTGATATCCAAGGGCGGTGATGTCATGCCACGCCCGTTGTTGCCGACCTTGTGTGATTTCCTAGTGCAGTGATTTCATGCGATGCTCGACGTCGTTCGAGCGTGCGTGCAGTCCAAAGGTGGTGATGTCATGCCACGCTCGACGTCGTTCGGTCGTGCGTGTTGTACAAGGGCGGTGATGTCTTGCCACGCCTGACGTCGTTTGACTGTTTGTGCTGCTCAAAAGCGATGATGACATGCCACACCTGACGTCGTTCAAAAATGTATGCTGTCCAAGGGCGGTGATGTCATGCCACGCCTGACGTCGTTTGACTGTGTGTGCTGCCTAAAGGCGATGATGGCATGCCACGCCCAATGTCATTCGACTGTGTGTGCTGTCCAAGGGCGGTGATAGCATGCCACGCCCGACGTTGCCGACCGTGTGTGTTGTCCAAGTGCGGTGATGGCATATCACGCCCGACGTTGCCGACCGTGTGTGCTGTCCAAGGGCGTTCATGTCATGCCACGCCTAACGTCATTCGACCGTGCGTGCAGTCCTAGGGCGGTGATGTCATGCCACGCCCGACGTTGCTGACCGTGTGTGATTTCCAAGGGCGGTGATGTCATACCACGCCCGACGTCGTCCCACAGTGTGTGCAGTCCAAGGGCGGTGATGTAAAGCCACACCCAATGTTTTTCGACCGTGTGTGTTGTCCAATGGCGGTGACGGCATGTCACGCCCGACGTCTTTTGACCGTAAGTGCTTTCCAAAGGCGTTGATGTCATGCCACCCCCAACGTCGTTCGATCGTGTGTGCTTCCCAAAGGCGATGATGGCATGCCACGCCCGACATCATTCGACTGTGTGTGCTGTCTAAGGGCGGTGATGTCATACCACGCCCGACGTCGTCTGACTGTGCGTGCAGTCTAAGGGCAGTGATGTTGAGCCACTCCCGACGTTTTTCGACTGTGTGTGCTGTCCAAAGGCGGTGATAGCATGTCATGCCCGACATCGTTTGACAATAAGTGTTGTTCAAAGGCGTTGATGTCATGCCATGCCCAACGTAGTGCGACCGTGTGTGCTTCCCAAAGGTGATGATGGCATGAACCGCCCGACGTCATTCGACCGTGTGTGCCGTATAAGGGTGGTGATGTCATACCACGCCCGACATCGTTAGATCGTGTGTGCTGTCCAAGCGTGGTAATGTAATGCCACAGCCGACATAGTCCGACCGTGTGTGCTGTCCAAGGGCAGTGATGTCATGTGACGCCTGACGTCGATCGACCGTGTGTGCTGTCCAAGGGAGGTGATGTCATGCGACGTCCGACATCGTCCGACCGTGTGTGCTGTCCAAGGGAGTAATGGAATGCCACGCCTAACGTTGTCGACCTTGTGTGCAGTCCAAGGGCGGTGATGTCATGCCACGTCCGATGTTACCGTCTGTGTGTGCTATCAGAGGGCGGTGATGTCATGCCACGCCCGACATCGTCCGACTGTGCGTGTAGTCAAAGGGCGGTGATGTCATGCCACGCCCTAAGTCGTCTGACTGTGCATGCAGTCCAAGGGTGGTGATTTCATGCCACGCCTGACATCGTTCGACCATGTGTGCTGATCAACGGCGATGATGGCGTGCCACACCTGACATCGTTCGAAAAAATATGCTGTCAAAAGGCGGTGATGGCATGTCACGCCCGAGGTTGTTCAACCGTGTGTGCTGTCCAAAGGAGGTGATGTTATTCCACGCCAAACGTCGTTCGACCGTGTGTGCTACCCAAAGGTGATGATGGCATGCCACGCCCGACGTTGTTCGACCGTGTGTGCTGTCCAAGGGCAATGATGTCATGCCACGCCCGACGTAGTCCGACCATGTGTGCTGCCCAAAGGCGGTGATGTCATGCCACACCCGACGTTGCCGACCTTGTGTGCTGTCCAAGGGCAGTGATGTCATGCCACGCCTGACGTTGCCAACCGTGTGTGCTATCCAAGGGCGGTGATGTTATTCCACGCCCGACGTCGTTTGACCGTGCGTGAAGTCCAAGGGTGGTGATGTCATGCCATGCCCGACGTCGTTCGACCGTGTGTGCTATCCTAAGGCGATGATGTTAAGCCACGCCCGACGTCGACCGACTGTGTGTGCTTTCCAAGGGCGGTGATGTCATGCCACGCCCGACGTTGCTTACCGTGTGCTGTCCAAGGGCTGGGATTTCATGCCACGTCCGACATCGTCCGACTGTGTGTGTTGTCCAAGAGCGGTGATCTCATGCCACGCCCGACGTTGCCGACAATGTGTGCGGTCTAAGGGCGGTGATGTCATGCCACGCCTGATGTCATCCGACTGTGCGTGCGGTCCAAGGGCGGTGATGTTATGCCACGCCTGACGTCGTTCGACCGAGTGTGTTTTTCAAGGGCGGTGATGGCATGCCACACCAAACGTCGTTCGATCGTGTGTGCTGTCCAACCGCAGTAATATCATGCCACGCCCGACGTCGTCCAACCGTGCGTGCAGTCCAAGGAGGGTCATGTCATGCCACGCCTGATGTCGTTGGAGTGTGTGTGATTTCCAAAGGCGGTGATGGCATGTCACACCCGATGTCGTTCGATCGTGTTTGCCGTCCATGGGCTATGATGTCATGCCACGCCCGACGTTGTTCGACCGTGTGTGCTGCCCAAAGGCAACGATGTCATGCCACGCCCGATGTAGTCCGACTGTGTGTGCTGCCCAAAGGCGATTGATGGCATGCCACGATCGACGTTGTTCGACCGTGTGTGGTGTCCAGAGGCGGTGATGTCATTCCATGCCCGACGTAGTCCAACCGTGTGTATTTTCCAAATGTGGTGATGGCACGTCACGCCCGACGTCATTCGACCGTGTGTGCTGTCCAAAGACGGTGATGTCATGCCACGCCCAAATTACCGACTGTGTGTGCTGTCCAAGGGCAGTGATGTCATGCCACACACGACGTTGCCATTCGTGTGTGTTGTCCAAGGGCGGCCATGTCATTCCACGCCCGACATTACCGACCGTATGTGCTGTCCATGGGCTGTGATGTCATGCAACGCCCGACGTTGCCAACCGTGTGTGCTATCCAAGGGGGATGATGTCATGCCACGCCCGACGTCGTCCAACCGTGCGTGTATTCCAAGGGTGGTGATGTCAAGCCATGCCCAACGTCGTTCGACCGTGTGTGCTTTCCAAAGGCGGTGATGGCATGTCACGCCTGACGTCTTTCGACCGTGTTTGCCTTCCAAGGGCTATGATGGCATGCCTCGCGCGACGTCGTTGCATCGTATGTGCTTTCCAAAGGCGATGATGGCATGCCAAGCCATACGTCATTCTACTGTGTGTGTTGTCCAAAG
The DNA here is from genome assembly GCF_036512215.1 of Solanum lycopersicum. Taxonomy (NCBI): domain Eukaryota; kingdom Viridiplantae; phylum Streptophyta; class Magnoliopsida; order Solanales; family Solanaceae; genus Solanum; species Solanum lycopersicum. Next base: position 12,410,822 of record NC_090807.1, read on the forward strand.
GCAGTAATGTCATGCCACTCCAGACATCGTCCGACCGTGCGTGCAGTCCACGGGTGGTGATGTCATGCCACGCCCAACGTTGTCCGACCGTGTGTGCTTTCCAAGGGAGGTTATGTCATGCCACGACCGACATTGCCGACCGTGTTTGCAGTCCAAGGGTAGTGATTTCATGCCACGCCCGACGTCGTCCGACCGTCATGAAGTCCTAGGGAGGTGATGTCATGCCACGCTCGACTTCGTTCGTCCGTGTTTGCTGCCCAGCGGCTATGCTGGCATGCCAAACCCGATGTCGTTCGACCGAGTGTGTTGTCCAAAGGCGGTGATGGCATGTCACGCTCGACGTCGTTCGATCGTGTGTGCTGTCCAAATGAGGTGATGTTATGCCATGCCCCACGTAGTCCGAACGTGTGTGTTGTCTAAGGGCGGTGATGTCATGTGATGCCCGACATTACTGATCGTGTATGCTGTCCATAGGCGGTGATGGCAAGTCTAGCATGACGTCATTCGATAGTGTGTGTTGTAAAGGGCAGTGATGGCATATCACGCCCGACGTTGCTGACCGTGTGTTTTGTCCAAATGCGGTGATGTCATGCCACACCCGACGTCGTCCGACCGTGCGAGCAGTCCAAGGGCGATGATGTCATGCCACGCCCGACGTCGTTCGACCGTGTGTGCTTTTCAAGGGCGGTGATGTCTTGCCACGCACGACGTTGTTTGACCATTTGTGCAGCCCAAAGGGGATGATGGCATGCCACGCCCGACATCGTCCGACCATGCGTGCAGTCCAAGGGCGGTGATGTCATGCCACACCAGACGTCGTTTGACCGTGTGTGCTATACAAGGGCAGTGATGTCATTCCACGCCCGACGTAGTCCGACCGTGTCTGCTGTCCAAAGGCGGAGATGACATGTCAAGCTCGCCGTCGTTCGACCGTGTGTGTTGTCCAAGGACAGTGATGGCATATCACGCCTGACGTTGCCGACCGTGTGTACTGTCCAAGGGCGGTGATGTCATGCCACGCCCGACGTCATTTGACCGTTTGTGCTACCCAAAGACGATGATGGCATGCCACGCCCGACATCGTCCGATCGTGCGTGCTGTCCAAGGGCGGTGATCTCATGCCACGCCCCACGTTATTCAACCGTGTTTGCTGTCCAAGGGTGGTGATGTCATGCAACGCCCGACGTCATTTGACCATTTGTGCCGCCCAAAGACGCTGATGGCATGCCACGCCCGACATCATCCGACCGTGCGTGCAGTCCAAGGGCAGTGATGTGATGCCACGCCTGACGTCGTTCGACCGTGTGTGCAGTCCAAGGGCGGTGATGTCATGCCACGCCCGACGTTGCCGACCGTGTGTGTTGATCAAAGGCGGTGATGTAATGCCACGCCGACGTTGTACTACTGTGCGTGCAGTCTAAGGGCGGTGATGTCAAGCCACGCCCGACGTTGTTCGATTGTGTGTGCTGCTCCAAGGTGATGATGGCATGCCACGCCTAACGTCGTTCGACCGTGTGTGTTGTCTCAAGGCTGAGATTTTATCCCAAGCCCGATGTAGTCTGGCCGTGTGTGCTGACCAAGGGCAGTGATGTCATGCCACTCCCGACGTCGTCCGACAGCGTGTACTGTCTAAGGGCGGTGATGTCATGTCATGCCCGACGTTGCCGACCGTGTGTGCTGTGCAATGGCAGTGATGTCATGCCACGCTCGACATCGTCCGACTGTGTGTGTTGTCCAAGAGCGGTGATGTCATGCCACGCCCGACGTCGCCGACCATGTGTGCGGTCCAAAGGCGGTGATGTCATGCCACGCCTGATGTCATCCGACTGTGCGTGCGGTCCAAGGGCGGTGATGTTATGCCACGCCTGACATCGTTCGACCGAGTGTGTTTTTCAAGGGCGGTGATGGCATGCCACACCAAACGTCGTTCGACCGTGTGTGTGCTGTCCAACGGCAGTAATGTCATGCCACGCCCGACGTCGTCCAACCGTGCGTGCAGTACAAGGAGGGTCATGTCATGCCACGACCGATGTCATTGGAGTGTGTGTGATTTCCAAAGGCGGTGATGGCATTTCACGCCCGATGTCGTTCGATCGTGTTTACCGTCCATGGGCTGTGATATCATGCCACGCCCGACGTTGTTCGACCGTGTGTGCTGCCCAAAGGCGACGATGTCATGCCACGCCCGATGTAGTCCGACCGTATGTGCTGCCCAAAGGCGATTGATGGCATGCCACGATCGACGTTATTCGACCGTGTGTGGTGTCCTAAGGCGGTGATGTCATTCCATGCCCGATGTAGTCCGACCGTGTGTGTTGTCCAAATGTGGTGATGGCACGTCACGCCCGACGTCGTTCGACCGTGTGTGCTGTCCAAAGACGGTGATGTCATGCCACGCCCGACGTCGTTCGACCGTGTGTGCTGTCCAAAGGCGGTGATGTCATGCCACACCCGACGTAGTCCGACCGTGTGTGCTGTCCAAAGTCGGTGATTTCATGCCACGCTCGACGTTGCCGACCATCTTTGTTGTCCAAGGGCGGTGATGTCATGCCACACCCGACGTCCTCCAACCGTGCGTGTAGTCTAAGGGCGGTGATTTCAATCCACGCCCGATGTTGTTTGAACGTGTGTGCTTTCCAAAGACGGTGATGGCATGTCATGCCCGACGTCGTTCGACCGTGTGTGCTGCCTTAAGGCAATGATGGCATGCCACGCCCGACGTCGTTCGATCGTGTGTGCTGCCCAAGGGCGGTGATGTCGTGCCATTCCCGACGTCGTTCAACCGTGTGTACTGTCCAAGGGCGGTGATGTCGTGCCACGCCCGTCGTCGTTTGACCGTGTGTGCTGTGCTAGGGCAGTGATGTCATGCAACTCCCGACGTCGTCAGACCGTGCGTGCAATCCAAGGGTGTTGATGTCATGCCATGCTCGACATTGTCCGACCGTGTGTGCTGTCCAAGGGCGATTATGGCATGCCACGCCCGACGTTGCCAACCGTGTGTGCTGTCCAAGGGTTGTGATGCCATGCCTTGCCCGACGTTTCCGAACATGTGTGTTGTCCAAGGGCGGTGATGTCATGCCACGCCCGACGTCTTCCGACCATGCGTGCAGTCATAGGGATGTGATGTCATGCCACTCCCGACGTCGTCCGACCTTGCATGTAGTCCAAGGGCGGTGATGTCATGCCATGCCCGACGTTGTTCGACCGTGTGTGCTATCCAAAGGCGGTGATGTCATGCCATGCTAGACGTCTTCCGACCATGCGTGCAGTCCTAGGGAGGTGATGTCAATCCACGCCCGACGTCGTTCAACTGTGTGTGCTGCCCAACGGCGATGATGGCATGCCACACCCGATGTCATTTTACTGAGTGTGTTGTCAAAAGGCGGTGATGTCATGCCACGCCCAACATCGTTTGATCGTGTGTGCTTTCCAAGGGCGGTGATGTCATGACAAAGGCGACGTTGCCGACCGTGTGTGCTGTCCAAGGGCGGTGATGTCATGCCACGCCCGATGTTGCCGACCGTGTGTGTTGTCCAAGGGAGGTGATGTCATTCCACGCCCGTCATTATTGACTGTGTGTGCTGTCCAAGGGCGGTGATGTCATGCCACGCCCGACGTTGCCGACCGTGTGTGCTTTCCAAGGGCGGTGATGTGATGCCACGCCCGACATTATCGACCGTGTGTGTTGTCCAAGGGCGGTGATGTCATGTCACGCCCGACGTTGCCGACTGTGTGTGCTGTCCAAGGGCGGTGATGTCATGCCACGCCCGTCATTACCGACCCTGTGTGCTGTCTAAGGGCGGTGATGTCAGGCCATGCCCGTCATTACCGACCGTGTGTGCTGTCCAAGGGTGGTGACGTCATGCCACGCCCGACGTTGTCGACCGTGTTTGCTGCCCATAGGCGATGATGGAATGCCACGCCTGACGTCGTTCAACCGTGTGTGCTGTCCAAAGGCGGTGATGTCATGCCACGCCCGACATCGTTCGACCGTGTGTGATTTCCAAGGGCGGTGATCTCATGCCACAACCGACGTTGCCGACCGTGTGTGCTGTCCAAGGGCGGTGATGTCATGCCATGCCCGACGTTGCGACCGTGTGTGCTGTCCAAGGGCGGTATTGTCATGCGACGCCCGTCATTACCGACCGTGTGTGCTGTCCAAGGGCGGTGATGTCATGCCACGTCCGACATTGCCGACCGTGTGTGCTGTCCAAGGGCGGTGATGTCATGCCACGCCCGACATTACAGACCGTGTGTGTTGTCCAAGGGCGGTGATGTAATGCCACGCCCGACGTTGCCGACCGTGTGTGTTTTCCAAGGGCGGTGATGTCATGCCACGCCCGACGTTGCCGACCGTGTGTGTTGTCCAATTGCGGTGATGTCATGCCACGCCCAACATTACCGACTGTGTGTGCTGTCCAAGGGAAGTGATGTCATGTTACACCTGACGTTGCCGTCCGTGTGTGTTGTCCAAGGGCGGTGATGTCATGCCACGCCCAACATTACCAACTATGTGTGCTATCCAAGGGAAGTGAAGTCATGTTACACCCGATGTTGCCGTCCGTGTGTGTTGTCCAAGGGCGGTGAAGTCATTCCACGCAAGACGTTGCCGACCGTGTGTTTTGTCCAATGGCGGTGATGTCATGCTACGCCCAACATTGCCGACTCTGTGTGCTTTCCAAGGGCAGTGATGTCATGTTACACCCGACGTTGCCGTCCGTGTTTGTTGTCCAAGGGTGGTGAAGTCATTCCACGCCCGACATTTCCCACCGTGTGTGCTGTCCATGGGCGGTGATGTCATGCAACGCCCGACTTTGCCAATCGTGTTTGCTGTCCAATGGGGATGATGTCATGCCACGCCCGACGTCATCCAACCGTGTGTGTATTCCAAGGGTGGTGATGTCATGCAACGCCCAACGTTGTTTGACCGTGTTTGCTGCCCATAGGCGATGATGGAATGCCACGTCTGATGTCGTTCAATCGTGTGTGCTCTCCAAAGGCGGTGATGTCATGCCACGTCTGACATCGTCCGACCGTGTGTGCTTTCCAAGGGCGGTGATGTCATGCCACAACCGATGTTGCCGACCGTGTGTGCTGTCCAAGCACGGAGATGTCATGACACGCCCGACGTTGCCGACCTTGTGCGCTGTCCAAGGGCGGTGATGTCATGCCACGCCCGTCATTACCGACCGTGTGTGCTGTCCAAGGGGGGTGATGTCATGCCACGCCCTCCATTGCCGACCGTATGTGTTGTCCAAACGAAGTGATGTCATGCCACGCCCGATGTTGCCGACCGTATGTGTTGTCCAAGGGCGGTGATGTCATGCCACGTCCGACGTTGCCGATCGTATGTGTCGTCCAAGGGCGGTGATGTCATGCATTTCCCGACGTCGTCAGACCGTGTGTGCTGTCCAAGGGCGGTGATGGCATGCCACGCCCGACGTTGCCGATCGTGTGTGCTGTCCAAGGGCGATGATGTCATGCCTTGCCCGACGTTGCCGAACATGTGTGCTGTCCAAGGGCGGTGATGTCATGCCATGCCCGACGTCTTCCGAATATGCGTGCAGTCCTAGGGAGGTGATGTCATGCCACGCCTGACGTCGTTCGACTGTGTGTGCAGCCTAACTGCAATGATGGCATTCCATACCCGATGTCGTTTTACTTAGTGTGTTGTCCAACGGCGGTGATGGCATGTAACACCAGACGTCAATCGACCGTGTGTGCTGTCCAAAGGCGGTGATGTCATGCCAAGCCCAACGTCATTTGACCGTGTTTGCTGCCCATAGGCGATGATGGAATGCCACGTCTGACGTCGTTCAACCGTGTGTGCTATCCAAAGGCGGTGATGTCATGCCACACCCGACATCGTCCAACCGTGTATGCTTTCCAAGGGCGGTGATGTCATGCCACAACCGATGTTGCCGACCGTGTGTGCTGTCCAAGGGCGGAGATGTCATGCCACGCCCGACGTTGCCGAACGTGTGCGTTGTCCAAGGGCGGTGATGTAATGCCACGCCCGTCATTACCGACTGTGTGTGCTGTCCAAGGGGGTGATGTCATGTCACACCCGTCATTGCCGACTGTGTGTGCTGTCCAAGGGCGGTGATGTCATGCCACGCCCGACATTACCGATCGTGTGTGTTGTCCAAAGGCGGTGATGTCATGCCACGCCCGACGTTGCCGACTATGTGTGTTGTCCAAGGGCGGTGATGTCATGCCACGCCCGACGTTGCCGACCGTGTGTGTTGTCCAAGGGCGGTGATGTCATGCCACGCCCAACATTACCGACTGTGTGTGCTGTCCAAGGGTAGTGATGTCATGCCACACTCGACGTTGCCGTCCGTGTGTGTTGTCCAAGGGCGGCGATGTCATTCCACACCCGACATTACCGACCGTGTGTGCTGTCCATGGGCGGTGAAGTCATGCAACGCCCAACGTTGCCAACCGTGTGAGCTGTCCAAGGGGGATGATGTCATGCCACGCCCGACGTCGTCCAACCGTGCGTGTATTCAAAGGGTGGTGATGTCAAGCCATGCCCAACATCGTTCGACCGTGTGTGCTTTCCAAAGGTGGTGATGGCATGTCACGCCTGACATCGTTCGATCGTGTTTACCGTCCAAGGGCTATTATGTCATGCCACTCCCGACGTCGTTATACCGTGTGTGCTTCCCAAAGGCGATGATGGCATGCCAAGCCATACGTCATTCTACTATGTGTGTTTTCCAAAGGCGGTGATGTCATGCCAGTCCCGACGTCGTCCTACTGTGCGTGCAGTCCACGGGTGGTGATGTCATGCCACGCCTAACGTCGTCCGACCGTGTGTGCTTTCCAAGGGAGGTTATGTCATGCCACGACCGACATTGCCGACCGTGTTTGCAGTCCAAGGGTGGTGATTTCATGCCACGCCCTACGTCGTCCGACCGTTGTGAAGTCCTAGGGAGGTGATGTCATGCCACGCTCGACGTCGTTCGTCCGTGTTTGCTGCCCAACGGCGATGATGGCATGCCAAACCCAATGTCGTTCGACCGAGTGTGTTGTCCAAAGGTGGTGATGGCATGTCACGCTCCACGTCGTTCGATCGTGTGTGCTGTCCAAATGAGGTGATGTCATGCCACGCCCAACGTAGTCCGAACGTGTGTGTGTTGTCCAAGGACGGTGATGTCATATGACGCCCGACATTACTGATCGTGTGTGCTGTCCAAAGGCGGTGATGGCATGTCACACCCGACGTCACTTGACCGTGTGTGTTGTCAAGGGCAGTGATGGCATATCATGCCTGACGTTGCTGACCGCGTGTGTTGTCCAAACGCAATGATGTCATGCCACACCCGACGTCGTCCGACCGTGCAAACTGTCCAAGGGCGATAATGTCATGCCACACCGACGTCGTTCGACCGTGTGTGCTGTCCAAGGGCGGTGATGTCATGCCACGCCCGACGTTGTTTGACCATTTGTGCAACCCAAAGGCGATGAAGGCATGCCACGCCCGACATCGTCCGACCGTGCGTGCAGTCCAAGGGCGGTGATGTCATGCCACGCCAGACGTTGTTCGACTATGTGTGCTATACAAGGGCAGTGATGTCATTCCACGCCCGACGTAGTCCGACCGTGTGTGCTGTCCAAAGGCGGTAATGAAATGTCAAGCCCACCGTCGTTCGACCGTGTGTATTGTCCAAGGGCTGTGATGGCATATCACGCCCGACGTTGCCGACCGTGTGTACTGTCCAAGGGCGGTGATGTCATGCCACGCCCGACGTCATTTGACCGTTTGTGCTGCCTAAAGACGATGATGGCATGCCACGCCCGACATCGTCCGATCGTGCGTGCTGTCCAAGGGCGGTGATGTCATGCCACGCCTGACGTCATTTGACCGTTTGTGCCGCCCAAAGATGCTGATGGCATGCCACGCCCGACATCGTCCGGCCGTGCGTGCACTCCAAAGGCAGTGATGTCATGCCATGCCTGACGTCGTTCGACCGTTTGTGCAGTCCAAGGGCGGTGATGTCATGCCACGCCCGACGTTGCCGAGCGTGTGTGTTGTCCAAGGGCGGTGATGTAATGCCACGCCCGACGTCGTCCTACTGTGCGTGCAGTCCAAAGGCGGTGATGTCAAGCCACGCCCGACGTTGTTCGACTGTGTGTGCTGCTCCAAGGTGATGATGGCATGCCACGCCTGACGTCATTCGACCGTGTGTGCTGTCTCAAGGCTGAGATGTTATGCCAAGCCCGATGTAGTTTGACCGTGTGTGCTGCCCAAGGGCGGTGATGTCATGCCACTCCCGACGTCTTTCGACAGTGTGTACTGTCTAAGGGCGGTGATGTCATGTCATGCCCGACGTTGCCGACCGTTTGTGCTGTGCAATGGCAGTGATTTCATGCCACGCTCGATGTTGCCGACCGTGTGTGTTGTCCAAGGGCGGTGATGTCATGCCACGCCCGACGTCATTCGACCGTGCGTTCAGTCCAAGGGCGGTAATGTAAAGCCACACCCGACATCGTTTGACTGTGTGTGCTGTCCAAAGGCGGTGATGGCATGTCATGCCTGACATCGTCCGACCGTGTTTGCCGTCCAAGGGCAATGATGGCATGCCACGCCCGACGTTGTCGACCGTGTGTGGTGCCCAAAGGCAATGATGGTATGCCACGCCCGAAGTCATTCGACCGTGTGTGTTGTCCAAAGGCAGTGATGCATGTCACGCCTTACGTTGTCCGACCGTGTTTGCCATCCAAGGGCATGCCACACCCGACGTCGTTCGACCGTCTGTGCTGCCTAAAGGCGATGATGGCATGCCATGCCCAAAGTCGTTCGACCGTGTGTACTTTGCAAGGGCGATGATGTCATGCCACGTCCGACGTCGTCCGACCGTGTGTGTTGTCCAAGGGCGATGATGTCATGCCACGCCCGACGTTGCCGACCGTGTGTGCTGTCCAAGGGGGGTGATGTCATGCCAAGCCCGACGTCGTCCGATCGTGCGTGCAGTCCAAGGGCGGTGATGTCATTCCACGCCCGACGTCATTCGACCGCGTGTGCTGTCCAAGGGCGGTGATAACATGCCACGCTTGACGTCGTCCGACCGTGTGTGCCGTCCAAGGGAGTTGATGTCATGCCACGCCCGATGTCGTTCGACCATGTGTGCTGCCCAACGGCGATGATATCATGCCACATCCGACGTCGTTCGACCGAGTGTGCTGTCCAGAGGCGGTGATGACATGTCACGCCTGACGTCGTTCGACCGTGTGTGCTGCCCAAAGGCGATGATGGAATGCCACGCCCGACGTCGTTCGACTGTGTGTGCTGTCCAAAGGCGGTGATGTCATGCCACGCCCGACGTAGTCCGACCGTGGGTGCTGCCCAAGGGCGTTGATGTCATTCCACGCCCGACGTCGTCCGACTGTGTGTGTTGTCCAAGGGCGGTGATGACATGCCACGCCCGACGTAGTCCGACCGTGTGTGTTGCCCAAAGGCGATGATGGCATGTCTTGCCCAACGTCATTCGACCGTTTGTGCTGTCCAAGGGCGGTGATGTCATACCACGCCTGACGTCGTCGGACCATGCGTGCGGTCCAAGGGCGGTGATGTAAAGCCACACCCGACATCGTTCGACCGTGTGTGCTGTCCAAAGGCGGTGATGGCATGTCATGCCTGACATCGTCCGACCGTGTTTGCTGTCCAAGGGCTATGATGGCATGCCACGCCCGACGTTGTCGATCGTGTGTGGTGCCTAAAGGCAATGATGGAATGCCACGCCCGAAGTCGTTCGACCGTGTGTGCTGTCCAAAGGCAGTGACGCATGTCACGCCTGACGTCGTCTGACCGTGTTTGCTGTACAAGGGCATGCCACACCCGACGTCGTTCGACCGTGTGTGCTGCCCAAAGGCGATGATGGTATGCCATGCCCAACGTCGTTCGACAGTGTGTACTTTGCAATGGCTATAATGTCATGCCACGTCCGACGTCGTCCGACCGTGTGTGCTGTCTATGGGCGGTAATGGCATGCCAAACCCGATGTTCCTGTCCGTCTGTGCTGTCCAAGGGCGATGATGTCATGCCACGCCCGACGTTGCCGACCGTGTGTGCTGTCCAAGGGGGGTGATGTCATGCCAAACCCGACGTCGTCCGATCGTGCGTGCAAACTGAGGGCGGTGATGTCATGCCACGCCCGACGTCATTCGACCGTGTGTGCTGTCCAAGGGCGGTGATAACATGCCACGCTTGACGTCGTCCGACCGTGTGTGCAGTCCAAGGGAGGTGATGTCATTCCACGCCCGATGTCGTTCGACCATGTGTGCTACCGAACAGCGATGATATCATGCCACATCCTACGTCGTTCGACCGAGTGTGCTGTCCAAAGGCGGTGATGACATGTCACGCCCGGCGTCGTTCGACCGTGTGTGCTGCCCAAAGGCGATGATGGAATGCCACGCTCGACGTCGTTCAACTATGTGTGCTGTCCAAAGGCGGTGATGTCATGCCACGCCTGACGTAGTCCGACCGTCTGTGCTGCCCAAGGGCGGTGATGTCATTCCGCACCCGACGTCGTCCGACCGTGTGTGCTGTGTAAGGGCGGTGATGTCATGCCACGCCCGACGTAGTCCGACCGTGTGTGTTACCCAAAGGCGATGGTGGCATGCCTCGCCTGACGTCATTCGACCGTGTGTGCTATCCAAGGGCGATGATGTCATACCACGCCCGATGTCGTCGGACCATGCTTGTAGTCCAAGGGCGGTGATGTAAGGCCACACCCGACATCGTTTGATCGTGTTTGCTGTCCAAAGGCGGTGATGGCATGTCATGCCGGACGACGTTCGACCATGTTTGCCGTCCAAGGGCTATGATGGCATGCCATGCCCGACGTCGTTCGACCGTGTGTGCTGCCCAAAGGCGATGATGGCATGCCACACCCAACGTCGTTCGACTGTGTGTGCTCTCAAAAGGCGGTGATGTTATGCCACGCTCGACGTAGTCCGACCGTGTGTACTGTCCAAGGGAGGTGATGTCATGCCACCCCGGACATTCCCGACCGTGTGTGGTGTCCTAGGGCGGTGATTTCATGCCACGCCTTATGTCGTTCGACCAAGTGTGCTGTCCAAAGGTGGTGATGGCATGTCACGCCCAACATCGTTCGACCGTGTGTGCTGTCCAAGGGCAGTGATGGCATGCCACACCTGACGTTGCCGACTATGGTTGCTATCCAAGGGCGGTGATGTCATGCCACGCTCGACGTTACCGACTGTGTGTGGTGTCCAATGGCGGTGATTTCATGCCACGCCCGATGTCGTTCGACCGAGTGTGCTGTCCAAAGGCGGTGATGTCCTGTCACGCCCAACATCATTCGACCGTGTGTGCTGCCCAAAGGCGGTGATATCGTGCCACGCCCAAAGTCGTTTGACCATGTGTGTAATGTCCAAGGGCAGTGATGTCATGTCACGCCCAATGTCGTTTGACTGTGTGTGCTACCCAAAGGCGATGATGGCATGCCACGCCCGACGTCATTCAACCGTGTGTGCTGTCCAAGGGCAGTGATGTCATGCCACGCCCGACGTTTTCTGACTGTGTGTGCTGTCCAAGGGCGGTGATGGCATGCCACGCCCGACGTTGCCGACCGTATGTGATGTCCAAGGGCGGTGATGGCATGCCACTCCCGATGTTGCCGACCGTGTGCGCTATACACGTGCAGTGATGTCATGCCACGCACGACGTCATTCGACCGTGCGTGCAGTTCAAGGGAGGTGATGTCATGCCACACTCGACGTCGTTCGACCGTGTTTGCTGTACAAAGGCGGTGATGTCATGCCACACCCGACGTCGTTTGACTGTTTGTGCTGCCCAAAGGAGACGTGCCATGCCACGCCCGACGTCTTTCGACCATGTGTGCTGGCCAAGGGCGGTGATGTCATGCCACGCCCGACGTCGTTTGACCGTGAATGCTGCCCAAAGGCGATGGTGGCATGCCACCTCTGACGTCGTTCAACAGTGTGTGCTGTCCAAGGGCGGTGATGTCATGCCACGCCCGACGTCGTCCAACTGTATGTGCTGTCCAAGGGCGGTGATGGCATGCCACGCCCGACGTCGTTAGACCGTGTGTGATGTCAAAGGGCGGTGATGTCATGCCACGCCCGATGTTGCCGACCGTGTGTGCTATTCTAGTGCGTTGATGTCATGCCATGCCCGACGTTGTTCAACCGTGCGTGCAGTCCAAAGGCGGTGATGTCATGCCACGCTCGACGTCATTCGGCCGTGTGTGCTGTACAAGGGCGGTGATGTCATGCCACGCCCGACGTTGTCCGACTGTATGTGCTATCTAAGGGCGGTGATGGCATGCCATGCCGAACATTTCCGACCGTGTGTGATATCCAAGGGCGGTGATGTCATGCCACGCCCGTTGTTGCCGACCTTGTGTGATTTCCTAGTGCAGTGATTTCATGCGATGCTCGACGTCGTTCGAGCGTGCGTGCAGTCCAAAGGTGGTGATGTCATGCCACGCTCGACGTCGTTCGGTCGTGCGTGTTGTACAAGGGCGGTGATGTCTTGCCACGCCTGACGTCGTTTGACTGTTTGTGCTGCTCAAAAGCGATGATGACATGCCACACCTGACGTCGTTCAAAAATGTATGCTGTCCAAGGGCGGTGATGTCATGCCACGCCTGACGTCGTTTGACTGTGTGTGCTGCCTAAAGGCGATGATGGCATGCCACGCCCAATGTCATTCGACTGTGTGTGCTGTCCAAGGGCGGTGATAGCATGCCACGCCCGACGTTGCCGACCGTGTGTGTTGTCCAAGTGCGGTGATGGCATATCACGCCCGACATTGCCGACCGTGTGTGCTGTCCAAGGGCGTTCATGTCATGCCACGCCTAACGTCATTCGACCGTGCGTGCAGTCCTAGGGCGGTGATGTCATGCCACGCCCGACGTTGCTGACCGTGTGTGATTTCCAAGGGCGGTGATGTCATACCACGCCCAACGTCGTCCAACAGTGTGTGCAGTCCAAGGGCGGTGATGTAAAGCCACACCCAATGTTTTTCGACCGTGTGTGTTGTCCAATGGCGGTGACGGCATGTCACGCCCGACGTCTTTTGACCGTAAGTGCTTTCCAAAGGCGTTGATGTCATGCCACCCCCAACGTCGTTCGATCGTGTGTGCTTCCCAAAGGCGATGATGGCATGCCACGCCCGACATCATTCGACTGTGTGTGCTGTCTAAGGGCGGTGATGTCATACCACGCCCGACGTCGTCTGACTGTGCGTGCAGTCTAAGGGCAGTGATGTTGAGCCACTCCCGACGTTTTTCGACTGTGTGTGCTGTCCAAAGGCGGTGATAGCATGTCATGCCCGACATCGTTTGACCATAAGTGTTGTTCAAAGGCGTTGATGTCATGCCATGCCCAACGTAGTGCGACCGTGTGTGCTTCCCAAAGGTGATGATGGCATGAACCGCCCGACGTCATTCGACCGTGTGTGCCGTATAAGGGTGGTGATGTCATACCACGCCCGACATCGTTAGATCGTGTGTGCTGTCCAAGCGTGGTAATGTAATGCCACACCCGACATAGTCCGACCGTGTGTGCTGTCCAAGGGCAGTGATGTCATGTGACGCCTGACGTCGATCGACCGTGTGTGCTGTCCAAGGGAGGTGATGTCATGCGACGTCCGACATCGTCCGACCGTGTGTGCTGTCCAAGGGAGTAATGGAATGCCACGCCTAACGTTGTCGACCTTGTGTGCAGTCCAAGGGCGGTGATGTCATGCCACGTCCGATGTTACCGTCTGTGTGTGCTATCAGAGGGCGGTGATGTCATGCCACGCCCGACATCGTCCGACTGTGCGTGTAGTCAAAGGGCAGTGATGTCATGCCACGCCCTAAGTCGTCTGACTGTGCATGCAGTCCAAGGGTGGTGATTTCATGCCACGCCTGACATCGTTCGACCATGTGTGCTGATCAACGGCGATGATGGCGTGCCACACCTGACATCGTTCGAAAAAATATGCTGTCAAAAGGCGGTGATGGCATGTCACGCCCGAGGTTGTTCAACCGTGTGTGCTGTCCAAAGGAGGTGATGTTATTCCACGCCAAACGTCGTTCGACCGTGTGTGCTACCCAAAGGTGATGATGGCATGCCACGCCCGACGTTGTTCGACCGTGTGTGCTGTCCAAGGGCAATGATGTCATGCCACGCCCGACGTAGTCCGACCATGTGTGCTGCCCAAAGGCGGTGATGTCATGCCACACCCGACGTTGCCGACCTTGTGTGCTGTCCAAGGGCAGTGATGTCATGCCACGCCTGACGTTGCCAACCGTGTGTGCTATCCAAGGGCGGTGATGTTATTCCACGCCCGACGTCGTTCGACCGTGCGTGAAGTCCAAGGGTGGTGATGTCATGCCATGCCCGACGTCGTTCGACCGTGTGTGCTATCCTAAGGCGATGATGTTAAGCCACGCCCGACGTCGACCGACTGTGTGTGCTTTCCAAGGGCGGTGATGTCATGCCACGCCCGACGTTGCTGACCGTGTGCTGTCCAAGGGCTGGGATTTCATGCCACGTCCGACATCGTCCGACTGTGTGTGTTGTCCAAGAGCGGTGATCTCATGCCACGCCCGACGTTGCCGACAATGTGTGCGGTCCAAGGGCGGTGATGTCATGCCACGCCTGATGTCATTCGACTGTGCGTGCGGTCCAAGGGCGGTGATGTTATGCCACGCCTGACGTTGTTCGACCGAGTGTGTTTTTCAAGGGCGGTGATGGCATGCCACACCAAACGTCGTTCGATCGTGTGTGCTGTCCAACCGCAGTAATATCATGCCACGCCCGACGTCGTCCAACCGTGCGTGCAGTCCAAGGAGGGTCATGTCATGCCACGCCTGATGTCGTTGGAGTGTGTGTGATTTCCAAAGGCGGTGATGGCATGTCACGCCCGATGTCGTTCGATCGTGTTTGCCGTCCATGGGCTATGATGTCATGCCACGCCCGACGTTGTTCGACCGTGTGTGCTGCCCAAAGGCAACGATGTCATGCCACGCCCGATGTAGTCCGACTGTGTGTGCTGCCCAAAGGCGATTGATGGCATGCCACGATCGACGTTGTTCGACCGTGTGTGGTGTCCAGAGGCGGTGATGTCATTCCATGCCCGACGTAGTCCAACCGTGTGTATTTTCCAAATGTGGTGATGGCACGTCACGCCCGACGTCATTCGACCGTGTGTGCTGTCTAAAGACGGTGATGTCATGCCACGCCCAACATTACCGACTGTGTGTGCTGTCCAAGGGCAGTGATGTCATGCCACACACGACGTTGCCATTCGTGTGTGTTGTCCAAGGGCGGCCATGTCATTCCACGCCCGACATTACCGACCGTATGTGCTGTCCATGGGCTGTGATGTCATGCAACGCCCGACGTTGCCAACCGTGTGTGCTATCCAAGGGGGATGATGTCATGCCACGCCCGACGTCGTCCAACCGTGCGTGTATTCCAAGGGTGGTGATGTCAAGCCATGCCCAACGTCGTTCGACCGTGTGTGCTTTCCAAAGGCGGTGATGGCATGTCACGCCTGACGTCTTTCGACCGTGTTTGCCTTCCAAGGGCTATGATGGCATGCCTCGCGCGACGTCGTTGCGTCGTGTGTGCTTTCCAAAGGCGATGATGGCATGCCAAGCCATACGTCATTCTACTGTGTGTGTTGTCCAAAGGCAGTGATGTCATGCCACTCCAGACATCGTCCGACCGTGCGTGCAGTCCACGGGTGGTGATGTCATGCCACGCCCAACGTTGTCCGACCGTGTGTGCTTTCCAAGGGAGGTTATGTCATGCCACGACCGACATTGCCGACCGTGTTTGCAGTCCAAGGGTAGTGATTTCATGCCACGCCCGACGTCGTCCGACCGTCATGAAGTCCTAGGGAGGTGATGTCATGCCACGCTCGACTTCGTTCGTCCGTGTTTGCTGTCCAAAGACGGTGATGTCATGCCACGCCCGACGTTGCCACCGTGTGTGCTTTCCAAGGGCGGTGATGTGATGCCACGGCCGACATTATCGACCGTGTGTGTTGTCCAAGGGCGGTGATGTCATGTCACGCCCGACGTTGCCGACTGTGTGTGCTGTCCAAGGGCGGTGATGTCATGCCACGCCCGTCATTACCGACCCTGTGTGCTGTCTAAGGGCGGTGATGTCAGGCCATGCCCGTCATTACCGACCGTGTGTGCTGTCCAAGGGTGGTGACGTCATGCCACGCCCGACGTTGTCGACCGTGTTTGCTGCCCATAGGCGATGATGGAATGCCACGCCTGACGTCGTTCAACCGTGTGTGCTGTCCAAAGGCGGTAATGTCATGCCACGCCCGACATCGTTCGACCGTGTGTGCTTTCCAAGGGCGGTGATCTCATGCCACAACCGACGTTGCCGACCGTGTGTGCTGTCCAAGGGCGGTGATGTCATGCCATGCCCGACGTTGCGACCGTGTGTGCTGTCTAAGGGCGGTATTGTCATGCGACGCCCGTCATTACCGACCGTGTGTGCTGTCCAAGGGCGGTTATGTCATGCCACGTCCGACATTGCCGACCGTGTGTGCTGTCCAAGGGCGGTGATGTCATGCCACGCCCGACATTACCGACCGTGTGTGTTGTCCAAGGGCGGTGATGTAATGCCACGCCCGACGTTGCCGACCGTGTGTGTTTTCCAAGGGCGGTGATGTCATGCCACGCCCGACGTTGCCGACTGTGTGTGTTGTCCAATTGCGGTGATGTCATGCCACGCCCAACATTACCGACTGTGTGTGCTGTCCAAGGGAAGTGATGTCATGTTACACCTGACGTTGCCGTCCGTGTGTGTTGTCCAAGGGCGGTGTTGTCATGCCACGCCCAACATTACCAACTATGTGTGCTATCCAAGGGAAGTGATGTCATGTTACACCCGATGTTGCCGTCCGTGTGTGTTGTCCAAGGGCGGTGAAGTCATTCCACGCAAGACGTTGCCGATCGTGTGTTTTGTCCAATGGCGGTGATGTCATGCTACGCCCAACATTGCCGACTCTGTGTGCTTTCCAAGGGCAGTGATGTCATGTTACACCCGACGTTGCCGTCCGTGTTTGTTGTCCAAGGGTGGTGAAGTCATTCCACGCCCGACATTTCCCACCGTGTGTGCTGTCCATGGGCGGTGATGTCATGCAACGCCCGACTTTGCCAACCGTGTTTGCTGTCCAATGGGGATGATGTCATGCCACGCCCGACGTCATCCAACCGTGTGTGTATTCCAAGGGTGGTGATGTCATGCAACGCCCAACGTTGTTTGACCGTGTTTGCTGCCCATAGGCGATGATGGAATGCCACGTCTGATGTCGTTCAATCGTGTGTGCTCTCCAAAGGCGGTGATGTCATGCCATGTCTGACATCGTCCGACCGTGTGTGCTTTCCAAGGGCGTTGATGTCATGCCACAACCGATGTTGCCGACCGTGTGTGCTGTCCAAGCACGGAGATGTCATGACACGCCCGACGTTGCCGACCTTGTGCGCTGTCCAAGGGCGGTGATGTCATGCCACGCCCGTCATTACCGACCGTGTGTGCTGTCCAAGGGGGGTGATGTCATGCCACGCCCTCCATTGCCGACCGTATGTGTTGTCCAAACGAAGTGATGTCATGCCACGCCCGATGTTGCCGACCGTATGTGTTGTCCAAGGGCGGTGATGTCATGCCACGTCCGACGTTGCCGACCGTATGTGTTTTCCAAGGGCGGTGATGTCATGCCACGCCCAACGTCGTTCGACCGTAAGTGCTTTCCAAGGGAGGTTATGTCATGCCACGACCGACATTGCCGACCGTGTTTGCAGTCCAAGGGTGGTGATTTCATGCCACGCCCGACGTCGTTCGACCGTCGTGAAATCCTAGGGAGGTGATGTCATGCCACGCTCGACGTCGTTCGTCCGTGTTTGCTGCCCAACGGCGATGATGGCATGCAAAACGCGATGTCGTTCGACCGAGTGTGTTGTCCAAAGGCGGTGATGGCATGTCACGCTCGATGTCATTCAATCGTGTGTGCTATCCAAGGGTGGTGATGTCATGCCACGCCCGACGTAGTCCGACCGTGTGTGCTGTCCATGGGCGGCGACGTCATTTCACGCCCGACGTCGTCCAACCGTGCGTCTATTCCAAGGGTGGTGATGTCAAGCCATGCCCAACGTCGTTCGACCGTGTGTGCTTTCCAAAGGCGGTGATGGCATGTCACGCCTGACGTCGTTCGACCGTATTTGTCGTCCAAGGGCTATGATGGCATGCTACCTCCGATGTCGTTGCACCGTGTGTGCTTCCCAAAGGCGATGATGGCATGCCAAGCCATACGTCATTCTACTGTGTGTGTTGTCCAAAGGCAGTGATGTCATGCCACTCCCGACATCATCCGATCGTGCGTGCAGTCCAAGGGTGGTGATGTCATGCCACGCCCAACGTCGTTCGACCGTGTGTGCTTTCCAAGGGAGGTTATGTCATGCCACGACCGACATTGCCGACCGTGTTTGCAGTCCAAGGGTGGTGATTTCATGCCACGCCCGACGTCGTTCGACCGTCGTGAAATCCTAGAGAGGTGATGTCATGCCACGCTCGACGTCGTTCGTCCGTGTTTGCTGCCCAACGGCGATGATGGCATGCAAAACCCGATGTCGTTCGACCGAGTGTGTTGTCCAAAGGCGGTGATGGCATGTCACGCTCGATGTCATTCAATCATGTGTGCTATCCAAGGGTGGTGATGTCATGCAACGCCCGACGTAGTCTGAACGTATGTGTTGTCCAAGGGCGGTGATGTCATGTAACGCCCGACATTACCGATTGTGTGTGCTGTCCAAAGGCGGTGATGGCATGTCACGCCCGACGTCATTCAATCGTGTGTGTTGTCAAGGGCTGTGATGGCATATCACGCCCGACGTTGCTGACCGTGTGTGTATTCCGAACGCGGTGATGTCATGCCACGCCCGACGTCGTTCGACCGTGCGAGCAGTCCAAGGGCGATGATGTCATGCCTCGCCCGACGTCGTTCAATTGTGTGTGTTGTCCAAGGGCGGTGATGTCTTGCAACGCCCGACGTTGTTTGACTATTTGTGCAGCCCAAAGGCGATGATGGCATGCCACGCCCGACATCGTCCGATCATGCATGCAGTCCAAGGGCGGTGAGGCATGCCACGCCAGACGTCGTTCGACCGTGTGTGCTATACAAGGGCAGTGATGTCATTCCACACCCGACGTAGTCCAACCGTGTCTGCTGTCCAAAGGCGGTGATGACATGTCAAGCCCGCCATCGTTCGACTGTGTGTGTTGTCCAAGGACAGTGATGGCATATCACGCCAGGCGTTGCCGATTGTGTGTACTGTCCAAGGGCGGTGATGTCATGCCACGCCCGACGTCATTTGACCGTTTGTGCCGCCCAAAGACGCTGATGGCATGCCACGCCTTACATCGTCCGACCGTGCGTGCAGTCCAAGGGTGGTGATGTCATGCCACGCCCGACGTTGCCGACCGTCTACTTTGTCCAAGGGCGGTGATGTAATGCCACGCCCGACGTCGTCCTACTGTACGTGCAGTCCAAGGGCGGTGATGTCAAGCCACGCCCGACGTCGTTCGACTGTGTGTGCTGCTCCAAGGTGATGATGGCATGCAATGCCTGACGTCGTTCGACAGTGTGTGCTGTCTAAAGGCTGAGATGTTATGCCAAGCCCGATGTAGTCTGACCGTGTGTGCTGCCCAAGGGCGGTGATGTCGTGCCACTCCCGACGTCGTCCGACAGTGTATACTGTCTAAGGGCGGTTATATCATGTCATGCCCGACGTTGCCGACCGTGTGTGCTGTGCAATGGCAGTGATGTCATGCCACGCTCGATGTTGCCGATCGTGTGTGCTTTCCAAGGGTGGTGATGTCATGCCACGCCCGACGTCATCCGACCATGCATTCAGTCCAAGGGCGGTAATGTAAAGCCACACCCGACATCGTTCGACTGTGTGTGCTGTCCAAAGGCGGTGATGGCATGTCATGCCTGACATTGTCCGATCGTGTTTGCCGTCCAAGGGCTATAATGGCATGCCACGCCCGACGTTGTCGACCGTGTGTGGTGCCCAAAGGCAATGATGGAATGGCACGCCCGAAGTCGTTCAACCGTGTGTGCTGTCCAAACGCAGTGATGCATGTCACGCCTGACGTCGTCCGACCGTGTTTGCCGTCCAAGGGCATGCCACACCCGACGTCGTTCGACCGTGTGTGCTGCCCAAAGGCGATGATGGCATGCCATGCCCAACGTCGTTCCACCGTGTGTACTTTGCAAGGGCGATGATGTCATGCCACGTCCGACGTCTTTCGACCGTGTGTGCTGTATATGGGCAGTGATGGCATGTTATGCCCGACGTTCCTGTCCGTTTGTGCTGTCCAAGGGCGATGATGTCATGCCACGCCCGACGTTGCCGACCGTGTGTGCTGTCCAAGGGGGGTGATGTCATGCCAAGCCCGACGTCGTCCGATGGTGCGTGCAGTCCAAGGGCGATGAAGGCATGCCTCGTTCGACGTCATTCGACCGTATGTGTTGTCCAAGGGCGGTGATGTCATACCACGCCCAACGTCGTCGGACCATGCGTGAAGTCCAAGGTCGGTGATGTAAAGCAACACCCGACATCGTTCGACCGTGTGTGCTATCCAAAGGCGGTGATGGCATGTCATGCCTGACATCGTCCGACCATGTTTGTCGTCCAAGGGCTACGATGGCATGCCACGCCCGACGTTGTCGACCGTGTGTGGTTCCCAATGCAATGATGGAATGCCACGCCCGAAGTCGTTCTACCATGTGTGCTGTCCAAAGGCAGTGATGCATGTCACGCCTGACGTCGTCCGACCGTGTTTGCTGTCCAAGGGCATGCCACAATCGACGTCGTTCGACCATGTGTGCTGCCCAAAGGCGATGATGGCATGTCACGCCCGACGTCGTTCGACTGTGTGTGCTGCCCAAAGGCAATGATGGAATGCCACGCCCGACGTCGTTCGACTGTGTGTGCTGTCCAAAGGCGGTGATGTTATGCCACGCCCGACGTAGTCCAACCGTGTGTGCTGCTTAAGGGCGGTGATGTCATTCCACGCCCGACGTCGTCCGACCGTGTGTGCTATCCAAGGGCGGTGATGTCATGCCACGCCCGACGTAGTCCGACCGTGTGTGTTACCGAAAGGCGATGGTGGCATGCCTCGCCTGACGTCATTCGACCGTGTGTGCTATCCAAGGGCGATGATGTCATACCACGCCCGATGTCGTCGGACCATGCTTGTAGTCCAAGGGCGGTGATGTAAGGCCACACCTGACATCGTTTGATCGTGTTTGCTGTCCAAAGGCGGTGATGGCATGTCATGCCGGACGTCGTCCGACCATGGTTGCCGTCCAAGGGCTATGATGGCATGCCATGCCCGACGTCGTTCGACCGTGTGTGCTGCCCAAAGGCGATGATGGCATGCCACACCCAACGTCGTTTGACTGTGTGTGCTCTCAAAAGGCGGTGATGTTATGCCACGCTCGACGTAGTCCGACCGTTTGTACTGTCCAAGGGAGGTGATGTCATGCCACCTCGGACATTCCCGACCGTGTGTGGTGTCCTAGGGCGGTGATTTCATGCCACGCCTTATGTCGTTCGACCAAGTGTGCTGTCCAAAGGTGGTGATGGCATGTCACGCCCAACATCGTTCGACCGTGTGTGCTGTCCAAGGGCAGTGATGGCATGCCACACCTGACGTTGCCGACTATGGTTGCTATCCAAGGGCGGTGATGTCATGCCACGCTCGACGTTACCGACTGTGTGTGGTGTCCAATGGCGGTGATTTCATGCCACGCCCGATGTCGTTCGACCGAGTGTGCTGTCCAAAGGCGGTGATGTCCTGTCACGCCCAACATCATTCGACCGTGTGTGCTGCCCAAAGGCGGTGATATCGTGCCACGCCCAAAGTCGTTTGACCATGTGTGTAATGTCCAAGGGCAGTGATGTCATGTCACGCCCAATGTCGTTTGACTGTGTGTGCTACCCATAGGCGATGATGGCATGCCACGCCCGACGTCATTCAACCGTGTGTGCTGTCCAAGGGCAGTGATGTCATGCCACGCCCGACGTCGTCTGACTGTGTGTGCTGTCCAAGGGCGGTGATGGCATGCCACGCCCGACGTTGCCGACCGTATGTGATGTCCAAGGGCGGTGATGGCATGCCACTCCCGATGTTGCCGACCGTGTGCGCTATACACGTGCAGTGATGTCATGCCACGCACGACGTCATTCGACCGTGCGTGCAGTTCAAGGGGGGTGATGTCATGCCACACTCGACGTCGTTCGACCGTGTTTGCTGTACAAAGGCGGTGATGTCATGCCACACCCGACGTCGCTTGACTGTTTGTGCTGCCCAAAGGAGACGTGCCATGCCACGCCCGACGTCTTTGGACCATGTGTGCTGGCCAAGGGCGGTGATGTCATGCCACGCCCGACGTCGTTTGACCGTGAATGCTGCCCAAAGGCGATGGTGGCATGCCACCTCCGACGTCGTTCAACCGTGTGTGCTGTCCAAGGGCGGTGATGTCATGCCACGCCCGACGTCGTCCAACTGTATGTGCTGTCCAAGGGCGGTGATGGCATGCCACGCCCGACGTCGTTCGACCGTGTGTGATGTCAAAGGGCGGTGATGTCATGCCACGCCCGATGTTGCCGACCGTGTGTGCTATTCTAGTGCGTTGATGTCATGCCATGCCCGACGTTGTTCAACCGTGTGTGCAGTCCAAAGGCGGTGATGTCATGCCACGCTCGACGTCGTTCGGCCGTGTGTGCTGTACAAGGGCAGTGATGTCATGCCACGCCCGACGTTGTCCGACTGTATGTGCTATCTAAGGGCGGTGATGGCATGCCATGCCGAACATTTCCGACCGTGTTTGATATCCAAGGGCGGTGATGTCATGCCATGCCCGTTGTTGCCGACCTTGTGTGATTTCCTAGTGCAGTGATGTCATGCGACGCTCGACGTCGTTCGAGCGTGCGTGCAGTCCAAAGGTGGTGATGTCATGCCACGCTCGACGTCGTTCAGTCGTGCGTGTTGTACAAGGGCGGTGATGTCTTGCCACGCCTGACGTCGTTTGACTGTTTGTGCTGCTCAAAAGCGATGATGACATGCCACACCTGACGTCGTTCAAAAATGTATGCTGTCCAAGGGCGGTGATGTCATGCCACGCCTGACGTCGTTTGACTGTGTGTGCTGCCTAAAGGCGATGATGGCATGCCACGCCCAATGTCATTCGACTGTGTGTGCTGTCCAAGGGCGGTGATAGCATGCCACGCCCGACGTTGCCGACCATGTGTGTTGTCCAAGTGTTGTGATGGCATATCACGCCCGACGTTGCCGACCGTGTGTGCTGTCCAAGGGCGTTCATGTCATGCCACGCCTAACGTCATTCGATCGTGCGTGCAGTCCTAGGGCGGTGATGTCATGCCACGCCCGACGTTGCTGACCGTGTGTGATTTCCAAGGGCGGTGATGTCATACCACGCCCGACGTCGTCCCACAGTGCGTGCAGTCCAAGGGCGGTGATGTAAAGCCACACCCAATGTTTTTCGACCGTGTGTGTTGTCCAATGGCGGTGACGGCATGTCACGCCCGACGTCTTTTGACCGTAAGTGCTTTCCAAAGGCGTTGATGTCATGCCACCCCCAACGTCGTTTGATCGTGTGTGCTTCCCAAAGGCGATGATGGCATGCCACGCCCGACATCATTCGACTGTGTGTGCTGTCTAAGGGCGGTGATGTCATACCACGCCCGACGTCGTCTGACTGTGCGTGCAGTCTAAGGGCAGTGATGTTGAGCCACTCCCGACGTTTTTCGACTGTGTGTGCTGTCCAAAGGCGGTGATAGCATGTCATGCCCGACATCGTTTGACCATAAGTGTTGTTCAAAGGCGTTGATGTCATGCCATGCCCAACGTAGTGCGACCGTGTGTGCTTCCCAAAGGTGATGCTGGCATGAACCGCCCGACGTCATTCGACCGTGTGTGCCGTATAAGGGTGGTGATGTCATACCACGCCCGACATCGTTAGATCGTGTGTGCTAACCAAGCGTGGTAATGTAATGCCACACCCGACGTAGTCCGACCGTGTGTGCTGTCCAAGGGCAGTGATGTCATGTGACGCCTGACGTCGATCGACCGTGTGTGCTGTCCAAGGGAGGTGATGTCATGCGACGTCCGACATCGTCCGACCGTGTGTGCTGTCCAAGGGAGTTATGGCATGCCACGCCTAACGTTGTCAACCTTGTGTGCAGTCCAAGGGCGGTGATGTCATGCCACGTCCGATGTTACCGTCTGTGTGTGCTATCAGAGGGCGGTGATGTCATGCCACGCCCGACATCGTCCGACTGTGCGTGTAGTCAAAGGGCGGTGATGTCATGCCACGCCCTAAGTCGTCTGACTGTGCATGCAGTCCAAGGGTGGTGATTTCATGCCACGCCTGACATCGTTCGACCATGTGTGCTGATCAACGGCGATGATGGCGTGCCACACCTGACATCGTTCGAAAAAATATGCTGTCAAAAGGCGGTGATGGCATGTCACGCCCGAGGTTGTTCGACCGTGTGTGCTGTCCAAAGGAGGTGATGTTATTCCACGCCAAACGTCGTTCGACCGTGTGTGCTACCCAAAGGTGATGATGGCATGCCACGCCCGACGTTGTTCGACCGTGTGTGCTGTCCAAGGGCAATGATGTCATGCCACGCCCGACGTAGTCCGACCATGTGTGCTGCCCAAAGGCGGTGATGTCATGCCACACCCGACGTTGCCGACCTTGTGTGCTGTCCAAGGGCAGTGATGTCATGCCACGCCTGACGTTGCCAACCGTGTGTGCTATCCAAGGGCGGTGATGTTATTCCACGCCCGACGTCGTTCGACCGTGCGTGAAGTCCAAGGGCGGTGATGTCATGCCATGCCCGACGTCGTTCGACCGTGTGTGCTATCCTAAGGCGATGATGTTATGCCACGCCCGACGTTGCTGACCGTGTGCTGTCCAAGGGCTGGGATTTCATGCCACGTCCGACATCGTCCGACTGTGTGTGTTGTCCAAGAGCGGTGATCTCATGCCACGCCCGACGTTGCCGACCATGTGTGCGGTCCAAGGGCGGTGATGTCATGCCACGCCTGATGTCATCCGACTGTGCGTGCGGTCCAAGGGCGGTGATGTTATGCCACGCCTGACGTCGTTCGACCGAGTGTGTTTTTCAAGGGCGGTGATGGCATGCCACACCAAACGTCGTTCGACCGTGTGTGCTGTCCAACCGCAGTAATATCATGCCACGCCCGACGTCGTCCAACCGTGCGTGCAGTCCAAGGAGGCTCATGTCATGCCACGCCTGATGTCGTTGGAGTGTGTGTGATTTCCAAAGGCGGTGATGGCATGTCACGCCCGATGTCGTTCGATCGTGTTTGCCGTCCATGGGCTATGATGTCATGCCACGCCCGACGTTGTTCGACCGTGTGTGCTGCCCAAAGGCGACGATGTCATGCCACGCCCGATGTAGTCCGACTGTGTGTGCTGCCCAAAGGCGATTGATGGCATGCCACGATCGACGTTGTTCGACCGTGTGTGGTGTCCAGAGGCGGTGATGTCATTCCATGCCCGACGTAGTCCAACCGTGTGTATTGTCCAAATGTGGTGATGGCACGTCACACCCGACGTCATTCGACCGTGTGTGCTGTCCAAAGATGGTGATGTCATGCCACGCCCAACATTACCGACTGTGTGTGCTGTCCAAGGGCAGGGATGTCATGCCACACACGACGTTGCCATTCGTGTGTGTTGTCCAAGGGCGGCCATGTCATTCCACGCCCGACATTACCGACCGTATGTGCTGTCCATGGGCTGTGATGTCATGCAACGCCCGACGTTGCCAACCGTGTGTGCTATCCAAGGGGGATGATGTCATGCCACGCCCGACGTCGTCCAACCGTGCGTGTATTCCAAGGGTGGTGATGTCAAGCCATGCCCAACGTCGTTCGACCGTGTGTGCTTTCCAAAGGCGGTGATGGCATGTCACGCCTGATGTCTTTCGACCGTGTTTGCCTTCCAAGGGCTATGATGGCATGCCTCGCGCGACGTCGTTGCATCGTGTGTGCTTTCCAAAGGCGATGATGGCATGACAAGCCATACGTCATTCTACTGTGTGTGTTGTCCAAAGGCAGTGATGTCATGCCACTCCAGACATCGTCCGACCGTGCGTGCAGTCCACGGGTGGTGATGTCATGCCACGCCCAACGTTGTCCGACCGTGTGTGCTTTCCAAGGGAGGTTATGTCATGCCACGACCGACATTGCCGACCGTGTTTGCAGTCCAAGGGTAGTGATTTCATGCCACGCCCGACGTCGTCCGACCGTCATGAAGTCCTAGGGAGGTGATGTCATGCCACGCTCGACTTCGTTCGTCCGTGTTTGCTGCCCAGCGGCTATGCTGGCATGCCAAACCCGATGTCGTTCGACCGAGTGTGTTGTCCAAAGGCGGTGATGGCATGTCACGCTCGACGTCGTTCGATCGTGTGTGCTGTCCAAATGAGGTGATGTTATGCCATGCCCCACGTAGTCCGAACGTGTGTGTTGTCTAAGGGCGGTGATGTCATGTGATGCCCGACATTACTGATCGTGTGTGCTGTCCAAAGGCGGTGATGGCAAGTCACGCATGACGTCATTCGATAGTGTGTGTTGTAAAGGGCAGTGATGGCATATCACGCCCGACGTTGCTGACCGTGTGTTTTGTCCAAATGCGGTGATGTCATGCCACACCCGACGTCGTCCGACCGTGCGAGCAGTCCAAGGGCGATGATGTCATGCCACGCCCGACGTCGTTCGACCGTGTGTGCTTTTCAAGGGCGGTGATGTCTTGCCACGCACGACGTTGTTTGACCATTTGTGCAGCCCAAAGGGGATGATGGCATGCCACGCCCGACATCGTCTGACCATGCGTGCAGTCCAAGGGCGGTGATGTCATGCCACACCAGACGTCGTTTGACCGTGTGTGCTATACAAGGGCAGTGATGTCATTCCACGCCCGATGTAGTCCGACCGTGTCTGCTGTCCAAAGGCGGAGATGACATGTCAAGCCCGCCGTCGTTCGACCGTGTGTGTTGTCCAAGGACAGTGATGGCATATCACGTCTGACGTTGCCGACCGTGTGTACTGTCCAAGGGCGGTGATGTCATGCCACGCCCGACGTCATTTGACCGTTTGTGCTACCCAAAGACGATGATGGCATGCCACGCCCGACATCGTCCGATCGTGCGTGCTGTCCAAGGGCGGTGATCTCATGCCACGCCCCACGTTATTCAACCGTGTTTGCTGTCCAAGGGTGGTGATGTCATGCAACGCCCGACGTCATTTGACCGTTTGTGCCGCCCAAAGACGCTGATGGCATGCCACGCCCGACATCATCCGACCGTGCGTGCAGTCCAAGGGCAGTGATGTGATGCCACGCCTGACGTCGTTCGACCGTGTGTGCAGTCCAAGGGCGGTGATGTCATGCCACGCCCGACGTTGCCGACCGTGTGTGTTGATCAAAGGCGGTGATGTAATGCCACGCCGACGTCGTACTACTGTGCGTGCAGTCTAAGGGCGGTGATGTCAAGCCACGCCCGACGTTGTTCGATTGTGTGTGCTGCACCAAGGTGATGATGGCATGCCACGCCTGACGTCGTTCGACCGTGTGTGCTGTCTCAAGGCTGAGATGTTATGCCAAGCCCGATGTAGTCTGGCCGTGTGTGCTGACCAAGGGCAGTGATGTCATGCCACTCCCGACGTCGTCCGACAGCGTGTACTGTCTAAGGGCGGTGATGTCATGTCATGCCCGACATTGCCGACCGTGTGTGCTGTGCAATGGCAGTGATGTCATGCCACGCTCGACATTGTCCGACTGTGTGTGTTGTCCAAGAGCGGTGATGTCATGCCACGCCTGATGTCATCTGACTGTGCGTGCGGTCCAAGGGCGGTGATGTTATGCCACGCCTGACGTCGTTCGACCGAGTGTGTTTTTCAAGGGCGGTGATGGCATGCCACACCAAACGTCGTTCGACCGTGTGTGTGCTGTCCAACGGCAGTAATGTCATGCCACGCCCGACGTCGTCCAACCGTGCGTGCAGTACAAGGAGGGTCATGTCATGCCACGACCGATGTCATTGGAGTGTGTGTGATTTCCAAAGGCGGTGATGGCATGTCACGCCCGATGTCGTTCGATCGTGTTTACCGTCCATGGGCTGTGATATCATGCCACGCCCGACGTTGTTCGACCGTGTGTGCTGCCCAAAGGCGACGATGTCATGCCACGCCCGATGTAGTCCGACCGTATGTGCTGCCCAAAGGCGATTGATGGCATGCCACGATCGACGTTGTTCGACCGTGTGTGGTGTCCTAAGGCGGTGATGTCATTCCATGCCCGATGTAGTCCGACCGTGTGTGTTGTCCAAATGTGGTGATGGCACGTCACGCCCGACGTCGTTCGACCGTGTATGCTGTCCAAAGACGGTGATGTCATGCCACGCCCGACGTCGTTCGACTGTGTGTGCTGTCCAAAGGCGGTGATGTCATGCCACACCCGACGTAGTCCGACCGTGTGTGCTGTCCAAAGTCGGTGATTTCATGCCACGCTCGACGTTGCCGACCATCTTTGTTGTCCAAGGGCGGTGATGTCATGCCACACCCGACGTCCTCCAACCGTGCGTGTAGTCCAAGGGCGGTGATTTCAATCCACGCCCGATGTTGTTTGAACGTGTGTGCTTTCCAAAGACGGTGATGGCATGTCATGCCCGACGTCGTTCGACCGTGTGTGCTGCCTTAAGGCAATGATGGCATGCCACGCCCGACGTCGTTCGATCGTGTGTGCTGCCCAAGGGCGGTGATGTCGTGCCATTCCCGACGTCGTTCGACCGTGTGTACTGTCCAAGGGCGGTGATGTCGTGCCACGCCCGTCGTCGTTCGACCGTGTGTGCTGTGCTAGGGCAGTGATGTCATGCAACTCCCGACGTCGTCAGACCGTGCGTGCAATCCAAGGGTGTTGATGTCATGCCATGCTCGACATTGTCCGACCGTGTGTGATGTCCAAGGGCGATTATGGCATGCCACGCCCGACGTTGCCAACCGTGTGTGCTGTCCAAGGGTTGTGATGCCATGCCTTGCCCGACGTTTCCGAACATGTGTGTTGTCCAAGGGCGGTGATGTCATGCCACGCCCGACGTCTTCCGACCATGCGTGCAGTCATAGGGATGTGATGTCATGCCACTCCCGACGTCGTCCGACCGTGCATGTAGTCCAAGGGCAGTGATGTCATGCCATGCCCGACGTTGTTCGACCGTGTGTGCTATCCAAAGGCGGTGATGTCATGCCATGCTAGACGTCTTCCGACCATGCGTGCAGTCCTAGGGAGGTGATGTCAATCCACGCCCGACGTCGTTCAACTGTGTGTGCTGCCCAACGGCGATGATGGCATGCCACACCCGATGTCATTTTACTGAGTGTGTTGTCAAAAGGCGGTGATGTCATGCCACGCCCAACATCGTTTGATCGTGTGTGCTTTCCAAGGGCGGTGATGTCATGCCAAAGGCGACGTTGCCGACCGTGTGTGCTGTCCAAGGGCGGTGATGTCATGCCACGCCCGATGTTGCCGACCGTGTGTGTTGTCCAAGGGAGGTGATGTCATTCCACGCCCGTCATTATCGACTGTGTGTGCTGTCCAAGGGCGGTGATGTCATGCCACGCCCGACGTTGCCGACCGTGTGTGCTTTCCAAGGGCGGTGATGTGATGCCACGCCCGACATTATCGACCGTGTGTGTTGTCCAAGGGCGGTGATGTCATGTCACGCCCGACGTTGCCGACTGTGTGTGCTGTCCAAGGGCAGTGATGTCATGCCACGCCCGTCATTACCGACCCTGTGTGCTGTCTAAGGGCGGTGATGTCAAGCCATGCCCGTCATTACCGACCGTGTGTGCTGTCCAAGGGTGGTGACGTCATGCCACGCCCGACGTTGTCGACCGTGTTTGCTGCCCATAGGCGATGATGGAATGCCACGCCTGACGTCGTTCAACCGTGTGTGCTGTCCAAAGGCGGTGATGTCATGCCACGCCCGACATCGTTTGACCGTGTGTGCTTTCCAAGGGCGGTGATCTCATGCCACAACCGACGTTGCCGACCGTGTGTGCTGTCCAAGGGCGGTGATGTCATGCCATGCCCGACGTTGCGACCGTGTGTGCTGTCCAAGGGCGGTATTGTCATGCGACGCCCGTCATTACCGACCGTGTGTGCTGTCCAAGAGCGGTGATGTCATGCCACGTCCGACATTGCCGACCGTGTGTGCTGTCCAAGGGCAGTGATGTCATGCCACGCCCGACATTACCGACCGTGTGTGTTGTCCAAGGGCGGTGATGTAATGCCACGCCCGACGTTGCCGACCGTGTGTGTTTTCCAAGGGCGGTGATGTCATGCCACGCCCGACGTTGCCGACCGTGTGTGTTGTCCAATTGCGGTGATGTCATGCCACGCCCAACATTACCGACTGTGTGTGCTGTCCAAGGGAAGTGATGTCATGTTACACCTGACGTTGCCGTCCGTGTGTGTTGTCCAAGGGCGGTGATGTCATGCCACGCCCAACATTACCAACTATGTGTGCTATCAAAGGGAAGTGATGTCATGTTACACCCGATGTTGCCGTCCGTGTGTGTTGTCCAAGGGCGGTGAAGTCATTCCACGCAAGACGTTGCCGACCGTGTGTTTTGTCCAATGGCGGTGATGTCATGCTACGCCCAACATTGCCGACTCTGTGTGCTTTCCAAGGGCAGTGATGTCATGTTACACCCGACGTTGCCGTCCGTGTTTGTTGTCCAAGCGTGGTGAAGTCATTCCACGCCCGACATTTCCCACCGTGTGTGCTGTCCATGGGCGGTGATGTCATGCAACGCCCGACTTTGCCAACCGTGTTTGCTGTCCAATGGGGATGATGTCATGCTACGCCTGACGTCATCCAACCGTGTGTGTATTCCAAGGGTGGTGATGTCATGCAACGCCCAACGTTGTTTGACCGTGTTTGCTGCCCATAGGCGATGATGGAATGCCACGTCTGATGTCGTTCAATCGTGTGTGCTCTCCAAAGGCGGTGATGTCATGCCACGTCTGACATCGTCCGACCGTGTGTGCTTTCCAAGGGCGGTGATGTCATGCCACAACCGATGTTGCCGACCGTGTGTGCTGTCCAAGCACGGAGATGTCATGACACGCCCGACGTTGCCGACCTTGTGCGCTGTCCAAGGGCGGTGATGTCATGCCACGCCCGTCATTACCGACCGTGTGTGCTGTCCAAGGGGGGTGATGTCATGCCACGCCCTCCATTGCCGACCGTATGTGTTGTCCAAACGAAGTGATGTCATGCCACGCCCGATGTTGCCGACCGTATGTGTTGTCCAAGGGCGGTGATGTCATGCCACGTCCGACGTTGCCGACCGTATGTGTTGTCCAAGGGCGGTGATGTCATGCCACGCCCAACGTCGTTCGACCGTAAGTGCTTTCCAAGGGAGGTTATGTCATGCCACGACCGACATTGCCGACCGTGTTTGCAGTCCAAGGGTGGTGATTTCATGCCACGCCCGACGTCGTTCGACCGTCGTGAAATCCTAGGGAGGTGATGTCATGCCACGCTCGACGTCGTTCGTCCGTGTTTGCTGCCCAACGGCGATGATGGCATGCAAAACGCGATGTCGTTCGACCGAGTGTGTTGTCCAAAGGCGGTGATGGCATGTCACGCTCGATGTCATTCAATCGTGTGTGCTATCCAAGGGTGGTGATGTCATGCCACGCCCGACGTAGTCCGACCGTGTGTGCTGTCCATGGGCGGCGATGTCATTTCACGCCCGACGTCGTTCAACCGTGCGTCTATTCCAAGGGTGGTGATGTCAAGCCATGCCCAACGTCGTTCGACCGTGTGTGCTTTCCAAAGGCGGTGATGGCATGTCACGCCTGACGTTGTTCGACCGTATTTGTCGTCCAAGGGCTATGATGGCATGCTACGCCCGATGTCGTTGCACCGTGTGTGCTTCCCAAAGGCGATGATGGCATGCCAAGCCATACGTCATTCTACTGTGTGTGTTGTCCAAAGGCAGTGATGTCATGCCACTCCCGACATCATCCGACCGTGCGTGCAGTCCAAGGGTGGTGATGTCATGCCACGCCCAACGTCGTTCAACCGTGTGTGCTTTCCAAGGGAGGTTATGTCATGCCACGACCGACATTGCCGACCGTGTTTGCAGTCCAAGGGTGGTGATTTCATGCCACGCCCGACGTCGTTCGACCGTCGTGAAATCCTAGGGAGGTGATGTCATGCCACGCTCGACGTCGTTCGTCCGTGTTTGCTGCCCAACGGCGATGATGGCATGCAAAACCCGATGTCGTTCGACCGAGTGTGTTGTCCAAAAGCGGTGATGGCATGTCACGCTCGATGTCATTTAATCGTGTGTGCTATCCAAGGGTGGTGATGTCATGCAACGCCCGACGTAGTCTGAACGTATGTGTTGTCCAAGGGCGATGATGTCATGTAACGCCCGACATTACCGATTGTGTGTGCTGTCCAAAGGCGGTGATGGCATGTCACGCCCGACGTCATTCGATCGTGTGTGTTGTCAAGGGCTGTGATGGCATATCACGCCCGACGTTGCTGACCGTGTGTGTATTTCGAACGCCGTGATGTCATGCCACGCCCGACGTCGTTCGACCGTGCGAGCAGTCCAAGGGCGATGATGTCATGCCTCGCCCGACGTCGTTCAATTGTGTGTGTTGTCCAAGGGCGGTGATGTCTTGCAACGCCCGACGTTGTTTGACTATTTGTGCAGCCCAAAGGCGATGATGGCATGCCACGCCCGACATCGTCCGATCATGCATGCAGTCCAAGGGCGGTGAGGCATGCCACGCCAGACGTCGTTCGACCGTGTGTGCTATACAAGGGCAGTGTTGTCATTCCACACCCGATGTAGTCCAACCGTGTCTGCTGTCCAAAGGCGGTGATGACATGTCAAGCCCGCCATCGTTCGACTGTGTGTGTTGTCCAAGGACAGTGATGGCATATCACGCCAGGCATTGCCGATTGTGTGTACTGTCCAAGGGCGGTGATGTCATGCCACGCCCGACGTCATTTGACCGTTTGTGCCGCCCAAAGACGCTGATGGCATGCCACGCCTGACATCGTCCGACCGTGCGTGCAGTCCAAGGGTGGTGATGTCATGCCACGCCCGACGTTGCCGACCGTCTATGTTGTCCAAGGGCGGTGATGTAATGCCACGCCCGACGTCGTCCTACTGTACGTGCAGTCCAAGGGCGGTGATGTCAAGCCACGCCCGACGTCGTTCGACTGTGTGTGCTGCTCCAAGGTGATGATATGCCTGACGTCGTTCGACAGTGTGTGCTGTCTCAAGGCTGAGATGTTATGCCAAGCCCGATGTAGTCTGACCGTGTGTGCTGCCCAAGGGCGGTGATGTCGTGCCACTCCCGACGTCGTCCGACAGTGTATACTGTCTAAGGGCGGTGATATCATGTCATGCCCGACGTTGCCGACCGTGTGTGCTGTGCAATGGCAGTGATGTCATGCCACGCTCGATGTTGCCGATCGTGTGTGCTTTCCAAGGGTGGTGATGTCATGCCACGCCCGACGTCATCCGACCATGCATTCAGTCCAAGGGCGGTAATGTAAAGCCACACCCGACATCGTTCGACTGTGTGTGCTGTCCAAAGGCGGTGATGGCATGTCATGCCTGACATTGTCCGATCGTGTTTGCCGTCCAAGGGCTATAATGGCATGCCACGCCCGACGTTGTCGACCGTGTGTGGTGCCCAAAGGCAATGATGGAATGCCACGCCCGAAGTCGTTCAACCGTGTGTGCTGTCTAAACGCAGTGATGCATGTCACGCCTGACGTCGTCCGACCGTGTTTTCCGTCCAAGGGCATGCCACACCCGACGTCGTTCGACCGTGTGTGCTGCCCAAAGGCGATGATGGCATGCCATGCCCAACGTCGTTCCACCGTGTGTACTTTGCAAGGGCGATGATGTCATGCCACGTCCGACGTCTTTCGACCGTGTGTGCTGTATATGGGCAGTGATGGCATGTTATGCCCGACGTTCCTGTCCGTTTGTGCTGTCCAAGGGCGATGATGTCATGCCACGCCCGACGTTGCCGACCGTGTGTGCTGTCCAAGGGGGGTGATGTCATGCCAAGCCCGACGTCGTCCGATGGTGCGTGCAGTCCAAGGGCGATGAAGGCATGCCTCGTCCGACGTCATTCGACCGTATGTGTTGTCCAATGGCGGTGATGTCATACCACGCCCAACGTCGTCGGACCATGCGTGAAGTCCAAGGTCGGTGATGTAAAGCAACACCCGACATCGTTCGACCGTGTGTGCTATCCAAAGGCGGTGATGGCATGTCATGCCTGACATCGTCCGACCATGTTTGTCGTCCAAGGGCTACGATGGCATGCCACGCCCGACGTTGTCGACCGTGTGTGGTTCCCAATGCAATGATGGAATGCCACGCCCGAAGTCGTTCTACCGTGTGTGCTGTCCAAAGGCAGTGATGCATGTCACGCCTGACGTCGTCCGACCGTGTTTGCTGTCCAAGGGCATGCCACAATCGACGTCGTTCGACCATGTGTGCTGCCCAAAGGCGATGATGGCATGTCACGCCCGACGTCGTTGGACTGTGTGTGCTGCCCAAAGGCAATGATGGAATGCCACGCCCGACGTCGTTCGACTGTGTGTGCTGTCCAAAGGCGGTGATGTTATGCCACGCCCGACGTAGTCCAACCGTGTGTGCTGCTTAAGGGCGGTGATGTCATTCCACGCCCGACGTCGTCCGACCGTGTGTGCTATCCAAGGGCGGTGATGTCATGCCACGCCCGACGTAGTCCGACCGTGTGTGTTACCGAAAGGCGATGGTGGCATGCCTCGCCTGACGTCATTCGACCGTGTGTGCTATCCAAGGGCGATGATGTCATACCACGCCCGATGTCGTCGGACCATGCTTGTAGTCCAAGGGCGGTGATGTAAGGCCACACCCGACATCGTTTGATCGTGTTTGCTGTCCAAAGGCGGTGATGGCATGTCATGCCGGACGTCGTCCGACCATGTTTGCCGTCCAAGGGCTATGATGGCATGCCATGCCCGACGTCGTTCGACCGTGTGTGCTGCCCAAAGGCGATGATGGCATGCCACACCCAATGTCGTTCGACTATGTGTGCTCTCAAAAGGCGGTGATGTTATGCCACGCTCGACGTAGTCCGACCGTGTGTACTGTCCAAGGGAGGTGATGTCATGCCACCCCGGACATTCCCGACCGTGTGTGGTGTCCTAGGGCGGTGATTTCATGCCACGCCTTATGTCGTTCGACCAAGTGTGCTGTCCAAAGGTGGTGATGGCATGTCACGCCCAACATCGTTCGACCGTGTGTGCTGTCCAAGGGCAGTGATGGCATGCCACACCTGACGTTGCCGACTATGGTTGCTATCCAAGGGCGGTGATGTCATGCCACGCTCGACGTTACCGACTGTGTGTGGTGTCCAATGGCGGTGATTTCATGCCACGCCCGATGTCGTTCGACCGAGTGTGCTTTCCAAAGGCGGTGATGTCCTGTCACGCCCAACATCATTCGACCGTGTGTGCTGCCCAAAGGCGGTGATATCGTGCCACGCCCAAAGTCGTTTGACCATGTGTGTAATGTCCAAGGGCAGTGATGTCATGTCACGCCCAATGTCGTTTGACTGTGTGTGCTACCCAAAGGCGATGATGGCATGCCACGCCCGACGTCATTCAACCGTGTGTGCTGTCCAAGGGCAGTGATGTCATGTCACGCCCGACGTCGTCTGACTGTGTGTGCTGCCCAAGGGCGGTGATGGCATGCCACGCCCGACGTTGCCGACCGTATGTGATGTCCAAGGGCGGTGATGGCATGCCACTCCCGATGTTGCCGACCGTGTGCGCTATACACGTGCAGTGATGTCAT
Source organism: Solanum lycopersicum (assembly GCF_036512215.1). Classification (NCBI taxonomy): domain Eukaryota; kingdom Viridiplantae; phylum Streptophyta; class Magnoliopsida; order Solanales; family Solanaceae; genus Solanum; species Solanum lycopersicum. Next base: position 12,446,849 of record NC_090807.1, read on the forward strand.
GCCACGCACGACGTCATTCGACCGTGCGTGCAGTTCAAGGGGGGTGATGTCATGCCACACTCGACGTCGTTCGACCGTGTTTGCTGTACAAAGGCGGTGATGTCATGCCACGCCCGACGTTGCCGACCGTGTGTGCTGTCCAAGGGCGGTGATGGCATGCCACGCCCGACATTGCCGGCCGTGTGTGCTGTCCAAGGGCGGTGATGTCATGCCTTGCCCGACATTGCTGAACATGTGTGTTGTCCAAGGGTGGTGATGTCATGCCACTCCCGACGTCTTCTGACCATGTGTGCAGTCCTAGGGAGGTGATGTCATGCCACGCCTGATGTCGTTCGACCGTGTGTGCTGCCCAACTGCAATGATGGCATGCCACACCCGATGTCATTTTATAGAGTGTGTTGTCCAACGGCGGTGATGGCATGTAACACCCGACGTCAATTGACCGTGTGTGCTGTCCAAAGGCGGTGATGTCATGCCACGCCCAACGTTGTTTGACCGTGTTTGCTGCCCATAGGCGATGATGGAATGCCACGCCTGACGTCGTTCAACCGTGTGTGCTGTCCAAAGGCGGTGATGTCATGCCATGCCCGACATTGTTCGATCGTGTGTGTTTTCCAAGGGCGGTGATGTCATGCCACAACCGATGTTGCCGACCGTGTGTGCTGTCCAAGGGCGGTGATGTCATGCCATGCCCGACGTTGCCGACCGTGTGTGTTGTCCAAGGGTGGTGATGTCATGCCACCCCCGTCATAACCGACCGTGTGTGCTGTCCAAAGGGGGTGATGTCATGCCACGCTTGACGTTGCCGACCGTGTGTGTCGTCCAAGGGCGGTGATGTCATGCCATGCCCGACATTGCCGACCGTGTGTGGTGTCCAAAGGCGGTGATGTCATGCCACGCCCGATGTTGCCGACCGTGTGTGTTGTCCAAGGGCGGTGATGCCATGCCACGCCCGACGTTGCGGACTGTGTGTGTTGTCCAAGGGCGGTGATGACATGCCACCCCCGACGTTGCCGACCGTGTGTGCTATCCAACAGAGGTGATGTCATGCCACGCCTGACGTCGTCCAACCGTGCGTGCAGTTTAAAGGCGGTGATTTCAATCCACGCCCGACGTTGTTTGAACGTGTGTGCTTTCCAAAGACGGTGATGGCATGTCATTCCCTACGTCGTTCGACCGTGTGTGTTGCCTTAAGGCAATGATGGTATGCCACGCCCGACGTCATTCGATCGTGTGTGCTGCCCAAGGGCGGTGATGTCATGCCACTCCCGACGTCGTCCGACCGTGTGTACTGTCCAAGGGCAGTGATGTCGTGCCACGCCCGACGTCGTTCGACCGTGTGTGCTTTCCGAGGGATGTGATGTCATGCAACTCCCGACATCGTCAGACCGTGCGTGCAATCCAAGGGTGGTGATGTCATGTCATGCCCGACGTCGTTCGACCGTGTGTGCTGTCCAAGGGCAGTGATGGCATGCCACTCCCGACATTGCCGACCGTGTGTGCTTTCCAAGGGCGGTGATGTCATGCCACGCCCGACATCGTTCGAGCGTGTGTTTTCCAAGGGCGGTGATGTCATGCCACAGCCAACGCTGCCGACCGTGTGTGCTGTCCAAGGGCGGTGATGTCATGCCATGCCCGACGTTGCCGATTGTGTGTGCTGTCCAAGGGCGGTGATGTTATGCCACGCCCGTCATTACCGACCGTGTGTGCTATCCAAGGGCGGTGATGCCATGTCGCGTCTGACGTTGCCGACCGTGTGTGCTGTCCAAGGGCGGTGATGTAATTCCACGGCCGACATTACCGACCGTGTGTGTTGTCCAAGGGCAGTGATGTCATGCCAGGCCCGACGTTGCCGACTGTGTGTGCAATCCAAGGGCGGTGATGTCATGCCACGCCCATCATTACCGACCGTGTGTGCTATCCAAGGGCGGTGATGTAAGGCCATGCCTATCATTACTGACCGTGTGTGCTGTCCAAGGGCGGTGATGTCATGCCACGCCTGACATTGCCTACCGTGTTTGCTGCCCATAGGCGATGATGGAATGCCAGGCCTGACGTCGTTCAACCGTGTGTGCTGTCCAAAGGCGGTGACGTCATGCCACGGCCGACATCGTTCGACCGTGTGTGCTTTCCAAGGGCGGTGATGTCATGCCACAACCGACGTTGCCGACTGTGTGTGCTGTCCAAGGGCGGTGATGTCATGCCATGCCCGACGTTGCCGACCATGCGTGCATTCCAAGGGAGGTGATATCATGCCACGCCCGAAGTCCTTCAACCGTGTGTGCTGCCTAACCGCGATGATGACATGCCACACCAAATGTCGTTCGACCGAGTGTGCTGTCTAAAGGCGGTGATGTCATGCCTTGCCCGACGTCATCCAACCATGCGTTTAGTCCAAGTGCGGTGATGTCATGCCACGCCCGACGTCCTTCGAGCGTTTGTGCTGTCCAAAGGTAGTGATGTCATGCCACGCCCGACGTTGCCGACCGTGTGTGCTGTCCAAGGGCGGTGATGTCATGCCACGCCCAACGTTGCCAACCATTTATGCTGTCCAAGGGGAGTGATGTCATTCCACGCCTAACATCGTCCGACCGTGCGTGCAGTCCAAGGGTGGTGATGTCATGCCATGCCCGACGTCGTTCGACCGTGTCTGCTATCCAAAGGCGGTGATGTCATGCGACGCCCGACGTCGTCTGACTGTGTGTACTGTCCAAGGGCGGTGATGTCATGCCACGCCTGACGTTGCCGACCGTGTGTGCTGTCCAAGGGCGGGGATGTCATGCCACGCCCGATGCCGTCCGACTGTGTGTGTTGTCCAAGAGCAGTGATGTCATGCCACGCGCGACGTTGTCGACCATGTGTGCGGTCCAAGGGCGGTGATGTCATGCGACGCCTAACGTCGTTCGACCGAGTGTGTTTTCAAGGGCGGTGATGGCATACCACGCCTGACGTCGTCTGACCGTGCGTGCAGTGCAAGGGCGGTGATGGCATGTCATGCCCAACTTCGTTCGACCGTGTGTGCTGTCAAAAGGCGGTGATGTTATGCCACGCCCAACATCGTTTGACCGTGTGTGCTGTCCAAAGGCGGTAATGTCATGCCACGCCCAACGTCGTTTGACCATGTATGCTGCCCAAAGGTTATGATGGAATGCCATGCCATGATGGACTACACGCACGGTCGGACGACCTCGGGCGTGGCATGACATCACCACCCTCGGACAGCACACACGGACGGCAATGCCAAGCGTGGCTTGACATCACCGCCTTTGGACAGCACACAAGAACGACAACGTTAGGCGTGGCATGCCATCATCACCCTTGGACAGCACACACGGTCGGACGACGTCAGACGTGGGATGACATCACCTCCCTCGGACAGCACACACCGTTGATCGACGTCGGGCGTGGAATGACATCACCGCCCTTGGACTGCACGCACGATCGAACGACGTCAGACGTGACATGCCCACCGCCTTTGGACAGCACACTCGGTCGAACGACGTTTGGTGTGGCATGTAATCATTGCGGTTAGGAAGCACACACGATCGAACGACGTCAGGAGTGGCATTATATCACCTCGCTTGGAATGCACGCATGGTCGGACGACGTCACGCGTAGCATAACATCACCGCCCTAAGACAACACACTCGGTCGGCAACATCGGGCGTGGCATGAAATCACCGCCTTTGGACAGCACACACGGTCGAACGACATCGGGCATGGCATTCCATCGTCGCCTTTGGGCAGCACACACGGTCAAACGACGTTGGGTGTTGCATGACATCACCGCCTTTGGACAGCATACACGGTCGAACGAAGTTGGGCATGACATACCATCACCGCCCTTGCACTGCACGCACGATCGGACGACGTCAGGCGTGGCATGCCATCACCGCTCTTGAAAAACACACTCGATCGAACGACGTTGGTTGTGGCATGACATCACCGCCCTTGGACCGCACGCACCATCGGACGACATAAGGTGTGGCATGACATCACTGCCGTTGGACCGCACACATAGTCGGCAATGTCGGGCGTGGCATGACATCATTGCTCTTGGACAGCACACACAGTCGGACGACGTCGGGCGTGTCATGACATCCCCGCCCTTGGACAGCACACAAGGTCGGACGACGTCGGGCGTGGCATGACATCACCGCCCTTGGACTGCACGCACGGTCGGACGACGTCGGGCGTGGAATGACATCACCGCCCTTGGACAGCACACACAGTCGACAACGTCGAGCGTGGCATGACTTCACCGCCTTTGGGCAGCACACATAGTCGGACTACGTCGGGCGTGGCATGACATCATTGCTCTTGGACAGCACACACGTCGAACGACGTCGGGCGTGGCATGCCATCATCGCCTTTGGACAACACTCATGGTCGAACATTGTTTGGTGTGGAATAACATCACCGCCTTTGGAAAGCACACACAGTCAAAAAACGTCGGGCGTGACATGCCATCACCGCCTTTTGACAGCACATTCCGTCAAACGACGTCAGGTGTGGCATGCCATCATCGTCGTTGGGCAGCACACATGGTTGAACGATATCAGGCGTGGCATGACATCACCACCCTTGGACTGCACGCACGGTCAGACGACGTAGGGCCTGGCATGACATCACCGCCCTTGGACAGCACACACGGTCGAACATCGTAGGGCGTGGCATGACATCACCGTCCTTGGACTACACGTACGGTCGGACGACGTGGGGCGTGGCATGACATCACCACCCTCGGACAGCACATACGGTTGACAACGTTAGGCGTGGCATGCCATCACCGCCCTTGGACAGCACACACGGTCGGACGACGTCGGACGTGGCATGACATCACCTCCCTTCAACAGCACACACGGTCGATCGACGTCGGGCGTGGCATGACATCACCGCCCTTGGACTGCACGCACGGTTTAACGACGTCGAGCGTGACATGCCATCACCGCCTTTGGGCAGCACAATCGGTCGAACGACGTTTGGTGTGGCATGTCATCATCACGGTTGGGCGGCACATACGATCGAACGACGTCAGGCGTGGCATGATATCACCTCCCTTGGAATGCACGCATGGTCGGACGACGTTGGGCGTGGCATAACATCAACGCCCTAGGACAGCACACTCGGTCGGCAACGTCGGGCGTGGCATTAAATCATCGCCTTTTGACAGCACACACGGTCGAACGACATCGGGCATGGCATTCTATCATCTCCTTTGGGCAGCACACACGGTCGGACGACGTCAGGCGTGGCATGCCATCACCGTCCTTGAAAAACACACTCAGTCGAACGACGTCAGACGTGGCATGACATTACTGCCCTTGGACCGCACACATGGTCGGCAACGTCGGGCGTGGCATGACATCACCGCTCTTGGACAACACACATAGTCGGACGACGTCGGGCGTGGCATGACATCCCCGCCCTTGGACAGCACACACTGTCGGCAACGTCGGGCGTGGCATGACATCACCTCCCTAGGACAGTACACACAGTCGGACGATGTCGGGCGTTGCATGACATCACCGCCTTTGGATAGCACACACGGTCGAACAACGTGGGGCATGGCATGACATCACCGCCCTTGGACTGCATGCACGGTCGGACGACGTAGGGCGTGGAATGACATCACTGCCCTTGGATAGCACACACGATTGGCAACGTCGGGCGTGGCATGACATCACTGCCCTTGGATAGCACATACGGTCGGCAACGTCGGGCGTGGCATGACATCATTGCCTTTGGACAGCACACACGGTCGAAGGACGTCGGGCGTGGCATTCCATCATAGCCCTTGGATGGCAAACACGGTCGAATGACGTCAAGCGTGACATGCCATCACCATCTTTGGAAAGCACACACGATCGAACGACGTTGGGCGTTGCTTGATATCACCACCCTTGGAAAACACGCACGGTTGGACGACGTCGGGCGTGGCATGACATCATCCCCCTTGGACAACACACACGGTTTGCAACGTCGGGCGTTGCACGACATAACCGCCCATGGATAGCACACACGGTCAGTAATGTCGGGCATGGAATGACATCACCGCCCTTGGACAATACACATGGACGGCAACATCGGGTGTGGCATGATATCACTGCCCTTGGACAGCACACACAGTCGGTAATGTTGGGCGTGGCATGACATCACCGCCCTTGGACAGCACACACGGTCGGCAACGTCGGGCGTGGCATGACATCACCACCCTTGGACATCACACACAGTCGGTAATGACGGGCGTGGCATGACGTCACCGCCCTTGGAAAGCACACATGGTTGGCGACGTCGGGCGTGGCATGACATCACCGCCCTTGGACAGCACACACGGTCGGAAACGTCGGCTTTTGCATGACATCACCGCCCTTGGAAAGCACACACGGTCGAACGATGTCGGGCGTGGCATGACATCACCTCTTTTGGACAGCACACAAGGTTGAACGACGTCATGCGTGGCATTCCATCATAGCCTATGGGCAGCAAACGCAGTCAAACGACGTTGGGCGTGGCATGACATCACCGCCTTTGGACAGCACACACGGTCAATCGACATCGGGTGTTACATGCCATCACTGCCTTGGAACAACACACTTAGTAAAATGACATCGGGTGTGGCATGCCATCATCGCCGTTGGACACACCCAGTCCGCAACGTCGGGCGTGGAATGACATCACCGCCCTTGGACAGCACACACGGTCAAACGACGTCGGGCGTGGCATGACATCACCGTCCTTGGACTACACGCACGGTCGGACGACCTCGGGCGTGGCATGACATCACCACCCTCGAACAGCACACACAGACGGCAACGTCGGGCGTGGCATGACATCACCGCCCTTGGACAGCACACAAGGTCGACAACGTTAGGCGTGGCATGCCATCACCGCCCTTGGACAGCACACACTGTCGGACAACGTCGGACGTGGGATGACATCACCTCCCTTGGACAGCACACACGGTCGATCGATGTAGGGTGTGGAATGACATCACCGCCCTTGGACCGCACACATGGTCGGCAACGTCGGGCGTGGCATGACATCACCGCTCTTGGATAGCACACACAGTCGGACAACCTCGGGCGTGGCATGACATCACCGCTCTTGGACAGCACACACAGTCGGACGACCTCGGGCGCGGCATGACATCCCCACCCTTGGATAGCACACACGGTCGGACGACGTCGAGCGTGGAATGACATCACCGCCCTTTGACAGCACACACGGTTGGCAACGTCGAGCGTGGCATGACATCACTGCCCTTGGACAGCACACATAGTCGGCAACGTCGGGCGTGGCATGCCATCACAGCCCTTGAAAAACACACTCGGTCGAACGACGTCGGGCGTGGCATGACATCACTGCCCTTGGACCGCACACATGGTCGGCAACGTCGGGAGTGGCATGACATCACCGCTCTTGGATAGCACACACAGTCGGACAACCTCGGGCGTGGCATGACATCACCGCTCTTGGACAGCACACACAGTCGGACGACCTCGGGCGCGGCATGACATCCCCACCCTTGGATAGCACACACGGTCGAACGACGTCGGGAATGGCATGACATCACCACCCTTGGACTGCACGCACGGTCGGACGACGTCGAGCGTGGAATGACATCACCGCCCTTTGACAGCACACACGGTTGGCAACGTCGAGCGTGGCATGACATCACTGCCCTTGGACAGCACACATAGTCGGCAACGTCGGGCGTGGCATGACATCACTGTCTTTGGATAGAACACACGGTCGAAGGACGTCGGGCGTGGCATGACATCACCGCTCTTGGACTGAACGCACGGTCGGATGACGTCGGGCAGGGCATGACATCACCGCCATTGAAAAACACACCCGGTCGGCAACGTGTGGCATGATATCACTGCCATTGCACAACACACACAGTCGAACAACGTCTGGCATGACATGCCCTCACCGCCTTTTGACAGCACATTCCATCGAACGACGTCAGGTGTGGCATGCCATCATCGCCGTTGGGCAGCACACATTGTCGAACGATGTCAGACGTGGCATGACATCACCTCCCTTGGACTGCACACACGGTCAGACGATGTAGGGCGTGGCATGACATCACCGCCCTTTGACAGCACACAGAGTCGAACGACGTCGGGCGTGGCATGACATCACCGTCCTTAGACTACACGCACGGTGGGACGATGTCGGGCGTCGCATGACATCACCGCCCTCGGACAGCACACACAGACAGTAACGTCGGGCGTGGCATGACATCAGCGCCCTTGGACAGCACACAAGGTTGACAACATTAGGCGTGTCATGCCATCACCGCCCTTGGACAACACACACGGTCGGACGACGTGTTATGTGGCATGACATCACCTTCCTTGGACAGCACACACGGTCGATCGACGTCGGGCGTAGCATGACATCACCGCCCTTGGACTGCACTCACGATCGAACGACGTCGGGCGTGACATGCCATCACCGCCTTTGGGCATCACAATCGGTCGAACGACGTTTGGTGTGGCATGTCATCATCGCGGTTGGGCAGCACACACGATCAAACGACGTCGGGCGTGGCATGATATCACCTCCCTTGGAATGCACGCATGGTCGGACGACGTCGGGCGTGGCATAACATCACCGCCCTTGGACCGCACACATGGTCGGCAACGTCGGGCGAGGCATGACATCACCGCTCTTGGACAACACACACAGTCGGACAACGTCGGGCGTGGCATGACAACCCCGCCCTTGGACAGCACACACGGTCGGCAACGTCGGGCGTGGCATGACATCACCGCCCTTGGACAGCACACACAGTTGAATGACGTCGGGCGTGGCATAACATCACTGCCTTTGGATAGCACACACAGTCGAACGACAATGGGCATGGCATGACATCACTGCCCTTGGACTGCACGCACGGTCGGACGACGTCGGGCGTGGAATGACATCACCGCCCTTGGACAGCACACACGGTTGGCAACGTCGGGCGTGGCATGACATCACTGCCGTTGGACAGCACACACGGTCGGCAAAGTCAGGCGTGGCATGACATCACCGCCTTTGGGCAGCACACATGGTTGGACTACGTCGGGCGTGGCATGACATCATTGCTCTTGGACAGCACACACGGTCGAACGACGTCGGGCGTGGCATGCCATCATCGCCTTGGGGCAGCACACACATTCGAACGACGTTAGGCGTGGAATAGCATCACCGCCTTTGGATAGCACACACGGTCGAACAATGTCAGGCGTGACATGCCATCACCGCCTTTTGACAGCACATTCCGTCGAACGACGTCAGGTGTGGCATGCCATCATCGCCGTTGGGCAGCATACATGGTCGAACAATGTCAGGCGTGGCATGACATTACCACCCTTGGACTACACACACGGTCGGATGACGTCGGGCATGGCATGACATCACCGCCCTCGAACAGCACACACGGACGGTAACGTCGGGCATGGCATGACATCACCGCCCTTGGACAGCCCACAAGGTCGACAACGTTAGGTGTGGCATGCCATCACTACCCTTGGACAACACACACGGTCGGACGACGTCGGACGTGGCATGAATCACCTCCCTTGGACAGCAAACACGGTCGATCGATGTTGGGTGTGGCATGACATCACCGCCCTTGGACTACACTCACGATCGAACGACGTCGGGCGTGACATGCCATCACCGCCTTTGGGAAGCACACTCGGTCGAACGACATTTGTTGTGGCATGTCATCATCGCGATTGGGCAGCACACACGATTGAACAACGTCGGATGTGGCATGATATCACCTCCCTTGGAATGCACACATGGTTGGACGACGTGGGACGTGGAATAACATGATTGCCCTTGGACAGCACACTCGGTCGGCAACGTCGGGCGTGGCATGACATCACCGCCTTTGGACAGCACACAGGGTCGAACGTCATCGGGCATGACATTCCATCATCGCCATTGGGAAAGCACACATGGTCGAACGAAGTTGGGCATGACATGCCATCACCGCCCTTGCACTGCACGCACGGTCGGACGACGTCAGGCGTGGCATGCAATCACCGCCCTTGAAAAACACACTCGGTGGAATGACGTCGGGCGTGGAATGACATCACCGCCCTAGGACCGCACACATGGTCGGCAACGTCGAGCGTGGCATGACATCACCGCTCTTGGACAACACACACAGTCGAACGACGTCAGGCGTGGCATGATATCCCCGCCCTTGGACACCACACACGGTCGGACTACATCGGGCGTGGCATGACATAACCGCCTTTCGATAGCACACACGGTCAAATAACGTCGGGCATGGCATGAAATCACCACCCTTGGACTGCACGCACGGTCGGACGACGTCAGGCGTGGCATGCCATCACCGCCATTGAAAAACACACCCGGTCGAACGACGTCGGGCGTGGCATGACATCACCGCCTTTTGACCGCACACATGGTTGGCAACGTCTAGCGTGGCATGACATCATCGCTCTTGGACAGCACACACAGTCGGACAACGTCGGGCGTGGAATGACATCCCTGCCTTGGACAACACACACGGTCGAACTACATCGGTTGTGGATGACATCACCGCCTTTGGATAGCACACACGGTCGAACGATGTCGGGCATGGCATGACATCACCGCCCTTGGACTGCACGCACGGTCGGACGACGTCGGGCGTGGAATGACATCACCGCCCTTGGACAGCACACACGGTTGGCAACGTCGGGCATGGCATGACATCACTGCCTTTGGACCGCACACATGGTCGGCAGCGTCGGGCGTGGCATGACATCGCCACTCTTGGACAGCACGCACAGTCGGACGACATCAGGTGTTGCATGACATCACCGCCCTCTTACCGCACACATGGTCGACAACGTCGGGCGTGGCATAACATCACCGCTCTTGGACAACACACAGTCGGATGACGTCGGGCGTGGCATGACATCCCCGCCCTTAGATAGCACACACGGTCGGCAACGTCGGGCGTGGCATGACATCACTGCCCCTGGACAGCACACACAGTCGGACGACGTCGGGCGTGGCATAACATCACCGCCTTTGGATTGCACACACGGTCGAACAACGTCGGGCATGGCATGACATCACTGCCCTTGGACTGCACGCATAGTCGGACGACGTCGGGTGTGGAATGACATCACCGCCCTTGGACAGCACACACGTTTGGCAACGTCGGGCGTGGCATGACATCACTGCCGTTGGACAGCACACACGGTCGGCAAAGTCAGGCGTTGCATGACATCACCGCCTTTGGGCAGCACTCATGGTCGAATTACGTCGGGCGTGGCATGACATCATTGTTCTTGGACAGCACACACGGTCGAACGACGTCGGTCGTGGCATGCCATCATCGCCTTGGGGCAGCACACACGGTCGAACGACGTTGGGCGTGAAATAACATCACCGCCTTTGGACAGCACACACGGTCGAACAACGTCAGGCGTGACATGCCATCACCGCCTTTTGACAGCACATTCCGTCCAACGACGTCAGGTGTGGGATGCCATTATCGCCGTTGGGCAGCACACATGGTCGAACGATGTCAGGCGTGGCATGACATCACCACCCTTGGACTGCACGCATGGTCAGACGACGTAGGGCGTGGCATGAATTTACCGCCCTTGGACAGCACACACAGTCGAACGATGTCAGGCGTGGCATGACATCACCGTCCTTAGACTACACGCACGGTCGGATGACGTCAGGCGTGGCATGACATCACCGCGCTCGGACAGCACACACGGACGGTAACGTCGGGCGTGGCATGACATCACCGCCCTTGGACAGCACACAAGGTCAACAATGTTAGGCGTGGCATGCCATCACCACCCTTGCACAGCACACACGGTCGGACGACGTCGGACGTGGCATGAATCACCTCCCTTGGACAGCACACACGTCGATCAACGTCGGGTGTGGCATGACATCACCGCCCTTGGACTGCACTCACGATCGAACAACGTCGGGCGTGACATGCCATCACCGCTTTTGGGCAGCACACTCGGTCGAAAGACGTTTGTTGTGGCATGTCATCATCGCATTTGGGCAGCACACACGATTGAACGACGTCGGGCGTGGCATGATATCACCTCCCATAGAATGCACGCGTGGTCGGACGACGTCGGGCGTGGCATAACATCACTGCCCTTGGACAGCACACTCGGTCGGCAACGTCGGTCGTGGCATGCAATCACCGCCTTTGGACAGCACACACGGTCGAACGACATCGGGCATGGCATTCCATCATCGCCTTTGGGAAGCACACACGGTCAAACGACATTGGGCGTGGCATGACATCACTGCCTTTGGACAGCACACACGGTTGAATGAAGTTGGGCATGACATGCCATCACAGCCCTTGCACTACACGCACGGTCGGACGACGTCAGGCGTGGCATGCCATCACCGCCCTTGAAAAACACACTCGGTCGAATGACGTCGGGTGTGGCATGACATCACCGCCCTTGGGCTGCACACATGGTCAGCAACGTCGGGCGTGGCATGACATCACTGCTCTTGGAAAGCACACACAGTCGGACGACCTCGGGCGTGGCATGACATCCCCACCCTTGGACAACACACTTGGTTAGACTACATCGGGCAATGCATGACATCACCGCCTTTGGATAGAACACACGGTCGAACGACGTCGAGCATGGCATGACATCACCACCCTTGGACTGCAGGCACGGTCGGACGACGTCGTGCGTTGAATGACATCACAGCCCTTGGACAGCACACACAGTTTGCAACGTCGGGTGTGGCATGACATCACTGCCCTTGGATAGCATACACAGTCGGCAACGTCGAGCGTGGCATGACATCACTGCCTTTGGATAGAACACACGGTCGAAGGACGTCGAGCGTGGCATGACATCACCACCCTTGGACTGAACGCACGGTCGGATGACGTCGGGCGTGGCATGACATCACCGCCCTAAGATAGCACACACGGTCGGCAACATCGAGTGTGGCATGATATCACTGCCATTGCACAACACACACGGTCGAATAACGTCTGGCGTGACATGCCATCACCGCCTTTTGACAGAACATTCCGTCGAACGACGTCAGGTGTGGCATGCCATCATCGCCGTTGGCCAGCATACATTGGCGAACGATGTCAGGCGTGGCATGACATCACCTCCCTTGGACTGCACGCACAGTCAGACGATGTAGGGCGTGGCATGACATCACCGCCCTTGGACAGGACAAACAGTCGAACAACGTCGGGCGTGGCATGACATCACCGTCCTTAGACTACACGCACGGTCGGACGATGTCGGGCGTGGCATGACATCACCGCCCTCGGACAGCACACACGGACAGTAACGTTGGGTATGGCATGACATCAGCGCCCTTGGACAGCACACAAGGTTGACAACGTTAGGCGTGGCATGCCATCACCGCCCTTGGACAACACACACGGTAGGACTACGTCGGACGTGGCATGACATCACCTCCCTTGGACAGCACACACGGTCGATCTACATCGGGCGTGGCATGACATCACCGCCCTTGGACTGCACTCAAGATCAAACGACGTGGGGCGTGACATGCCATCACCGCCTTTGGGCAGCACACTCAGTCAAACGACGTTTTGTGTGGCATGTCATCATCGCGGTTGGGCAGCACACACGATTGAACGACGTTGGGCGTGGCATGATATCACCTCCCTTGGAATGCACGCATGGTCGGACGACGTCGGGCATGGCATAACATCACCGCCCTTGGACAGCACACTCGGTCGGCAACATCGGGCGTGGCATGAAATCACCGCCTTTGGACAGCACACACGGTCGAACGACATCAGGCATGGCATTCTATCATCGCCTTTGGGCAGCACACATGGTCAAACGATGTTGGGTGTGGCATGACATCACCGCCTTTGGACAGCACACACGGTCGAACGAAGTTAGGCATGACATGCCATCACCGCCCTTGCACTGAACGCACGGTCAGACGACGTCAGGCGTGGCATGCCATCACCGCCCTTGAAAAACACACTCTGTCGAATGATGTCAGGCATGGCATGACATCACCGCCCTTGGACCGCACACATAGTCAGCAATGTCGGGCGTGGCATAACATCACCGCTCTTTGACCGCACACACAGTCGGACGATGTTAAGCGTGGCATGACATCCCCGCCCTTGGACTGCACACTCGGTCGAACGACGTTTGGTGTGGCATGTCATCATTGCGGTTGGGCAGCACACACGATCGAATGACGTCTGGCGTGGCATCATATCACCTCCCTTGGAATGCACGCATGGTCGGACGACGTCGGGCGTGGCATAACATCACCGTCGTTGAACAGCACACTCGGTTGGCAACGTCGGGCGTGGCATCAAATCACCGCCTTTGGACAGCACACACAGTCGAACGACATCGGGCATGGCATTCCATCATAGCCTTTGGGCAGCAAACACGGTCAAACGACGTTGGGCGTGGCATGACATCACCGCCTTTGGACAGCACTCACGGTCGAAAGAAGTTAGGCAGGACACGTCATCACCGCCCTTGCACTGCACACACGGTCGGACGACGTCAGGCGTGGCATGCCATCACCGCCCTAGGACCGCACACATGGTCGGCAACGTCAGGCGTGGCATGACATCACCGCTCTTGGACAACACACAAAGTCGGACGACGTCGGGCGTGGCATGACATCCCCGCCCTTGGACACCATACAATGTCGGCAACGTCGGGCGTGGCATGATATCACCGTCCTTGGACAGCACATATAGTCGGACGACGTCGGGCGTGGCATTACATCACCGCCTTTGGATAGCACAAACGGTCGAACGACATTGGGCATGGCATTACATCACCTCCCTTGGACTGCACGCACGGTCGGACGATGTCGGGCGTGGAATGACATCATCGCCCTTGGACAGCACACACGGTTGGCAACATCGGGCGTGGCATGACATCACTGCCCTTGGACAGCACACACGGTCGGCAACGTCGGGCGTGGCATCACATCACTGCCTTTGGACAACACACACGATCGAAGGACGTCGGGCGTGGCATGACATCAACGCCCTTGTACAGCACACATGGTCGGCAACATCGAGCGTGGCATCACATCGCTGCCATTGCACAGCACACACGGTCGGCAACGTCGGGCATGGCATGACATCACCGCCCTTAGACTGTGCACACTCTCGGACGACGTCGGGAGTGGCATGACATCACTGCCCTTGGGCAGCACACACGGTGAGACTACATCGGGCTTCGCATAACATCTCCGCCTTGAGACAGCACATACGGTCAAACGACGTCAGGCGTGGCATGCCATCATCACCTTTGAGCAGCACACACAGTCGAACAACGTCGGACGTGGCTTTCCATCATAGCCCTTGGATTGCAAACAATGTCGAACGATGTCGGGCGTGGCGTGACATCACCATTCTTGGACAGTACACACAGTCGGAAGACGTCGGGCGTGGCATGACATCACTGCCTTTGGATAGCACACACGGTCAAACGACGTCGGGCATGGCATGAAATCACCGCCCTTGGACTGCACACACGGTCGGATGACGTCAGGCGTGGAATGACATCCCCGCCCTTGGACAGCACACACGGTTGGCAACGGCGGGCGTGACATGACATCACTGCCCTTGGACAGCACCCACGGTCGGCAACGTCCGGCGTGGCATGACATCACTGCCTTTGGACAGCACACACGGTCGAAGGACGTCAGGCGTGGCATGACATCACCGCCCTTGGACTGAACGCACGTTCGAATCACGTCGGGCGTGGCATGACATCACTGCCCTTTGACAGCACACACGGTCGGCAACATCGAGTGTGGCATGACATCACTGCCATTGCACAGCACACACGGTCGGCAACGTCGGGCATGGCATGACATCACCGCCCTTGGGCAGCACACACGGTCAGACTACATCGGTCTTGGCATAACATCTCCGCCTTGAGACAACACACACGGTCGAACGACGTCAGGCGTGGCATGCCATCACCGCCCTTGGACAGCACACATGGTCGGACGATGTCGGACATGGCATGACATCACCTCCCTTGGACAGCACACACGGTCGATCAACGTCGGGCGTGGCATGACATCACCGC
Organism: Solanum lycopersicum; assembly: GCF_036512215.1. Lineage (NCBI taxonomy): Eukaryota > Viridiplantae > Streptophyta > Magnoliopsida > Solanales > Solanaceae > Solanum > Solanum lycopersicum. The sequence goes on from NC_090807.1 coordinate 12,462,961, forward strand.
CCTTGGAATGCACGCACGGTCGAACAATGTCCGGCGTGACATGCCATCACTGCCTTTTGACAGCACTCGATCGAACGACGTTTGGTGTGGCATGTCATCATTGCGGTTGGGCAGCACACACGATCGAACGATGTCGGGCGTGGCATTATATCACCTCTCTTGGAATGCACGCATGGTCAGACGACATCGGGCGTGGCATAACATCACCGACGTTGGACAGCACACTCGGTCGACAACGTCAGGCGTGGCATTATATCACCGTCTTTGGACAGCACACACGGTCGAATGACACCGCCATTGGACTGCACGCACGGTCGAACGATGTCCGGCGTGACATGCCATCACCGCTGTTGGGCAGCACACATGGTCGAACGATGTCAGGTGTGGCATGACATCACCACCCTTAGACTGCACGCACGGTCAGACGACGTAGGCGTGGCATGATATCACCGCCCTTGGACAGCACACACGGTCGAACAACGTCGGGCGTGGCATGACATCACCGTCCTTGGACTACACGCACGGTCGGACGACTTCGGGCGTGGCATGACATCACTGCACTTGGACAGCACACACGGTCGGCAACGTCGGGCGTGGCATGACATCACCGCCTTTGGGCAGCAAACATGGTCGGATTATGTCGGGTGTGGCATGACATCATTGCTCTTGCACAGCACACATGGTTAAACGACGTCGGGCATGGCATGCCATCACCTCCTTCGGGCAGCACACATGGTCGGACTACGTCGAGCGTGGCATGACATCATTGCTCTTGGACAGCACACACGGTCGACCTACGTCGGGCGTGGCATGCGATCATCGCCTTTGGACAGCACACACGGTCGAACGACGTTGGGCGTGGAATAACATCACTGCCTTTGGACAGCACACACAGTCGAACATCGTCGAGCATGGCATGACATCACCACCCTTGGACTGCACGCTCGGTCGACAACGTCGAGCGTGGCATGAAATCACCGCCTTTGGATAGCACACACGGTCGAACGACATCGGGCATGGAATTCCATCATCGCCTTTGGGCAGCACACACGGTCAAACGACGTTGGGCGTGGCATGACATGACCGCCGTTTGACAGCACTCACAGTTGAACGAAGTTGGGCATGACATGCCATCACCGCCCTCGCACTGCATGCACGGTCGGACGACGTCAGGCGTGGCATGCCATCACCGCCCTTGAAAAACACACTCGATCGAACGACGTCGGGCGTGGCATGACATCACCTCCCTTGGACCGCACACATGGTCGGCAACGTCGGGCGTGGCATGACATCACCGCTCTTGGATAGCACACACAGTCGGACGACGTCGGGTGTTGCATGACATCACTTCCTTTTGATAGCACACACGGTCGAACGACGTCGGGCATGGCATGACATCACCACCCTTGGACTGCTCGCACGGTCGGACGACGTCGTGTGTGGAATTACATCACCGCACTTGGACAGCACACACGGTCGGCAACGTCGGGCGTGGCATGAAATCACCGCCTTTGGGCAGCACACATGGTCGCACTATGTCGGGTGTGGCATGACATCATTGCTCTTAGACAGCACACACAGTCAAACGACGTTGGGCCTGGCATGACATCACCGCCGTTTAACAGCACACACGGTCGAACGAAGTTAGGCATGACATGCCATCACCGCCATTGAACTGCACGCACGATCAGACAACGTCGGGTGTGACATGCCATCACCGCCCTTGGACCGCACACATGGTCGGCAACGTTGGGAGTGGCATGACATCACCGCTCTATCGCAACACACATGGTCGAACAATGTAAGGTGTGGCATGACATCACCACCCTTGGACTGCACGCACAGTCAGACGACGTAGGGCGTGGCATGACATCACCGCCCTTGGACAGCACACACGGTCGAACAACTTTGGGCGTGGCATGACATCACTGCCCTTGGACAGCACACACGGTCAGCAACGTCGGGCGTGGCATGACATCACCTCCTTTGGGCAGCACACATGGTCGGACTACGTCGGGTGTGGCATAACATCATTGCTCTTGGACAGCACACACGGTCGAACGACGTCGGGCGTAGCATGCCATCACCGCCTTTGGGCAGCACACATGGTCGGACTACGTCAGGTGTGGCATGACATCATTTCTCTTGGACAGCACACACGGTCGAACGATGTCGGTCGTGGCATGCCACCATCACCTTGGGGCAGCACACACGGTTGAACGACGTTGGGCGTGGAATAACATCACCTCCCTTGGACAGCACACACGGTCGAACAACGTCAGGTGTGGCATGCCATCATCGCCCTTGTACAACACAAACGGTCGAACGAAGTTGGGCATGACATGCCATCACCGCCCTTGCACTACACGCACGGTCGGACGACGTCAGGCGTGGCATGCCATCACCGCCCTTGAAAAACACTTGGTCAAACGACGTCGGGCGTGACATGACATCAGCGCCCTTGGACAGCATAAAAGGTCGGCAACGTTGGGCGTGGCATGACATCACCACCCTTTGACAGCACACACAGTCGGACGATATCGAGCGTGTCATGAAATCACCGCCTTTGGATAGCACACACAGTCGAACGATGTCGGGCATGGCATGACATCATCGCCCTTGGACTACACGAACGGTCGGACGAAGTCAGGCGTGGATTGACATCACAGCCCTTGGACAGCACATACGGTTGGCAATGTCGGGCGTGTCATGACAGCACTGCCCTTGGACAGCACACACAAACGGCAACGTCGGGCGTGGTATGACATCACCGCCTTTGGGCAGCACACATGGTCGGACTACGTCGGGTGTGGCATGACATCATTGCTCTTGGACAGCACACACGGTCGAAAGACGTCGGGCGTGGCATGCCATCACCGCCTTTGGACAGCACACACGGTCGAACGACGTTGGGCATGGAATAACATCACCGCCTTTGGACAACACACACGGTCGAACAACGTTGGGCGTGACATGCCATCACTGCCTTTTGACAGCACATTCCGTCAAACGACGTCAGGTGTGGAATGCCATCATCGCCGTTGGGCAACACACATGATCGAACAATGTCAGGTGTGGCATGACATCACCACCCTCGGACTGCACGCACGGTCAGACGACGTAGGGCGTGGCATGACATCACGCCCTTGGACAGCACACACAGTCGAACAACGTCGAGCGTGGCATGACATCACCGTCCTTGGACTACACGCACGGTCGGATGACTTTAGGCGTGGCATGACATCACTGCCCTTGGACAGCACACACGATCGGCAACGTCGGGCGTGGCATGACATCACCGTCCTTGGACAGCACACAAGGTCGACAACGTTAGGCGTGACATGCCATCACCGCCCTTGGACAGCACACACGGTCGGACGACGTCGGACGTGGCATGACATCTCCTCCCTTGGACAGCACACACGGTCGATCGACATCGGGCGTGGCATGACATCGTCACCCGTGTACAGCACACACGGTCGAACGAAGTTGGGCATGACATGCCATCACCGCCCTTGCACTGCACGCACGGTTGGACGACGTCAGGCGTGGCATGCCATCACCGCGGTTGGAAAGCACACACGATCGAACGACATCGGGCGTGGCATGATATCACCTCCCTTGGAAAGCACGCATGGTCGGATGACGTCGGGCTTGGCATAACATCACCGCCCTTGGACAGCACACTCGGTCGGCAACGTCGGGCGTGGCATGAAATCACCGCCTTTGGACAACACACACGGTTGAACGACATCGGGCATGGCATTCCATCATCGCCTTTGGGCAGAACACACGGTCAAACGACGTTGGGCGTGGCATCACATCACCGCCTTTGGACAGCACACACAGTCGAACGAAGTTGAGCATGACATGCCATCACCGCCCTTGCACTGCACACACGATCGGACGACGTCAGGCGTGGCATGCAATCACCGCCCTTGAAAAACACACTCAGTCGAATGACGTCGGGTGTGGCATGACATCACCGCCCTTGGACCGCACACATGGTCGGCAACGTCGGGTGTGGCATGACATCATTGCTCTTGGACATCACACACAGTCGGACGACGTCGGGCGTGGCATGACATCCCCGCCCTTGGACTGCACACTCGGTCAAACGACGTTTGGTGTGGCATGTCATCATTACGGTTGGGCAGCACACATGATCGAATGACGTCGGGCGTGGCATGATATCACCTCCCTTGGAATGCACGCATGGTCGGGTGTGGCATAACATCACCGCCGTTGGACAGCACACTCGGTCTGCAACGTCGGGCGTGGCATGAAATCACCGCCTTTGGACAGCACACACGGTCGAACAACATCGGGCATGGCATTCCATCATCGCCTTTGGGCAGCACACACGGTCAAACGACGTTGGGCATGGCATGACATCACCGCCTTTGGACAACACTCACGGTTGAACGAAGTTAGGCATGACATGCCATCACCGCCCTTGCACTGCACGCACGGTCGGACGACGTCAGGCGTGGCATGCCATCACCGCCCTTGGACCGCACACATGGTTGGCAACGTTAAGCGTGATGTGACATCACCGCTCTTGGACAACACACACAGTCGAACGACGTCGGGCGTTGCATGACATCCCCGCCCTTGGACAGCACACACGGTCGGCAACATCGGGCGTGGCATGACATCACCGCCCTTGGATAGCACACACAGTTGGACGACGTCGGGCGTGGCATAACATCACCGCCTTTGGATAGCACACACGGTCGACGACGTCGGGCATGGAATGACATCACCGCCCTTGGACAGCACACACGGTTGGCAACGTCGGGCGTGGCATGACATCACTGCCGTTGGACAACACACACGGTCGGCAAAGTCGGGCGTGGCATGATATCACCGCCTTAAGGCAGCACACATGGTCGGACTACGTTGGGCGTGGCATGACATTATTGCTCTTGGACATCACACACGGTGGAACGACGTTGGGCGTGGAATGCCATCATCGCCTTGGGGCAGCACACACGGTTGAACGACGTTTGGCGTGGAATAACATCACCGGCTTTGGAAAGCACACACGATCGAACAACGTCAGGCGTGACATGCCATCACCGCCTTTTGACAGCACATTCTGTCGAACGACGTCAGGTGTGGCATGCCATCATCGCCGTTGGGCAGCACACATGGTCGAACGATGTCAGGCGTGGCATGACATCACCACCCTTGGACTCCACGCACGGTCAGACGACGTAGGGCGTGGCATGACATCACCGCCCTTGGATAGCACACATAGTCGAACGACGTCGGGCGTGGCATGACATCACCGTCCTTATACTACACGTACGGTCGGATGACGTCGAGCGTGTCATGACATCACCGCCCTCAGACAGCACACACAGACGGTAACGTCGGGCCTGGCATGAAATCACCGCCCTTGGACAGCACACAAGGTCGACAACGTTAGGCGTGGCATGTCATCACCACCCTTGGAAAGCACACACGGTCGGACGACGTCGGACGTGGCATGAATCACCTCCCTTGGACAGCACACACGGTCGATCAATGTTGGGCGTGGCATGACATCACCGCCCTTGGACCGCACACACGGTCGGCAACGTCGGGCGTGGCATGACATCACCGCTCTTGGACAGCACACACAGTCGAACGACGTCGGGTGTGGCATTACATCCCCGCCCTTGGACAGCACACACGGTCGGACTACATCGGGCGTGGCATCAAATCCCCGCCCTTGGACTGCACACTCGGTCGAACGACGTTTGTTGTGGCATGTCATCATTGCGGTTGGGCAGCAGACACGATCGAACGATGTCGGGCGTGGCATGATATCACCTCTCTTGGAATGCACGCATGGTCAGACGACGTCGGGCGTGTCATAACATCACAGCCGTTGGACAGCACACTCGGTTGGCAACGTCGGACGTGGCATGAAATCACCGCCTTCAGACAGCACACACGGTCGAACGACAACGGGCATGGCATTCCATCATCGCCATTGGGCAGCACACACGGTCAAACGACGTTGGGCGTGGCATGACATTACCGCCTTTGGAAAGCACTTACGGTCGAACGATTTTAGGCATGACATTCCATCACCGCCCTTGCACTACACGCATGGTCAGACGACGTCAGGCGTGGCATGCCATCACCGCCCTTGGACCGCACACATGGTCGGCAACATCGGGCGTGGCATGACATCACCGCTCTTGGACAACACACATAGTCGGACGACGTCAGGCGTGGCATGACATCAACGCTCTTGGACAACACACATAGTCGGACGACGTCGGGCGTGGCATGACATCCCCGCCCTTGGACAACATACACGGTCGGCAACGTCGGGCGTGGCATGATATCACCGCCCTTGGACAGCACACATAGTCGGATGACATCGGGCGTGGCATGACATCACCGCCTTTGGATAGCACAAACGGTCGAACGACATTGGGCATGGCATGACATCACCGCCCTTGGACTGCACGCATGGTCGGATGACGTCGGGCGTGGAATGACATCACCGCCCTTGACCAGCACACACGGTTGGCAACATCGGGCGTGGCATGACATCACTGCCCTTGGACAGCACACACACGGTCGGCAACGTCGGGCGTGGCATGACATCACTGCCTTTGGACAACACACACGGTCGAAGGACGTCGGGCGTGGCATGACATCACCGCCCTTGGACTGAACGCACGTTCGGATGACGTCGGGCGTGGCATGACATCACCGCCCTTGTACAGCACACACGATCGGCAACATTGAGCGTGGCATGACATCACTGTCATTGCACAGCACACACGGTCGACAACGTCGGGCATGGCATGACATCACTGCCCTTAGACTGTACACACTCTCGGACGACGTCAGGAGTGGCATGACATCACCGTCCTTGGGCAGCACGCACGGTGAGACTACATAGGACTCCGCATAACATCTCTGCCTTGAGACAGCACACACTGTCAAACGACGTCAGGTGTGGCTTACCATCATCACCTTTAAGCAGCACACACAGTCGAACAACGTCGGGCGTGGCATTCCATCATAGCCCTTGGATGGCAAACAATGTCGAACGATGTCGGGCGTGGCTTGAGATAACCGCCCTTGGACAGTACACACAATCGGACGACATCGGGCGTGGCATGACATCACCGCCTTTGGAGAGCACACACGGTCGAACGACATCGGGCATGGCATGACATCACCTCCCTTGGACTGCACACACGGTCGGACGACGTCGGGTGTGGCATGACATCCCCGCCCTTAGAGAGCATACACGGTCGGCAACGTCGGGCGTGGCATGATATCACCGCCCTTGGACAACACACATAGTCGGACTACGTCGGGAGTGGCATGACATCACCGCCTTTGGATAGCACAAACGGTCGAACGACATCGGGCATGGCATGACATCACCGCCCTTGGACTGCACGCACGGTCGAACGACGTCGGGCGTGGAATGACATCCCCGCCCTTTGACAACACACACGGTTGGCAACGTCGGGCGTGGCATGACATCACTGCTCTTGGACAGCACACACGGTCGGCAACATCGAGCGTGGCATGACATCACTACCTTTGGACAACACACACGGTCGAAGGACGTCGGGAGTGGCATGACATCACCGCCCTTGGACTGAACGCACGGTCGGATGACGTCGAGCGTGGCATGACATCACTGCCCTTTGACAGCACACACGGTAGGCCACATCGAGCGTGGCATGAAATCACTGCCATTGCACAGCACACACGGTCAGCAACGTCGGGCATGGCATGACATCACCGCCCTTAGACTGTACACACTGTCGGACGATGTCGGGAGTGGCATGACATCACCACCCTTGGGCAGCACACACGGTCAGACTACATCGGGCTTGGCAAAACATCTCCGCCCTGAGACAGCACACACAGTCGAACGACGTCAGGCGTGGCATGCCATCACCGCCCTTGGACAGCACACATGGTCGGACGACATCGGACATGGCATGACATCACCTCCCTTGGACAGCACACACGGTCGATCGACGTCGGGCGTGGCATGACATCACCGCCCTTGGACTGCATGCACGGTCGAACGACGTCGGGCATGACATGCCATCACTGCCTTTGGACAGCACACTCGGTCAAACGACATTTGGTGTGGCATGTCATCATTGCGGTTGGGCGGCACACACGATCGAACGACGTCGGGCGTGGCATGATATCACTTCTCTTGGAATGCACGCATGGTCGGACGACGTCGGGCGTGGCATATCATCACCGCCGTTGGACATCACACTCGGTCGGCAACGTCGGGCGTGGCCTGAAATCACCGCCTTTCGACAGCACACACAGTCGAATGACATCGGGCATGGCATTCCATCATCGTCTTTGGGCAGCACACACGGTCAAACAACGTCGGGCGTGGCATGACATCACCGCTCTTGGACAACACACAATGTCGGACGACGTCAGGCGTGGCATGACATCACCGCCCTAGGACAGCACACACGGTCGGCAACGTCGGGCGTGGCATGACATCACCGCCCTTGGACAGCACACACAGACGGACGACGTCGGGCGTGGCATGAAATCACCGCCTTGGGATAGCACACACAGTCGAACGACGTCGGACATGGCATGACATCACCGCCCTTGGACTGCACGCACGGTCAGACGACGTTAAGCGTAGAATGACATCACAGCCCTTGGACAACACACACGGTTGGCAACGTCGGGCGTGTCATGACATCACTGCCCTTGGACAGCACACATGGTCGGCAACGTCGGGCGTGGCATGACATCACCGCCTTTGGGCAGCACACATGGTAAGACTACATCGGGTGTGGCATGACATCATTGCTCTTGGACAGCACACACGGTCGAAAGACGTCGGGCGTGGCATGCTATCACCGCCTTTGGGCAGGACACATGGTCGGACTACGTCCAGCGTGGCAGAACATCATTGCTCTTGGATAGCACATACGGTCGAACGACGTCGGGCGTGGCATGCCATCATCGCCTTTGGACAGCACACACGGTCGAACGACGTTGGGCATGGAATAACATCACCGCCTTTGGACAGCACACACGGTCGAAGAATGTCGGGCGTGACATGCCATCACCGCCTTTTGACAGCACATTCCGTCGAACGAGCTCATGTGTGGCATGACATCATCGCCGTTGGGCAGCACACATGGTCGAACGATGTCAGGTGTGGCATGACATCACCACCCTTGGACTGCACGCACGGTCAGATGACGTAGGGCGTGGCATGACATCACCGCCCTTGGACAGCACACACGGTCGAACAATGTCGGGCGTGGCATGACATCACCGTCCTTGGACTACACGCACGGTCGGACGACTTCGAGCGTGGCATGACATCACTACCCTTGGACAGCACACACGGTCGACAACGTCGGGCGTGGCATGACATCACCGCCTTTGGGCTGCACACACGATCGGACTACGTTGGGTGTGGCATGACATCATTGCTCTTAAACAGCACACACGGTCGAACGACGTCGGGCGTGGCATGCCATCACCGCCTTTGGGCAGCACAGATGGTCGTACTACGTCGGGCGTGGCATTACATCATTGCTTTTGGACAGCACACACGGTCGAACTACGTCGGACGTGGCATGCCATCATTGCCTTTTGACAGCACACACGGTCGAACGACATTGGGCATGGAATAACATCACCGCCTTTGGACAGCACACACGGTCGAACAACGTCGGGCGTGACATGCCATCACCGCCTTTTGACAGCACATTCCGTCGAACGATGTCAGGTGTGGCATGCCATCATCGCCGTTTGGCAGCACACATGGTCGAACGATATCAGGTGTGGCATGACATCACCACCCTTAGACTGCACGCATGGTCAGACGACGTAGGGCGTGGCATGACATCACCGCCCTTGGATAGCACACACGGTCGAACAACGTCGAGCGTGGCATGACATCACCATCCTTAGACTACACGTACGGTCGAAAGACTTCGGGCGTGGCATGACATCACTGCCTTCGGACAACACACACAGACGGTAACGTCGGGCGTGGCATGACATCACCGCCCTTGGACTGCACACAAGGTCGACAACGTTAGGCGTGGCATGCCATCACCGCCCTTGCACAGCACACACGGTCGGATGATGTCGGACGTGGCATGACATCACCTCCCTTGGAAAGCACACACGGTTGATCGACGTCGGGCGTTGCATGACATCACCGCCCTTAAACTGCATGCACGGTCGAACGACGTCGGGCGTGACATGCCATCACCGCCTTTGGGCAGCACACTCGGTCAAACGACGTCGGCCTTGACATAACATCACCGCCCTTGGACAGCACACTCGGTCGGCAACGTCGGGCGTGGCATGAAATCACCGCCTTTGGACAACACACACGGTCAAACGACATCGGGCGTGACGTGCTATCACCGCCTTTCGACAGCACACATGGTCGGACTATGTCGGGCGTGGCATGACATCATTGCACTTGGAGAGCACACACGGTCGAATGACATCGGGCGTGGCATGCCATCATCGCCTTAGGGCAGCACACACGGTTAAACGACGTTGGGCGTGGAAAAACATCACCGCCTTTGGACAGCACACACGGTCGAACGACATCGGGCATGGAATTCCATCATCGCCTTTGGGCAGCACACACGGTCAAACGACGTTGGGTGTGGCATGACATCACCGCCTTTGGACAGCACACACGGTCGAACGAAGTTGGGCATGACATGCCATCACCGCCCTTGCACGGAACGCACAGTCGGACGACGTCAGGCGTTGCATACCATCACCGCCCTTGAAAAACACACTCGGTCGAACGATGTCGGGCGTGGCATGACATCACCGCCCTTGGACCGCACACACAGTCGGCAATGTCGGGCGTGGCATGACATCACCGCTCTTGGACAGCACACACAGTCGGACGATGTCGGGCGTGGCATGACATCCCCGCCCTTGGACTGCACACTCGGTCGAACGACGTTTGATGTGGCATGTCATCATTGCGGTTGGGCAGCACACACGATCGAACGATGTCGGGCGTGGCATGATATCACCTCTCTAGGAATGCACGCATGGTCGGACGATGTCGGGCGTGGCATAACATCACCGCCGTTGGACAGCACACTCGGTCGGCAACGTCGGGCGTGGCATGAAATCACCGCCTTTGGACAGCACACACAGTAGAACGATATCGGGCATGGCATTCCATCATCGCCTTTGGGCAGCACACACGGTCAAACGACGTTGGGTGAGGCATGACATCACCGCCTTTGGACAGCACTCACGGTCGAACGAAGTTAGGCATGACATGCCATCACCGCCCCTGCACTGCACGCACGGTCGGACGACGTCAGGCGCGGCATGCCATCACCGCCCTTGGACCGCACACATCGTCGGCAACGTCGGGCGTGGCATAACATCACCGCTCTTGGACAACACACACAGTCGGACGACGTCGGGCGTGGCATGAAATTCCCGCCCTTGGACAGCACACAAAATCGGACGACATCAGGCGTGGCATGACATCACCGCCTTTGGATAGCACAAACGGTCGAATGACATCGGGCATGGCATGACATCACCGCCCTTGGATTGCACGCACGAGCGGACTACGTCGGGCGTGGAATGACATCATCGCCCTTGGACAGCACACACGGTTGGCAACATCGGGCGTGGCATGACATCACTGCCCTTGGACAGCACACACGGTCGGCAACGTCGGGCGTGGCATGACATCACTGCCTTTGGAGACCACACACGCTCGAAGGACGTCGGGCGTGGCATGACATCAACGCCCTTGGACTGAATGCACGGTCGGATGACGTCGGGCGTGGCATGACATCGCTGCCATTGCACAGCACACACGGTCGGCAACGTCGGGCATGGCATGACATCACCGCCCTTAGACTGTACACACTCTCAGACGACGTCGAGAGTGGCATGACATCACCGCCCTTAGGCAGCACACACGGTGAGACTACATCAGGCTTCGCATAACATTTCCGCCTTGAGACAGCACATACGGTCGAACGACGTCAGGCGTGGCATGCCATCATCACCTTTGAGCAGCACACACAGTCGAACGACGTCGGGAGTGGCTTTCCATCATAGCCCTTGGATGGCAAACAATGTCGAGCGATGTCGGGCGTGGCTTGACATCACCGCCCTTGGACAGTACACACAGTCGGACGACGTCGGGCGTGGCATGACATCACCGCCATTGTATAGCACACACGGTCGAATGACGTCGGGCATGGCATAACATCACTGCCCTTGGACTGCACACACGGTCGGACGACGTCAGGCGTGGACTGACATCCCCGCCCTTGGACAGCACACACGGTTTGCAACGTCGGGCGTGGCATGACATCACTGCCCATGGACAGCACCCATGGTCGGCAACGTCGGGCGTGGCATGACATCACTGCCTTTGGACAGCACACACGGTCGAAGGACGTTGGGTGTGGCATGACATCACCGCCCTTGGACTGAACGCACGGTCGGATGACATCGGGCGTGGCATGACATCACTGCCTTTTGACAGCACACACGATCGGCCACATCGAGCATGGCATTACATCACTGCCATTGCACAGCACACACGGTCGGCAACGTCGGGCATGGCATGACATCACCGCCCTTAGACTGTACACACTGTCGGACGACGTCGGGAGTGGCATGACATCACCGCCCTTGGGTAGCACACACGGTCAGACTACATCGGGCTTGGCATAACATCTCCGCCTAGAGACAGCACACACGGTCGAACGACGTCAGGCGTGGCATGCCATCACCGCCCTTGGACAGCACACATGGTCGGACGACGTCGGACATGGCATGACATCACCTCCCTTGGACAGCACACACGGTCGATCGACGTCGGGCGTGGCATGACATCACTGCACTTGGACTGCACGCACGGTCGAACAACGTCCGGTGTGACATGCCATCACTGCCTTTGGACACCAGACTCGGTCGAACGACGTTTGGTGTGGCATGTCATCATTGTGGTTGGGCAGCACACACGATCGAACGACGTCAGGCGTGGCATGATATCAACTCTCTTGGAATGCACGCATGGTCGGACGACATCAGGCGTGGCATAACATCACCACCGTTGGACAGCACACTCGATCGGCAACGTCGGGCGTGGCATGAAATCACCGCCTTTGGACAACACACACGGTCGAATGACATCGGGCATGGCATTCCATCACCGCCTTTGGGCAGCACACACGGTCAAACAACGTCGGGCGTGGCATGACATCACCGCCCTTGAAAAGCACACACGGTCGGCAAATTCGGGTGTGGCATGACATCATCGCCCTTGGACAGCACACACAATCGGACGACGTCGGGCGTGAAATGAAATCACCGCCTTTGGATAGCACACACAGTCGAACGACGTCGGGCATGGCATGACATCACCGCCCTTGGACTGCACGCACGGTCGGACGACATCAGGTGTGGAATGACATCACAGCCCTTGGACAACACACACGGTTGGCAACGTCGGGCATGTCATGACATCACTGCCCTTGGACAGCACACACGGTCGGCAACGTCGGGCATGGCATGACACCACCGCCTTTGGGTAGCACACATGGTCAAACTACGTCAGGTGTGGCATGACATCATTGCTCTTGGACAGCACACACGGTCGAAAGACAACGGGCGTGGCATGCCATCCCCGTCTTTGGGCAGGACACATGGTCAGAGTACGTCCAGCGTAGGAGAACATCATTTCTCTTGGACAGCACACAAGGTCGAACGACGTCGGGCGTGGCATGCCATCATTGCCTTTGGACAGCACACATGGTCGAACATTGTTGGGCATGGAATAACATCACCGCCTTTGGACAGCACACACGGTCGAACAACGTCGGGCGTGACATGCCATCACCGCCTTTTGACAGCACATTCCGTCGAACGACGTCAGGTGTGGCATGCCATCATCGCTGTTGGGCAGCACACATGGTCAAACGATGTCAGGTGTGGCATGACATTAACACCCTTGGACTGCACGCACGGTCAGACGATGTAGAGCGTGGCATGACATCACCGCCCTTGGATAGCACACACGGTCGAACAACGTCGGGCGTGGCATGACATCACCGTCCTTGGACTACACGCACGGTCAGACGACTTCGGGCGTGGAATGAAATCACTGCCCTTGGACAGCACACACGGTCTGCAACGTCGGGCGTGGCATGACATCACCGCCTTTGGGCAGCACACATTGTCGGATTACGTCGGGTGTGGCATGACATCATTGCTCTTGCACAGCACACACGGTCAAACGACGTCGGGCGTGGCATGCCATCACCGCCTTTGGGCAGCACACATGGTCAGACTACGTCGGGCGTGGCATGACATCATTGCTCTTGGACAGCACACACGGTCGACCTACGTCGGGCTTGGCATGCGATCATCACCTTTGGACAGCACACACGGTCGAACGACGTTGGGCGTGGAATAACATCACCGCCTTTGGACAGCACACACGGTCGAACAACGTCGGGTATGGCATGACATCACCACCCTTGGACTGCACGCTCGGTCGGCAACGTCGGGCATGGCATGAAATCACCTCCTTTGGACAGCACACATGGTCGAACGACATCGGGCATGGCATTCCATCATCGCCTTTGGGCAGCAAACACGGTCAAATGACGTTGGGCATGGCATGACATCACCGCCGTTTGACAGCACTCACGGTTGAACGAAGTTGGGCATGACATGCCATCACCGCCCTTGCACTGCACGCACGGTCGGACGACGTCAGGCGTGGCATGCCATCACCGCCCTTGAAAAACACACTCGATTGAACGACGTCGGGCGTGGCATGACATCACCGCCCTTGGACCGCACACATGGTCGGCAACGTCGGGCGTGGCATTACATCAGCGCTCTTGGACAGCACACACAGTCGGACGACGTCGGAAGTGGCATGACATCACCGCCTTTGGATAGCACACACGGTCGAACGACGTTGGGCATGGCATGACATCACCACCCTTGGACTACTCGCACAGTCGGACGACGTCGGGTGTGGAATGACATCACCGCCCTTGGACAGCACACACGGTCGGCAACGTCGGGCGTGGCATGAAATCATCGCCTTTGGGCAGCACACATGGTCAGACTATGTCGGGTGTGGCATGACATCATTGCTCTTGGACTGCACACACGGTCAAACAACGTCGGGTGTGGCATGACATCACCGCTGTTTGACAGCACACACGGTCGAACGAAGTTAGGCATGACATGCCATCACCGCCCTTGCACTGCACGCACGGTCGGACGACGTCGAGCGTGACATGCCATCACCGCCCTTGGACCGCACACATGGTCGGCCACGTTGGGCTTGGCATGACATCACCGCTCTTGGGCAACACACATGGTCGAAAAATGTCAGGTGTGGCACGACATCACAGCCCTTGGACTACACGCACGGTCAGACGACGTAGGGCGTGGCATGACATCATCGCCCTTGGACAGCACACACGGTTGAACAACGTCGGGCGTGGCATGACATCACCGTCCTTGGACTACACGCACGGTCGGACGACTTTGGGTGTGGCATTACATCACTGCCCTTGGACAGCACACACGGTCGGCAACGTCGGGCGTGGCATGCCATCACTGCCTTTGGGTAGCACACATGGTCGGACTATGTCGGGCGTGGCATGACATCATTGCTCTTGGAAAGCACACACGGTCGAACGACATCGGTCGTGGCATGCCATCATCCGCTTGGGGCGGCACACACGGTTGAACAACGTTGGGCGTGGAATAACATCACCTCCCTTGGACAGCACACATGGTTGAACAACGTCAGGTGTGGCATGCCATCATCGCCCTTGTATAGCACAAACGGTCAAACGAAGTTGGGCATGACATGCCATCACCGCCCTTGCACTGCACGCACGGTCGGACGACGTCAGGCGTGGCATGCCATCACCGCCCTTGAAAAACACTCGGTCAAATGACGTTGGCCGTGGCATGACATCAGCGCCCTTGGACAGCATAAAAACTCGGCAACGTCGGGCGTGGCATGACATCACCGCCCTTGGACAGCACACACAGTCGGACGATATCGAGCGTGTCATGATATCATCGCCTTTGGATAGCACACACAGTCGAACGACGTCGGAAATGGCATGACATCATCGCCCTTGGACTGCACGCACGGTCTGATGACGTCAGGTGTAGAATGACATCACACCCCTTGGACAACACATAAGGTTGGCAACGTCGGCCGTGTCATGACATCACTGCCCTTGGACAGCACACACGGTCGGCAACGTCGGGCGTGGCATGACATCACCGCCTTTGGGAAGCACACATGGTTGGACTACGTCGTGTGTGGCATGACATCATTGCTCTTGGACAGCACACACGGTCGAAAGACGTTCGGGCGTGGCATGCCATCACTGCCTTTGGACAGCACACACGGTCGAACGACGTTGGGCGTGGAATAACATAACCGCCTTTGGACCACACACACGGTCGAACAACGTCGGGCGTGACATGCAATCACCGCCTTTTGACAGCACATTCCGTCGAACGACGTTAGGTGTGGCATGCCATCATCGCCGTTGGGCAACACACATGGTCGAACAATGTCAGGTGTGGCATGACATCATCACCCTTGGACTGCACGCACGGTCAGACGACGTAGGGCGTGGCATGATATCACCGCCCTTGGACAGCACACACGGTCGAACAACGTCAGGCGTGGCATGACATCACCGTCCTTGGACTACACGCATGGTCGGACGACTTTGGGCGTTGCATGACATCACTTCCCCTTGACAGCACACACGGTCGGCAACGTCGGGTGTGTTATGATATCACCGCCTTTGGGCAGCACACATGGTTGGACTACGTCGGGTGTGGCATAACATCATTGCTCTTGTATACCACACACGGTCGAACGACGTCGGGTGTGGCATGTCATCACCGCCTTTGGGCAGCACACATGGTCGGACTACGTCGGGCGTGGCATGACATCATTGCTCTTGGACAGCACACACGGTCGAACTACGTCGGGCGTGGCATGCCATCATCGCCTTTGGAAAGCACACACGGTCGAACGACGTTGGGCGTGGAATAACATCACCGCCTGTGGACAGCACACACGGTCGAATAACGTCGGGCGTGACATGCCATCACCTCCTTTTGACAGCACATTCTGTCGAACGGCGTCAGGTGTGGCATGCCATCATCGCCGTTGGGCAGCAGATATGGTCGAACGATGTCAGGTGTGGCATGACATCACCACCCTTGGACTGCACGCACGGTCAGACGACGTAGGGCGTGGCATGACATCACCGCCCTTGGACAACACACACGGTCGAACAACGTCGGGTGTGGCATGACATCACCGCCCTTGGACAGCACACAAGGTCGACAACGTTAGGCGTGGCATGTCATCACCACCCTTGGCAAGCACACACGGTCGGACGACGTCGAACGTGGCATGAATTACCTCCTTTGGACAGCACGCACAGTCGAACAATGTCAGGGGTGACATGCTATCACCGCCTTTTGATAGCGCAATCCGTCGAACGACGTCAGGTGTGGCATGCCATCATCGCCGTTGGGCAGCACACATGGTCGAACGATGTCAGGCGTGGCATGACATCACCACCCTTGGATTCCACGCACGGTTAGACGACGTAGGGCATGGCATGACATCACCGCCCTTGGACAGCACACATAGTCAAACGACGTCGGGCGTGGCATGACATCACCGTCCTTAGACTACACGTACGGTCGGATGACGTCGTGCGTGGCATGACATCACCGCCCTCGGACAGCACACACAGACGATAACGTCGGGCGTGGCATGACATCACCTCCCTTGGACAGCACACAAGGTCGACAACGTTAGGCGTGGCATGTCATCACCACCCTTGGAAAGCACACACGGTCGGACGACGTCAGACGTGGCATGAATCACCTCCCTTGGACAGCACACACGGTCGATCGATTTTGGGTGTGGCATGACATCACCGCCCTTGGACTGCACTCACGTTCGAACGATGTCGGGCGTGACATGCCATCACCGCCTTTGGGCAGCACCCTCGGTCTTACGACGTTTGTTGTGGCATGTCATCATCGCAGTTGGGCAGCACACACGATTAAACGACGTCGTGCGTGGCATGATATCACCTTTTTTGGAATGCACGCATGGTCGGACGACGTCGGGCGTGGCATAACATCACTGCCCTTGGACAGCACACTCGGTTGGCAACATCTGGCGTGGCATGAAATCACCGCCTTTAAACAGCACACACGGTCGAACGTCATCGGGCATGACATTCCATCATCACCTTTGGAAAGCACACACGGTCAAACAACGTTGGGCGTGGCATGACATCACCGCCTTTGGACAGCACACACGGTCGAACAAAGTTGGGCATGACATGCCATCACCGCCTTTGGGCAGCACACATGGTCGGACTACGTCGGGCGTGGCATGACATCATTGCTCTTGGACAGCACACACGGTCGAACTACGTCGGGCGTGGCATGCCATCATCGCATTTGGAAAGCACACACGGTCGAACGACGTTGGGCGTGGAATAACATCACCGCCTGTGGACAGCACACACGGTCGAATAACGTCGGGCGTGACATGCCATCACCTCCTTTTGACAGCACATTCTGTCAAACGACGTCAGGTGTGGCATGCCATCATCGCCGTTGGGCAGCAGACATGGTCGAACGATGTCAGGTGTGGCATGACATCACCACCCTTGGACTGCATGCACGGTCAGACGACGTAGGGCGTGGCATGACATCACCGCCCTTGGACAACACACACGCTCGAACAACGTCGGGTGTGGCATGACATCACCGCCCTTGGACAGCACACAAGGTCGACAACGTTAGGCGTGGCATGTCATCACCACCCTTGGAAAGCACACACGGTCGGACGACGTCGGACGTGGCATGAATCACCTCCTTTGGACAGCACACACGGTCGAACAACGTCAGGGGTGACATGCCATCACCGCCTTTTGACAGCACATTCCGTCGAACGACGTCAGGTGTGGCATGCCATCATCGCCGTTGGGCAGCACACATGGTCGAACGATGTCAGGCGTGGCATGACATCACCACCCTTGGATTCCACGCACGGTTAGACGACGTAGGGCATGGCATGACATCACCGCCCTTGGACAGCACACATAGTCAAACGACGTCGGGCGTAGCATGACATCACCGTCCTTAGACTACACGTACGGTCGGATGACGTCGTGCATGGCATGACATCACCGCCATCGGACAGCACACACAGACGATAACGTCGGGCGTGGCATGACATCACCGCCCTTGGACAGCACACAAGGTCGACAACTTTAGGCGTGGCATGTCATCACCACCCTTGGAAAGCACACACGGTCGGACGACGTCAGACGTGGCATGAATCACCTCCCTTGGACAGCACACACGGTCGATCGATGTTGGGTGTGGCATGACATCACCGCCCTTGGACTGCACTCACGATCGAACGATGTCGGGCGTGACATGCCATCACCGCCTTTGGGCAGCACCCTCGGTCGAACGACGTTTGTTGTGGCATGTCATCATCGCAGTTGGGCAGCACACACGATTAAACGACGTCGTGCGTGGCATGATATCACCTTTTTTGGAATGCATGCATGGTCGGACGACGTCAGGCGTGGCATAACATCACTGCCCTTGGACAGCACACTCGGTCGGCAACGTCTGGCGTGGCATGAAATCACCGCCTTTAAACAGCACACACGGTCGAACGTCATCGAGCATGACATTCCATCATCACCTTTGGAAAGCACACACGGTCAAACGACGTTGGGCGTGGCATGACATCACCGCCTTTGGACAGCACACACGGTCGAACAAAGTTGGGCATGACATGCCATCACCGCCCTTGCACTGCACGCACAGTCAGACGACGTCTGGCGTTGCATGACATCACCGCCCTTGAAAAACAAAATTTGTCTAACGACGTCATGCGTGGCATGACATCACAACCCTTGGACAGCACACATGGTCGGCAACGTCGAGCATGGCATGACATCCCCGCCCTTGGACTGCACACTCCGTCGAACGACGTTTGTTGTGGCATGTCATCATTGCGGTTGGGCAGCACACACGATCGAACGATGTCGGGCGTGGCATGATATCACCTCCCTTGGAATGCACGCATGGTCAGACGACGTCGGGCGTGGCATAACATCACCGCCGTTGGACAGCACACTCGGTCGGCAACGTCGGGCGTGGCATAAAATCACCGCCTTCGGACAGCACACATAGTCGAACGACATCGGGCATGGCATTCCATCATCGCGTTTGGGCAGCACACACGGTCAAACGACGTTGGGTGTGGGATGCCATCACCGCCTTTGGACAACACTCACGGTCGAAAGAAGTTAGGCATGACATTCCATCACCGCCCTTGCACTGCACGCACGATCGGATGACGTCATGCGTGGCATGCCATCACCGCCCTTGGACCGTACACATGGTTGGAAACGTCGGGCGTGGCATGACATCACCGCTCTTGGACAACACACATAGTCAGACGACGTCGGGCATGGCATGACATCACCGCTCTTGGACAACACACATAGTCGGACGACGTCGGGCGTGGCATGGCATCACCTCTCTTGGACAACACACATAGTTGGACGACGTCGGGCGTGGCATGATATCACCGCTCTTGGACAACACACATAGTCAGAAGATGTCGGGCGTGGCATGACATCCCCGCCCTTGGACAGCATACACGGTCAGCAATGTCGGGCGTGGCATGATATCACCGCCCTTGGACAGCACACATAGTCGGACGACGTCGGGCGTGGCATGACATCGCCGCCTTTGGATAGCACAAATGGTCGAACGACATTGGGCATGGCATGACATCACCGCCCTTGGACTGCATGCACGGTCGGACGACGTCAGGCGTGGAATGACATCACCGCCCTTGGACAGCACACACGGTTGGCAACATTGGGCGTGGCATGACATCAGTACCCTTGGACAGCACACACGGTCGGCAACGTCAGGCGTGGCATGACATCACTACCTTTGGATAAAAACCACGGTCGAAGTACGTCGGGCGTGGCATGACATCACTGCCCTTGGACTGAACGCACGTTCGGATAACGTCGGGCGTGGCATGACATCACCGCCCTTTGATAGCACACACGGTCAGCAACATCGAGCGTGGCATGACATCACTTTCATTGCACAGCACACACGGTCAGCAACGTCGGGCATGGCATGACATCACCGCCCTTGGGCAGCACACACGGTCAGACTACATCGGTCTTGGCATAACATCTCCGCCTTGAGACAGCACACATAGTCAAACGACGTCGGGCGTGGCATGACATCACCGTCCTTAGACTACACGTACGGTCGGATGACGTCGTGCGTTGCATGACATCACCGCCCTCGGACAGCACACATAGACGATAACGTCGGGCGTGGCATGACATCACCGCCCTTGGACACCACACAAGGTCGACAACGTTAGGCGTGGCATGTCATCACCACCCTCGGAAAGCACACACGGTCGGACGACGTTAGACGTGGCATGAATCACCTCCCTTGGACAGCACACACGGTCGATCGATGTTGGGTGTGGCATGACATCACCGCCCTTGGACTGCACTCACGATCGAATGATGTCGGGCGTGACATGCCATCACCGCCTTTGGGCAGCACCCTCGGTCGAACGACGTTTGTTGTGGCATGTCATCATCGCAGTTGGGCAGCACACACGATTAAACGACGTCGTGCGTGGCATGATATCACCTTTTTTGGAATGCACGCATGGTCGGACGACGTCGGGCGTGGCATAACATCACTGCCCTTGGACAGCACACTCGGTCGGCAACGTCTGGCGTGGCATGAAATCACCGCCTTTAAACAGCACACACGGTCGAACGTTATCGGGCATGACATTCCATCATCACCTTTGGAAAGCACACACGGTCAAACGACGTTGGGCGTGGCATGACATCACTGCCTTTGGACAGCACACACGGTCGAACAAAGTTGGGCATGACATGCCATCACCGCCCTTGCACTGCACGCACGGTCAGACGACGTCAGGCGTGGCATGACATCACCGCCCTTGAAAAACACAATTTGTCTAATGACGTCATGCGTGGCATGACATCACCGCCCTTGAACCGCACACATGGTCGGCAACGTCGAGCGTGGCATGACAACACCGCTCTTGGACAGCACACACAGTCGAACGACGTCGGACGTGGCATGACATCCCCGCCCTTGGATAGCACACACGGTCGAACTACATCGGGCGTGGCATGACATCCCCGCCCTTGGACTGCACAATCAGTCGAACGACGTTTGTTGTGGCATGTCATCATTGCGGTTGGGCAGCACACACGATCGAACGACGTCGGGCGTGGCATGATATCACCTCCCTTGGAATGCACGCATGGTCAGACGACGTCGGGCGTGACATAACATCACCGCCGTTGGACAGCACACTCGGTCGGCAACGTCGGGCGTGGCATAAAATCACCGCCTTCGGACACCACACATAGTCGAACGACATCGGGCATGGCATTCCATCATCGCCTTTGGGCAGCACACACGGTCAAACGACGTTGGGCGTGGCATGACATCACCGCCTTTGGAAAACACTCACGGTCGAAAGAAGTTAGGAATGACATTCCATCACCGCCCTTGCACTGCACGCACGATCGGATGACGTCAGGCGTGGCATGCCATCACCGCCCTTCAACCGCACACATGGTTGGAAACGTCGGGCGTGGCATGACATCACCGCTCTTGGACAACACACATAGTCGGACGACGTCGGGCATGGCATGACATCACCGCTCTTGGACAACACACATAGTCGGACGACGTCGGGCGTGGCATGGCATCACCGCTCTTGGACAACACACATAGTTGGACGACGTCGGGCGTGGCATGACATCACCGCTCTTGGACAACACACATAGTCGGAAGACGTCGGGCGTGGCATGACATCCCCGCCCTTGGACAGCATACACGGTCGGCAACGTCGGGCGTGGCATGATATCACCGCCCTTGGACAGCACACATAGTCGGACGATGTCGGGCGTGGCATGACATCACCGCCTTTGGATAGCACAAACGGTCGAACGACATTGGGCATGGCATGACATCACCGCCCTTGGACTGCACGCATGGTCGGATGACGTCGGGCGTGGAATGACATCACCGCCCTTGACCAGCACACACGGTTGGCAACATCGGGCGTGGCATGACATCACTGCCCTTGGACAGCACACACACGGTCGGCAACGTCGGGCGTGGCATGACATCACTGCCTTTGGACAACACACACGGTCGAAGGACGTCGGGCGTGGCATGACATCACCGCCCTTGGACTGAACGCACGTTCGGATGACGTCGGGCGTGGCATGACATCACCGCCCTTGTACAGCACACACGATCGGCAACATTGAGCGTGGCATGACATCACTGTCATTGCACAGCACACACGGTCGACAACGTCGGGCATGGCATGACATCACCGCCCTTAGACTGTACACACTCTCGGACGACGTCAGGAGTGGCATGACATCACCGCCCTTGGGCAGCACGCACGGTGAGACTACATAGGACTCCGCATAACATCTCTGCCTTGAGACAGCACACACTGTCAAACGACGTCAGGTGTGGCTTACCATCATCACCTTTAAGCAGCACACACAGTCGAACAACGTCGGGCGTGGCATTCCATCATAGCCCTTGGATGGCAAACAATGTCGAACGATGTCGGGCGTGGCTTGAGATCACCGCCCTTGGACAGTACACACAATCGGACGACATCGGGCGTGGCATGACATCACCGCCTTTGGAGAGCACACACGGTCGAACGACATCGGGCATGGCATGACATCACCGCCTTTGGACTGCACACACGGTCGGACGACGTCGGGTGTGGCATGACATCCCCGCCCTTAGAGAGCATACACGGTCGGCAACGTCGGGCGTGGCATGATATCACCGCCCTTGGACAACACACATAGTCGGACTACGTCGGGAGTGGCATGACATCACCGCCTTTGGATAGCACAAACGGTCGAACGACATCGGGCATGGCATGACATCACCGCCCTTGGACTGCACGCACGGTCGGACGACGTCGGGCGTGGAATGACATCCCCGCCCTTGGACAACACACACGGTTGGCAACGTCGGGCGTGGCATGACATCACTGCTCTTGGACAGCACACACGGTCGGCAACATCGAGCGTGGCATGACATCACTACCTTTGGACAACACACACGGTCGAAGGACGTCGGGAATGGCATGACATCACCGCCCTTGGACTAAACGCACGGTCGGATGACGTCGAGCGTGGCATGACATCACTGCCCTTTGACAGCACACACGGTAGGCCACATCGAGCGTGGCATGAAATCACTGCCATTGCACAGCACACACGGTCAGCAACGTCGGGCATGGCATGACATCACCGCCCTTAGACTGTACACACTGTCGGACGATGTCGGGAGTGGCATGACATCACCACCCTTGGGCAGCACACACGGTCAGACTACATCGGGCTTGGCAAAACATCTCCGCCCTGAGACAGCACACACAGTCGAACGACGTCAGGCGTGGCATGCCATTACCGCCCTTGGACAGCACACATGGTCGGACGACATCGGACATGGCATGACATCACCTCCCTTGGACAGCACACACGGTCGATCGACGTCGGGCGTGGCATGACATCACCGCCCTTGGACTGCATGCACGGTCGAACGACGTCGGGCATGACATGCCATCATTGCCTTTGGACAGCACACTCGGTCAAACGACATTTGGTGTGGCATGTCATCATTGCGGTTGGGCGGCACACACGATCGAACGACGTCGGGCGTGGCATGATATCACTTCTCTTGGAATGCACGCATGGTCGGACGACGTCGGGCGTGGCATATCATCACCGCCGTTGGACATCACACTCGGTCGGCAACGTCGGGCGTGGCCTGAAATCACCGCCTTTCGACAGCACACACGGTCGAATGACATCGGGCATGGCATTCCATCATCGCCTTTGGGCAGCACACACGGTCAAACAACGTCGGGCGTAGCATGACATCATCGCTCTTGGACAACACACAAAGTCGGACGACGTCAAGCGTGGCATGACATCACCGCCCTAGGACAGCACACACGGTCGGCAACGTCGGGCGTGGCATGACATCACCGCCCTTGGACAGCACACACAGACGGACGACGTCGGGCGTGGCATGAAATCACCGCCTTGGGATAGCACACACAGTCGAACGACGTCGGACATGGCATGACATCACCGCCCTTGGACTGCACGCACGGTCAGACGACGTTAAGCGTAGAATGACATCACAGCCCTTGGACAACACACACGGTTGGCAACGTCGGGTGTGTCATGACATCACTGCCCTTGGACAGCACACATGGTCGGCAACGTCGGGCGTGGCATGACATCACCGCCTTTGGGCAGCACACATGGTAAGACTACATCGGGTGTGGCATGACATCATTGCTCTTGGACAGCACACACGGTCGAAAGACGTCGGGCGTGGCATGCTATCACTGCCTTTGGGCAGGACACATGGTCGGACTACGTCCAGCGTGGCAGAACATCATTGCTCTTGGACAGCACACACGGTCGAACGACGTCGGGCGTGGCATGCCATCATCGCCTTTGGACAGCACACACGGTCGAACGACGTTGGGCATGGAATAACATCACCGCCTTTGGACAGCACACACGGTCGAAGAACGTCGGGCGTGACATGCCATCACCGCCTTTTGACAGCACATTCCGTCGAACGAGCTCATGTGTGGCATGACATCATCGCCGTTGGGCAGCACACATGGTCGAACGATGTCAGGTGTGGCATGACATCACCACCCTTGGACTGCACGCACGGTCAGATGACGTAGGGCGTGGCATGACATCACCGCCCTTGGACAGCACACACGGTCGAACAACGTCGGGCGTGGCATGACATCACCGTCCTTGGACTACACGCACGGTCGGACGACTTCGAGCGTGGCATGACATCACTACCCTTGGACAGCACACACGGTCGACAACGTCGGGCGTGGCATGACATCACCGCCTTTGGGCTGCACACACGATCGGACTACGTCGGGTGTGGCATGACATCATTGCTCTTAAACAGCACACACGGTCGAACGACGTCGGGCGTGGCATGCCATCACCGCCTTTGGGCAGCACAGATGGTCGTACTACGTCGGGCGTGGCATTACATCATTGCTTTTGGACAGCACACACGGTCGAACTACGTCGGACGTGGCATGCCATCATTGCCTTTTGACAGCACACACGGTCGAACGACATTGGGCATGGAATAACATCACCGCCTTTGGACAGCACACACGGTCGAACAACGTCGGGCGTGACATGCCATCACCGCCTTTTGACAGCACATTCCATCGAACGATGTCAGGTGTGGCATGCCATCATCGCCGTTTGGCAGCACACATGGTCGAACGATATCAGGTGTGGCATGACATCACCACCCTTAGACTGCACGCATGGTCAGACGACGTAAGGCGTGGCATGACATCACCGCCCTTGGATAGCACACAGGGTCGAACAACGTCGAGCGTGGCATGACATCACCATCCTTAGACTACACGTACGGTCGAAAGACTTCGGGCGTGGCATGACATCACTGCCTTCGGACAGCACACACAGACGGTAACGTCGGGCGTGGCATGACATCACCGCCCTTGGACTGCACACAAGGTCGACAACGTTAGGCGTGGCATGCCATCACCGCCCTTGCACAGCACACACGGTCGGATGATGTCGGACGTGGCATGACATCACCTCCCTTGGAAAGCACACACGGTTGATCGACGTCGGGCGTTGCATGACATCACCGCCCTTAAACTGCACGCACGGTCGAACGACGTTGGGCGTGACATGCCATCACCGCCTTTGGGCAGCACACTCGGTCAAACGACGTCGGCCTTGACATAACATCACCGCCCTTGGACAGCACACTCGGTCGGCAACGTCGGGCGTGGCATGAAATCACCGCCTATGGACAACACACACGGTCAAACGACATCGGGCGTGACGTGCTATCACCGCCTTTCGACAGCACACATGGTCGGACTATGTCGGGCATGGCATGACATCATTGCACTTGGAGAGCACACACGGTCGAATGACATCGGGCGTGGCATGCCATCATCGCCTTAGGGCAGCACACACGGTTAAACGACGTTGGGCGTGGAAAAACATCACCGCCTTTGGACAGCACACACGGTCGAACGACATCGGGCATGGAATTCCATCATCGCCTTTGGGCAGCACACACGGTCAAACGACATTGGGTGTGGCATGACATCACCGCCTTTGGACAGCACACACGGTCGAACGAAGTTGGGCATGACATGCCATCACCGCCCTTGCACGGAACGCACAGTCGGACGACGTCAGGCGTTGCATACCATCACCGCCCTTGAAAAACACACTCGGTCGAACGATGTCGGGCGTGGCATGACATCACCGCCCTTGGACCGCACACACAGTCGGCAATGTCGGGCGTGGCATGACATCACCGCTCTTGGACAGCACACACAGTCGGACGATGTCGGGCGTGGCATGACATCCCCGCCCTTGGACTGCACACTCGGTCGAACGACGTTTGATGTGGCATGTCATCATTGTGGTTGGGCAGCACACACGATCGAACGATGTCGGGCGTGGCATGATATCACCTCTCTAGGAATGCACGCATGGTCGGACGACGTCAGGCGTGGCATAACATCACCGCCGTTGGACAGCACACTCGGTCGGCAACGTCGGGCGTGGCATGAAATCACCGCCTTTGGACAACACACACAGTAGAACGATATCGGGCATGGCATTCCATCATCGCCTTTGGGCAGCACACACGGTCAAACGACGTTGGGTGAGGCATGACATCACCGCCTTTGGACAGCACTCACGGTCGAACGAAGTTAGGCATGACATGCCATCACCGCCCTTGCACTGCACGCACGGTCGGACGACGTCAGGCGCGGCATGCCATCACCGCCCTTGGACCGCACACATCGTCGGCAACGTCGGGCGTGGCATAACATCACCGCTCTTGGACAACACACACAGTCGGACGACGTCGGGCGTGGCATGACATTCCCGCCCTTGGACAGCACACATAGTCGGACGACATCAGGCGTGGCATGACATCACCGCCTTTGGATAGCACAAACGGTCGAATGACATCGGGCATGGCATGACATCACCGCCCTTGGATTGCACGCACGAGCAGACGACGTCGGGCGTGGAATGACATCATCGCCCTTGGACAGCACACACGGTTGGCAACATCGGGCGTGGCATGACATCACTGCCCTTGGACAGCACACACGGTCGGCAACGTCGGGCGTGGCATGACATCACTGCCTTTGGACAACACACACGCTCGAAGGACGTCGGGCGTGGCATGACATCAACGCCCTTGGACTGAATGCACGGTCGGATGACGTCGGGCGTGGCATGACATCGCTGCCATTGCACAGCACACACGGTCGGCAACGTCGGGCATGGCATGACATCACCGCCCTTAGACTGTACACACTCTCAGACGACGTCGAGAGTGGCATGACATCACCGCCCTTAGGCAGCACACACGGTGAGACTACATCAGGCTTCGCATAACATTTCCGCCTTGAGACAGCACATACGGTCGAACGACGTCAGGCGTGGCATGCCATCATCACCTTTGAGCAGCACACACAGTCGAACGACGTCGGGAGTGGCTTTCCATCATAGCCCTTGGATGGCAAACAATGTCGAGCGATGTCGGGCGTGGCTTGACATCACCGCCCTTGGACAGTACACACAGTCGGACGACGTCGGGCGTGGCATGACATCACCGCCATTGTATAGCACACACGGTCGAATGACGTCGGGCATGGCATAACATCACTGCCCTTGGACTGCACACACGGTCGGACGACGTCAGGCGTGGACTGACATCCCCGCCCTTGGACAGCACACACGGTTTGCAACGTCGGGCGTGGCATGACATCACTGCCCATGGACAGCACCCATGGTCGGCAACGTCGGGCGTGGCATGACATCACTGCCTTTGGACAGCACACACGGTCGAAGGACGTTGGGTGTGGCATGACATCACCGCCCTTGGACTGAACGCACGGTCGGATGACATCGGGCGTGGCATGACATCACTGCCTTTTGACAGCACACACGATCGGCAACATCGAGCATGGCATTACATCACTGCCATTGCACAGCACACACGGTCGGCAACGTCGGGCATGGCATGACATCACCGCCCTTAGACTGTACACACTGTCGGACGACGTCGGGAGTGGCATGACATCACCGCCCTTGGGTAGCACACACGGTCAGACTACATCGGGCTTGGCTTAACATCTCCGCCTAGAGACAGCACACACGGTCGAACGACGTCAGGCGTGGCATGCCATCACCGCCCTTGGACAGCACACATGGTCGGACGACGTCGGACATGGCATGACATCACCTCCCTTGGACAGCACACACGGTCGATCGACGTCGGGCGTGGCATGACATCACTGCGCTTGGACTGCACGCACGGTCGAACAACGTCCGGTGTGACATGCCATCACTGCCTTTGGACAGCAGACTCGGTCGAATGACGTTTGGTGTGGCATGTCATCATTGTGGTTGGGCAGCACACACGATCGAACGACGTCAGGCGTGGCATGATATCAACTCTCTTGGAATGCACGCATGGTCGGACGACATCAGGCGTGGCATAACATCACCACCGTTGGACAGCACACTCGATCGGCAACGTCGGGCGTGGCATGAAATCACCACCTTTGGAAAACACACACGGTCGAATGACATCGGGCATGGCATTCCATCAACGCCTTTGGGCAGCACACACGGTCAAACAACGTCGGGCGTGGCATGACATCACCGCTCTTGGACAACACACACAGTCGCACGACGTCAGGCGTGGCATGACATCACCGCCCTTGAAAAGCACACACGGTCGGCAACTTCGGGCGTGGCATGACATCATCGCCCTTGGACAGCACACACAATCGGACGACGTCGGGCGTGAAATGAAATCACCGCCTTTGGATAGCACACACAGTCGAACGACGTCGGGCATGGCATGACATCACCGCCCTTGGACTGCACGCACGGTCAGACGACATCAGGTGTGGAATGACATCACAGCCCTTGGACAACACACACGGTTGGCAACGTCGGGCATGTCATGACATCACTGCCCTTGGACAGCACACACGGTCGGCAACGTCGGGCATGGCATGACACCACCGCCTTTGGGTAGCACACATGGTCAGACTACGTCAGGTGTGGCATGACATCATTGCTCTTGGACAGCACACACGGTCGAAAGACAACGGGCGTGGCATGCCATCCCCGTCTTTGGGCAGGACACATGGTCAGAGTACGTCCAGCGTAGCAGAACATCATTTCTCTTGGACAGCACACAAGGTCGAACGACGTCGGGCGTGGCATGCCATCATCGCCTTTGGACAGCACACATGGTCGAACATTGTTGGGCATGGAATAACATCACCGCCTTTGGACAGCACACACGGTCGAACAACGTCGGGCGTGACATGCCATCACCGCCTTTTGACAGCACATTCCGTCGAACGACGTCAGGTGTGGCATGCCATCATCGCTGTTGGGCAGCACACATGGTCAAACGATGTCAGGTGTGGCATGACATTAACACCCTTGGACTGCACGCACGGTCAGACGATGTAGAGCGTGGCATGACATCACCGCCCTTGGATAGCACACACGGTCGAACAACGTCGGGCGTGGCATGACATCACCATCCTTGGACTACACGCACGGTCAGACGACTTCGGGCGTGGAATGAAATCACTGCCCTTGGACAGCACACACGGTCTGCAACGTCGGGCGTGGCATGACATCACCGCCTTTGGGCAGCACACATTGTCGGATTACGTCGGGTGTGGCATGACATCATTGCTCTTGCACAGCACACACGGTCAAACGACGTCGGGCGTGGCATGCCATCACCGCCTTTGGGCAGCACACATGGTCAGACTACGTCGGGCGTGGCATGACATCATTGCTCTTGGACAGCACACACGGTCGACCTACGTCGGGCTTGGCATGCGATCATCACCTTTGGACAGCACACACGGTCGAACGACGTTGGGCGTGGAATAACATCACCGCCTTTGGACAGCACACACGGTCGAACAACGTCGAGTATGGCATGACATCACCACCCTTGGACTGCACGCTCGGTCGGCAACGTCGGGCGTGGCATGAAATCACCTCCTTTGGACAACACACATGGTCGAACGACATCGGGCATGGCATTCCATCATCGCCTTTGGGCAGCAAACACGGTCAAATGACGTTGGGCATGGCATGACATCACCGCCGTTTGACAGCACTCACGGTTGAACGAAGTTGGGCATGACATGCCATCACCGCCCTTGCACTGCACGCACGGTCGGACGACGTCAGGCGTGGCATGCCATCACCGCCCTTGAAAAACACACTCGATTGAACGACGTCGGGCGTGGCATGACATCACCGCCCTTGGACCGCACACATGGTCGGCAATGTCGGGCGTGGCATTACATCAGCTCTCTTGGACAGCACACACAGTCGGACGACGTCGGAAGTGGCATGACATCACCGCCTTTGGATAGCACACACGGTCGAACGACGTTGGGCATGGCATGACATCACCACCCTTGGACTACTCGCACAGTCGGACGACGTCGGGTGTGGAATGACATCACCGCCCTTGGACAGCACACACGGTCGGCAACGTCGGGCGTGGCATGAAATCATCGCCTTTGGGCAGCACACATGGTCGGACTATGTCGGGTGTGGCATGACATCATTGCTCTTGGACTGCACACACGGTCAAACAACGTCGGGTGTGGCATGACATCACCGCTGTTTGACAGCACACACGGTCGAACGAAGTTAGGCATGACATGCCATCACCGCCCTTGCACTGCACGCACGGTCGGACGACGTCGGGCGTGACATGCCATCACCGCCCTTGGACCGCACACATGGTCGGCCACGTTGGGCTTGGCATGAGATCACCGCTCTTGGGCAACACACATGGTCGAACAATGTCAGGTGTGGCATGACATCACCACCCTTGGACTACACGCACGGTCAGACGACGTAGGGCGTGGCATGACATCATCGCCCTTGGACAGCACACACGGTTGAACAACGTCGGGCGTGGCATGACATCACCGTCCTTGGACTACACGCACGGTCGGACGACTTTGGGCGTGGCATTACATCACTGCCCTTGGACAGCACACACGGTCGGCAACGTCGGGCGTGGCATGCCTTCACTGCCTTTGGGTAGCACACATGGTCGGACTATGTCGGGCGTGGCATGACATCATTGCTCTTGGAAAGCACACACGGTCGAACGACATCGGTCGTGGCATGCCATCATCCGCTTGGGGCGGCACACACGGTTGAACAACGTTGGGCGTGGAATAACATCACCTCCCTTGGACAGCACACATGGTTGAACAACGTCAGGTGTGGCATGCCATCATCGCCCTTGTATAGCACAAATGGTCAAACGAAGTTGGGCATGACATGCCATCACCGCCCTTGCACTGCACGCACGGTCGGACGACGTCAGGCGTGGCATGCCATCACCGCCCTTGAAAAACACTCGGTCAAATGACGTTGGCCGTGGCATGACATCAGCGCCCTTGGACAGCATAAAAGGTCGGCAACGTCGGGCGTGGCATGACATCACCGCCCTTGGACAGCACACACAGTCGGACGATATCGAGCGTGTCATGAAATCATCGTCTTTGGATAGCACACACAGTCGAACGACGTCGGGCATGGCATGACATCATCGCCCTTGGACTGCACGCACGGTCTGATGACGTCAGGTGTAGAATGACATCACACCCCTTGGACAACACATAAGGTTGGCAACGTCGGGCGTGTCATGACATCACTGCCCTTGGACAGCACACACGGTCGGCAACGTCGGGCGTGGCATGACATCACCGCCTTTGGGAAGCACACATGGTTGGACTACGTCGTGTGTGGCATGACATCATTGCTCTTGGACAGCACACACGGTCGAAAGACGTTCGGGCGTGGCATGCCATCACTGCCTTTGGACAGCACACACGGTCGAACGACGTTGGGCGTGGAATAACATCACCGCCTTTGGACCACACACACGGTCGAACAACGTCGGGCGTGACATGCAATCACCGCCTTTTGACAGCACATTCCGTCGAACGACGTTAGGTGTGGCATGCCATCATCGCCGTTGGGCAACACACATGGTCGAACAATGTCAGATGTGGCATGACATCATCACCCTTGGACTGCACGCACGGTCAGACGACGTAGGGCGTGGCATGACATCACCGCCCTTGGACAGCACACACGGTCGAACAACGTCAGGCGTGGCATGACATCACCGTCCTTGGACTACACGCATGGTCGGACGACTTTGGGCGTGGCATGACATCACTTCCCTTGGACAGAACACACGGTCGGCAACGTCGGGTGTGTTATGATATCACCGCCTTTGGGCAGCACACATGGTCGGACTACGTCGGGTGTGGCATAACATCATTGCTCTTGTATACCACACACGGTCGAACGACGTCGGGTGTGGCATGTCATCACCGCCTTTGGGCAGCACACATGGTCGGACTACGTCGGGCGTGGCATGACATCATTGCTCTTGGACAGCACACACGGTCGAACTACGTCGGGCGTGGCATGCCATCATCGCCTTTGGAAAGCACACACGGTCGAACGACGTTGGGCGTGGAATAACATCACCGCCTGTGGACAGCACACACGGTCGAATAACGTCGGGCGTGACATGCCATCACCTCCTTTTGACAGCACATTCTGTCGAACGGCGTCAGGTGTGGCATGCCATCATCGCCGTTGGGCAGCAGATATGGTCGAACGATGTCAGGTGTGGCATGACATCACCACCCTTGGACTGCACGCACGGTCAGACGACGTAGGGCGTGGCATGACATCACCGCCCTTGGACAACACACACGGTCGAACAACGTCGGGTGTGGCATGACATCACCGCCCTTGGACAGCACACAAGGTCGACAACGTTAGGCGTGGCATGTCATCACCACCCTTGGCAAGCACACACGGTCGGACGACGTCGAACGTGGCATGAATTACCTCCTTTGGACAGCACGCACGGTCGAACAACGTCAGGGGTGACATGCTATCACCGCCTTTTGATAGCGCAATCCGTCGAACGACGTCAGGTGTGGCATGCCATTATCGCCGTTGGGCAGCACACATGGTCGAACGATGTCAGGCGTGGCATGACATCACCACCCTTGGATTCCACGCACGGTTAGACGACGTAGGGCATGGCATGACATCACCGCCCTTGGACAGCACACATAGTCAAACGACGTCGGGCGTGGCATGACATCACCGTCCTTAGACTACACGTACGGTCGGATGACGTCGTGCGTGGCATGACATCACCGCCCTCGGACAGCACACACAGACGATAACGTCGGGCGTGGCATGACATCACCTCCCTTGGACAGCACACAAGGTCGACAACGTTAGGCGTGGCATGTCATCACCACCCTTGGAAAGCACACACGGTCGGACGACGTCAGACGTGGCATGAATCACCTCCCTTGGACAGCACACACGGTCGATCGATTTTGGGTGTGGCATGACATCACCGCCCTTGGACTGCACTCACGTTCGAACGATGTCGGGCGTGACATGCCATCACCGCCTTTGGGCAGCACCCTCGGTCGAACGACGTTTGTTGTGGCATGTCATCATCGCAGTTGGGCAGCACACACGATTAAACGACGTCGTGCGTGGCATGACATCACCTTTTTTGGAATGCACGCATGGTCGGACGACGTCGGGCGTGGCATAACATCACTGCCCTTGGACAGCACACTCGGTTGGCAACGTCTGGCGTGGCATGAAATCACCGCCTTTAAACAACACACACGGTCGAACGTCATCGGGCATGACATTCCATCATCACCTTTGGAAAGCACACACGGTCAAACAACGTTGGGCGTGGCATGACATCACCGCCTTTGGACAGCACACACGGTCGAACAAAGTTGGGCATGACATGCCATCACCGCCTTTGGGCAGCACACATGGTCGGACTACGTCGGGCGTGGCATGACATCATTGCTCTTGGACAGCACACACGGTCGAACTACGTCGGGCGTGGCATGCCATCATCGCATTTGGAAAGCACACACGGTCGAACGACGTTGGGCGTGGAATAACATCACCGCCTGTGGACAGCACACACGGTCGAATAACGTCGGGCGTGACATGCCATCACCTCCTTTTGACAGCACATTCTGTCGAACGACGTCAGGTGTGGCATGCCATCATCGCCGTTGGGCAGCAGACATGGTCGAACGATGTCAGGTGTGGCATGACATCACCACCCTTGGACTGCATGCACGGTCAGACGACGTAGGGCGTGGCATGACATCACCGCCCTTGGACAACACACACGGTCGAACAACGTCGGGTGTGACATGACATCACCGCCCTTGGACAGCACACAAGGTCGACAACGTTAGGCGTGGCATGTCATCACCACCCTTGGAAAGCACACACGGTCAGACGACGTCGGACGTGGCATGAATCACCTCCTTTGGACAGCACACACGGTCGAACAACGTCAAAGGTGACATGCCATCACCGCCTTTTGACAGCACATTCCGTCGAACGACGTCAGGTGTGGCATGCCATCATCGCCGTTGGGCAGCACACATGGTCGAACGATGTCAGGCGTGGCATGACATCACCACCCTTGGATTCCACGCACGGTTAGACGACGAAGGGCATGGCATGACATCACCGCCCTTGGACAGCACACATAGTCAAACGACGTCGGGCGTAGCATGACATCACCGTCCTTAGACTACACGTACGGTCGGATGACGTCGTGCATGGCATGACATCACCGCCCTCGGACAGCACACACAGACGATAACGTCGGGCGTGGCATGACATCACCGCCCTTGGACAGCACACAAGGTCGACAACGTTAGGCGTGGCATGTCATCACCACCCTTGGAAAGCACACACGGTCGGACGACGTCAGACGTGGCATGAATCACCTCCCTTGGACAGCACACACGGTCGATCGATGTTGGGTGTGGCATGACATCACCGCCCTTGGACTGCACTCACGATCGAACGATGTCGGGCGTGACATGCCATCACCGCCTTTGGGCAGCACCCTCGGTCGAACGACGTTTGTTGTGGCATGTCATCATCGCAGTTGGGCAGCACACACGATTAAACGACGTCGTGCGTGGCATGATATCACCTTTTTTGGAATGCATGCATGGTCGGACGACGTCGGGCGTGGCATAACATCACTGCCCTTGGACAGCACACTCGGTCGGCAACGTCTGGCGTGGCATGAAATCACCGCCTTTAAACAGCACACTCGGTCGAACGTCATCGAGCATGACATTCCATCATCACCTTTGGAAAGCACACACGGTCAAACGACGTTGGGCGTGGCATGACATCACCGCCTTTGGACAGCACACACGGTCGAACAAAGTTGGGCATGACATGCCATCACCACCCTTGCACTGCACGCACGGTCAGACGACGTCAGGCGTGGCATGACATCACCGCCCTTGAAAAACACAATTTGTCTAATGACGTCATGCGTGGCATGACATCACCGCCCTTGAACCGCACACATGGTCGGCAACGTCGAGCGTGGCATGACAACACCGCTCTTGGACAGCACACACAGTCGAACGACGTCGGACGTGGCATGACATCCCCGCCCTTGGACAGCACACACGGTCGAACTACATCGAGCGTGGCATGACAACACCGCTCTTGGACAGCACACACAGTCGAACGACGTCGGACGTGGCATGACATCCCCGCCCTTGGACAGCACACACGGTCGAACTACGTCGGGCGTGGCATAACATCACTGCCCTTGGACAGCACACTCGGTCGGCAACGTCTGGCGTGGCATGAAATCACCGCCTTTAAACAGCACACTCGGTCGAACGTCATCGAGCATGACATTCCATCATCACCTTTGGAAAGCACACACGGTCAAACGACGTTGGGCGTGGCATGACATCACCGCCTTTGGACAGCACACACGGTCGAACAAAGTTGGGCATGACATGCCATCACCGCCCTTGCACTGCACGCACAGTCAGACGACGTCTGGCGTTGCATGACATCACCGCCCTTGAAAAACAAAATTTGTCTAACGACGTCATGCGTGGCATGACATCACAACCCTTGGACAGCACACATGGTCGGCAACGTCGAGCATGGCATGACATCCCCGCCCTTGGACTGCACACTCCGTCGAACGACGTTTGTTGTGGCATGTCATCATTGCGGTTGGGCAGCACACACGATCGAACGACGTCGGGCGTGGCATGATATCACCTCCCTTGGAATGCACGCATGGTCAGACGACGTCGGGCGTGGCATAACATCACCGCCGTTGGACAGCACAATCGGTCGGCAACGTCGGGCGTGGCATAAAATCACCGCCTTCGGACAGCACACATAGTCGAACGACATCGGGCATGGCATTCCATCATCGCCTTTGGGCAGCACACACGGTCAAACGACGTTGGGCGTGGGATGCCATCACCGCCTTTGGACAACACTCACGGTCGAAAGAAGTTAGGCATGACATTCCATCACCGCCCTTGCACTGCACGCACGATCGGATGACGTCAGGCGTGGCATGCCATCACCGCCCTTCAACCGCACACATGGTTGGAAACGTCGGGCGTGGCATGACATCACCGCTCTTGGACAACACACATAGTCGGACGACGTCGGGCATGGCATGACATCACCGCTCTTGGACAACACACATAGTCGGACGACGTCGGGCGTGGCATGGCATCACCTCTCTTGGACAACACACATAGTTGGACGACGTCGGGCGTGGCATGACATCACCGCTCTTGGACAACACACATAGTCAGAAGACGTCGGGCGTGGCATGACATCCCCGCCCTTGGACAGCATACACGGTCAGCAATGTCGGGCGTGGCATGATATCACCGCCCTTGGACAGCACACATAGTCGGACGACGTCGGGCGTGGCATGACATCGCCGCCTTTGGATAGCACAAATGGTCGAACGACATTGGGCATGGCATGACATCACCGCCCTTGGACTGCATGCACGGTCGGACGACGTCAGGCGTGGAATGACATCACCGCCCTTGGACAGCACACACGGTTGGCAACATTGGGCGTGGCATGACATCAGTACCCTTGGACAGCACACACGGTCGGCAACGTCAGGCGTGGCATGACATCACTACCTTTGGATAAAAACCACGGTCGAAGTACGTCGGGCGTGGCATGACATCACTGCCCTTAGACTGAACGCACGTTCGGATGACGTCGGGCGTGGCATGACATCACCGCCCTTTGATAGCACACACGGTCGGCAACATCGAGCGTGGCATGACATCACTGCCATTGCACAGCACACATGGTCGGCAACATCGGGCATGGCATGACATCACCGCCCTTGGGCAGCACACACGGTCAGACTACATCGGTCTTGGCATAACATCTCCGCCTTGAGACAGCACACATAGTCAAACGACGTCGGGCGTGGCATGACATCACCGTCCTTAGACTACACGTACGGTCGGATGACGTCGTGCGTGGCATGACATCACCGCCCTCGGACAGCACACACAGACGATAACGTCGGGCGTGGCATGACATCACCGCCCTTGGACACCACACAAGGTCGACAACGTTAGGCGTGGCATGTCATCACCACCCTCGGAAAGCACACACGGTCAGACGACGTTAGACGTGGCATGAATCACCTCCCTTGGACAGCACACACGGTCGATCGATGTTGGGTGTGGCATGACATCACCGCCCTTGGACTGCACTCACGATCGAATGATGTCGGGCGTGACATGCCATCACCGCCTTTGGGAAGCACCCTCGGTCGAACGACGTTTGTTGTGGCATGTCATCATCGCAGTTGGGCAGCACACACGATTAAACGACGTCGTGCGTGGCATGATATCACCTTTTTTGGAATGCACGCATGGTCGGACGACGTCGGGCGTGGCATAACATCACTGCCCTTGGACAGCACACTCGGTCGGCAACGTCTGGCGTGGCATGAAATCACCGCCTTTAAACAGCACACACGGTCGAACGTCATCGGGCATGACATTCCATCATCACCTTTGGAAAGCACACACGGTCAAACGACGTTGGGCGTGGCATGACATCACTGCCTTTGGACAGCACACACGGTCGAACAAAGTTGGGCATGACATGCCATCACCACCCTTGCACTGCACGCACGGTCAGACGACGTCAGGCGTGGCATGACATCACCGCCCTTGAAAAACACAATTTGTCTAATGACGTCATGCGTGGCATGACATCACCGCCCTTGAACCGCACACATGGTCGGCAACGTCGAGCGTGGCATGACAACACCGCTCTTGGACAGCACACACAGTCGAACGACGTCGGACGTGGCATGACATCCCCGCCCTTGGACAGCACACACGGTCGAACTACATCGGGCGTGGCATGACATCCCCGCCCTTGGACTGCACAATCAGTCGAACGACGTTTGTTGTGGCATGTCATCATTGCGGTTGGGCAGCACACACGATCGAACGACGTCGGGCGTGGCATGATATCACCTCCCTTGGAATGCACGCATGGTCAGACGATGTCAGGCGTGACATAACATCACCGCCGTTGGACAGCACACTCGGTCGGCAACGTCGGGCGTGGCATAAAATCACCGCCTTCGGACAGCACACATAGTCGAACGACATCGGGCATGGCATTCCATCATCGCCTTTGGGCAGCACACACGGTCAAACGACGTTGGGCGTGGCATGACATCACCGCCTTTGGAAAACACTCACGGTCGAAAGAAGTTAGGAATGACATTCCATCACCGCCCTTGCACTGCACGCACGATCGGATGACGTCAGGCGTGGCATGCCATCACCGCCCTTCAACCGCACACATGGTTGGAAACGTCGGGCGTGGCATGACATCACCGCTCTTGGACAACACACATAGTCGGACGACGTCGGGCATGGCATGACATCACCGCTCTTGGACAACACACATAGTCGGACGACGTCGGGCGTGGCAAGGCATCACCGCTCTTGGACAACACACATAGTTGGACGACGTCGGGCGTGGCATGACATCACCGCTCTTGGACAACACACATAGTCGGAAGACGTCGGGCGTGGCATGACATCCCCGCCCTTGGACAGCATACACGGTCGGCAACGTCGGGCGTGGCATGATATCACCGCCCTTGGACAGCACACATAGTCGGACGATGTCGGGCGTGGCATGACATCACCGCCTTTGGATAGCACAAACGGTCGAACGACATTGGGCATGGCATGACATCACTGCCCTTGGACTGCATGCACGGTCGGACGACGTCGGGCGTGGAATGACATCACCGCCCTTGGACAGCACACACGGTTGGCAACATCGGGCGTGGCATGACATCAGTACCCTTGGACAGCACACACGGTCGGCAACGTCAGGCGTGGCATGACATCACTACCTTTGGACAACAAACACAGTCGAAGGACGTCGGACGTGGCATGACATCACTGCCCTTGGACTGAGCGCACGTTCGGATGACATCGGGCGTGGAATGACATCACCGCCCTTGTACAGCACACACGGTCGGCAATATCGGGCATGTCATGACATCACCGCCCTTAGACTGTACACACTCTCAGACGATGTCCGGAGTGGCATGACATCACCGCCCTTGGGCAGCACACACGGTGAGACTACATCGGGCTTCGCATAACATCTCCGCCTTGAGAAAGCACACACGGTCAAACGACGTTACGCGTGGCATACCATCATCACCTTTGAGCAGCACAAACAGTCGAACGACGTCGGGCGTGGCATTCCATCATAGCCCTTGGATGGCAAACAATTTCGAACGATGTCGGGCGTGGCTTGACATCACCGCCCTTGGACAGTACACACAGTCGGACGACATTGGGCATGGCATGACATCACCGCCTTTGGATAGCACACACGGTCGAACGACGTCGGGCATGGCATGACATCACCGCCCTTGGACTGCACACACGGTCGGACGACGTCGGGCGTGGCATGACATCCCCGCCCTTGGACAGCATACACGGTCGGCAACGTCGGGCGTGACATGATATCACCGCCCTTGGACAGCACACATAGTCGGACGACGTCGGGCGTGGCATGACATCACCGCCTTTGGATAGCACAAACGGTCGAATGACATCGGGCATGGCATGACATAACCGCCCTTGGACTGCACGCACGGTCGGACGACGTCGGGCGTGGCATGACATCACTGCCCTTAGACAGCACACAATGTCGGCAACATCGGGCGTCGCATGAAATCACTTCCATTGCACAGCACACACGGTCGGCAACGTCAGGCATGGCATGACATCACCGCCCTTAGACTGTACACACTGTCGGACGACGTCGGGAGTGGCATGACATCACCGCCCTTGGGCAGCACACACGGTCAGACTACATCGGGCTTGGCAAAACATCTCCGCCTTGAGACAGCACACACGATCGAACGACGTCAGGCGTGGCATGCCATCACCGCCCTTGGACAGCACACATGGTCGGACGACGTCGGACATGGCATGACATCACCTCCCTTGGACATCACACACGGTCGATCGACGTCGGGCGTGGCATGACATCACCGCCCTTGGACTGCACGCACGGTCGAACGACGTCAGGCGTGACATGCCATCACTGCCTTTGGACAGCACACTCGGTCGAATGACGTTTGGTGTGGCATGTCATCATTGCGGTTGGGCAGCACACACGATCGAACGACGTCGGGCGTGGCATGATATCACCTCTCTTGGAATGCACGCATGGTCGGACGACGTCGGGCGTGGCATATCATCACCGCTGTTGGACAGCACACTCAGTCGGCAACATCGGGCGTGGCATGAAATCACTGCCTTTGGACAGCACACACGGTTGAATGACATCGGGCATGGCATTCCATCATCGCCTTTTGGTAGCACACACGGTCAAACAACGTCGGGCGTGGCATGACATCACCGCTCGTGGAAAACACACACAGTCGGACGGCGTCTGGTGTGGCATAACATAACCGCCCTAGGACAGCACACACGGTCGGCAATGTCGGGCGTGGCATGACATCACCGCCCTTGGACAACACACACAGTCGGACGATGTCGGGCGTGGCATGAAATCACCGCCTTTTGATAGCACACACAGTCGAACGACATCGGGCATGGCATGACATCACCGCCCTTGGACTACACGCACGGTCGGACGACGTTAGGCGTGGAATGACATCACAGCCCTTGGACAACACACACGGTTGGAAACGTCGGGCATGTCAGGACATTACTGCCCTTGGACAACACACACGGTCGGCAAGATCGGGCGTGGCATGACATCACCGCCTTTGGGCAGCACACATGGTCAGACTACGTCGGGTGTGGCATGACATCATTGCTCTTGGACAGCACACACGGTCGAAAGACATCGGGCGTGGCATGCCATCACCGCCTTTGGGCAGGACACATGGTTGGACTACGTCCAGCGTGGTAGAACATCATAGCTCTTGGACAGCACACACGGTCGAACGACGTCGGGCGTGGTATGCCAGCATCGCCTTTGGACAGCACACACACGGTCGAACGACGTTGGGCGTGGAATAACATCACCGCCTTTGGACAGCACACACGGTCGAAGAACGTCGGGCGTGACATGCCATCACCGCTATTTGACAGCACATTCCGTCGAACGAGCTCAGGTGTGGCATGCCATCATCGCCGTTGGGCAGCACACATGGTCGAACGATGTCAGGTGTGGCATGACATCACCACCCTTGGACTGCACGCACGGTCATACGACGTAGGGCGTGGCATGACATCACCGCCCTTGGACAGCACACACGGTCGAACAACGTCGGGCGTCACATGACATCACCGTCCTTGGACTACACGCACGGTCGGACGACTTCGGGCGTGGCATGACATCACTGCCCTTGGACAGCACACACGGTCGACAACGTCGGGCGTGGCATTACATCACCGCCTTTGGGCAGCACACATGGTCGGACTACGTCGGGTGTGGCATGACATCATTGCTCTTGGACAGCACACACGGTCCAACGACGTCGGGAGTGGCATGCCATCACCGCCTTTGGGCAGCACACATGGTCGGACTACGTCGGGCGTGGCATTACATCATTGCTCTTGGACAGCACACACGGTTGAACTACGTCGGGCATGGCATGCCATCCTTGCCTTCAGACAGCACACACGGTCGAACGACGTTGGGCATGGAATAACATTACCACCTTTGGACAGCACACAAAGTCGAACAACGTCGGGTGTGACATGCCATCACCGCCTTTTGACAGCACATTCCGTCGAACGACGTCAATTGTGGCATGCCATCATCGCTGTTGGGCAGCACACATGGTCGAACGATATCAGGTGTTGCATGACATCACCACCCTTGGACTGCACGCACGGTCAGATGATGTAGGGTGTGGCATGACATCACCGCCCTTGGACAGCACACACGGTCGAACAATGTCGAGCATGGCATGACATCACCATCCTTGGACTACACGCACGGTCGAACGACTTCGGGCGTGGCATGACATCACTGCCTTCGGACAGCACACACGGACGGTAACGTCGGGCGTGGCATGACATCACCGCCCTTGGACAGCACACAAGGTCGACAACGTTAGGCGTGGCATGCCATCACCGCCCTTGGACAGCACACACGGTCGGACGATGTCGGACGTGGCATGACATCACCTCCCTTGGACAACACACACGGTCGATCGACGTCGGGCGTTGCATGACATCACCGCCCTTGGACTGTACGCACGGTCGAACGAAGTCGGGCGTGATATGCCATCACCGCCTTTGGGCAGCACACTCGGTCGAACGATGTTTGGTGTAGCATGTTATCATCGCAGT
This sequence comes from Solanum lycopersicum, assembly GCF_036512215.1. Lineage (NCBI taxonomy): Eukaryota > Viridiplantae > Streptophyta > Magnoliopsida > Solanales > Solanaceae > Solanum > Solanum lycopersicum. The sequence continues at coordinate 12,507,113 of NC_090807.1, forward strand.
TGGGCAGCACACACGATCGAACGACGTCGGGCGTGGCATGATATCACCTCCCTTGGAATGCACGCATGGTCGGACGACGTCGGGTTTGGCATAACATCACCGCCCTTGTACAGCACACTCGGTTAGCAACATCGGGCGTAGCATGAAATCACCGCCTTTTGACAGCACACACGGTCGAACGACATCGGGCGTGACGTGCCATCACCGCCTTTCGACAACACACACGGTCGGACTACGTTGGGCATGGCATGACATCACCGCCTTTGGACACCACATAATGTCGAACAACGTCGGGCGGGGCATGCCATCATCGCCTTAAGGCAGCACACACGGTCGAACAACGTCGGGGGTGGCATGACATCATAGCCCATGGACGCCAAACACGATCGAACCACGTCGGGCGTGACATACCATCACCGCCTTTGGAAAGCACACACAGTCCAACGGCGTCGGGTTTGGCTTGACATCACCCTCCTTGGACTGCACGCACGGTTGGATGACTTCGGGCGTGGCATGACATCACTGTCGCTGGAAAGCACACATGGTCGGCAACGTCGGGCGTGGCATGACATCACCGCCCATGGACAGCACACACGATCGGCAATGTCGGCTGTGGCATGACATCACCGCCCTTGGGCAGCACACACGGTCGAACGACGTCGGGCGTGGCATGTTATCACCGTCCTTGGACTACACGCGCGACCGGATGACCTCGGGCGTGGCATGACATCACCGCCCTCGGACAGCACACACAGACAGTAACATCGGACGTGGCATGAAATCACCTCTCTTGGACAGCACACACGGTCGATCGACGTCGGGCGTAACATGCCATCACCGCCTTTGGACAGCACACTAGATCGAACGACGTTTCGTGTGGCAAGTCATCATTGCGCTTGGGCAGCACACACGATCGAACGACATCAAGAGTGGCATGATATCACCTCTCTTGAAATGCACGCATGGTCGAACAACGTCGGGCGTGGCATAACATCACCGCCCTTGGACAACACACTCGGTCGGCAACATCGGGCGTGGCATGAAATCACCGCCTTTGGACAGCACACATGGTCGAACGACATCGGGCATGGCATTCCATCATCGCCTTTGGGAAGCACACACGGTCAAACGACGTTGGGCGTGGCATGATATCACCGCCTTTGGACAGCACTCACGGTCGAACGAAGTTGGCAATGACATGCCATCACCGCCCTTGCACTGCACGCACGGTCGGACGACGTCAGGCATGGCATGCCATCACCGCCCTTGAAAAACACACTCGGTCAAACGACGTCGGGTGTGGCATGACATCACCGCCCTTGACCAGCACACACGGTTGGCAACATCGGGCGTGGCATGACATCACGTCCCTTGGACAGCACACACACGGTCGGCAACGTCGGGCGTGGCATGACATCACTGCCTTTGGACAACACACACGGTCGAAGGACGTCGGGCGTGGCATGACATCACCGCCCTTGGACTGAACGCACGTTCGGATGACGTCGGGCGTGGCATGACATCACCGCCCTTGTACAGCACACACGATCGGCAACATTGAGCGTGGCATGACATCACTGTCATTGCACAGCACACACGGTCGACAACGTCGGGCATGGCATGACATCACCGCCCTTAGACTGTACACACTCTCGGACGACGTCAGGAGTGGCATGACATCACCGCCCTTGGGCAGCACGCACGGTTAGACTACATAGGACTCCGCATAACATCTCTGCCTTGAGACAGCACACACTGTCAAACGACGTCAGGTGTGGCTTACCATCATCACCTTTAAGCAGCACACACAGTCGAACAACGTCGGGCGTGGCATTCCATCATAGCCCTTGGATGGCAAACAATGTCGAACGATGTCGGGCGTGGCTTGAGATCACCGCCCTTGGACAGTACACACAATCGGACGACATCGGGCGTGGCATGACATCACCGCCTTTGGAGAGCACACACGGTCGAACGACATCGGGCATGGCATGACATCACCGCCTTTGGACTGCACACACGGTCGGACGACGTCGGGTGTGGCATGACATCCCCGCCCTTAGAGAGCATACACGGTCGGCAACGTCGGGCGTGGCATGATATCACCGCCCTTGGACAACACACATAGTCGGACTACGTCGGGAGTGGCATGACATCACCGCCTTTAGATAGCACAAACGGTCGAACGACATCGGGCATGGCATGACATCACCGCCCTTGGACTGCACGCACGGTCGGACGACGTCGGGCGTGGAATGACATCCCCGCCCTTGGACAACACACACGGTTGGCAACGTCGGGCGTGGCATGACATCACTGCTCTTGGACAGCACACACGGTCGGCAACATCGAGCGTGGCATGACATCACTACCTTTGGACAACACACACGGTCGAAGGACGTCGGGAGTGGCATGACATCACCGCCCTTGGACTGAACGCACGGTCGGATGACGTCGAGCGTGGCATGACATCACTGCCCTTTGACAGCACACACGGTAGGCCACATCGAGCGTGGCATGAAATCACTGCCATTGCACAGCACACACGGTCAGCAACGTCGGGCATGGCATGACATCACCGCCCTTAGACTGTACACACTGTCGGACGATGTCGGGAGTGGCATGACATCACCACCCTTGGGCAGCACACACGGTCAGACTACATCGGGCTTGGCAAAACATCTCCGCCCTGAGACAGCACACACAGTCGAACGACGTCAGGCGTGGCATGCCATTACCGCCCTTGGACAGCACACATGGTCGGACGACATCGGACATGGCATGACATCACCTCCCTTGGACAGCACACACGGTCGATCGACGTCGGGCGTGGCATGACATCACCGCCCTTGGACTGCATGCACGGTCGAACGACGTCGGGCATGACATGCCATCACTGCCTTTGGACAGCACACTCGGTCAAACGACATTTGGTGTGGCATGTCATCATTGCGGTTGGGCGGCACACACGATCGAACGACGTCGGGCGTGGCATGATATCACTTCTCTTGGAATGCACGCATGGTCGGACGACGTCGGGCGTGGCATATCATCACCGCCGTTGGACATCACACTCGGTCGGCAACGTCGGGCGTGGCCTGAAATCACCGCCTTTCGACAGCACACACGGTCGAATGACATCGGGCATGGCATTCCATCATCGCCTTTGGGCAGCACACACGGTCAAACAACGTCGGGCGTAGCATGACATCACCGCTCTTGGACAACACACAAAGTCGGACGACGTCAAGCGTGGCATGACATCACCGCCCTAGGACAGCACACACGGTCGGCAACGTCGGGCGTGGCATGACATCACCGCCCTTGGACAGCACACACAGACGGACGACGTCGGGCGTGGCATGAAATCACCGCCTTGGGTTAGCACACACAGTCGAACGACGTCGGACATGGCATGACATCACCGCCCTTGGACTGCACGCACGGTCAGACGACGTTAAGCGTAGAATGACATCACAGCCCTTGGACAACACACACGGTTGGCAACGTCGGGCGTGTCATGACATCACTGCCCTTGGACAGCACACATGGTCGGCAACGTCGGGCGTGGCATGACATCACCGCCTTTGGGCAGCACACATGGTAAGACTACATCGGGTGTGGCATGACATCATTGCTCTTGGACAGCACACACGGTCGAAAGACGTCGGGCGTGGCATGCTATCACTGCCTTTGGGCAGGACACATGGTCGGACTACGTCCAGCGTGGCAGAACATCATTGCTCTTGGACAGCACACACGGTCGAACGACGTCGGGCGTGGCATGCCATCATCGCCTTTGGACAGCACACACGGTCGAACGACGTTGGGCATGGAATAACATCACCGCCTTTGGACAGCACACACGGTCGAAGAACGTCGGGCGTGACATGCCATCACCGCCTTTTGACAGCACATTCCGTCGAACGAGCTCATGTGTGGCATGACATCATCGCCGTTGGGCAGCACACATGGTCGAACGATGTCAGGTGTGGCATGACATCACCACCCTTGGACTGCACGCACGGTCAGATGACGTAGGGCGTGGCATGACATCACCGCCCTTGGACAGCACACACGGTCGAACAACGTCGGGCGTGGCATGACATCACCGTCCTTGGACTACACGCACGGTCGGACGACTTCGAGCGTGGCATGACATCACTACCCTTGGACAGCACACACGGTCGACAACGTCGGGCGTGGCATGACATCACCGCCTTTGGGCTGCACACACGATCGGACTACGTCGGGTGTGGCATGACATCATTGCTCTTAAACAGCACACACGGTCAAACGACGTCGGGCGTGGCATGCCATCACCGCCTTTGGGCAGCACAGATGGTCGTACTACGTCGGGCGTGGCATTACATCATTGCTTTTGGACAGCACACACGGTCGAACTACGTCGGACGTGGCATGCCATCATTGCCTTTTGACAGCACACACGGTCGAACGACATTGGGCATGGAATAACATCACCGCCTTTGGACAGCACACACGGTCGAACAACGTCGGGCGTGACATGCCATCACCGCCTTTTGACAGCACATTCCATCGAACGATGTCAGGTGTGGCATGCCATCATCGCCGTTTGGCAGCACACATGGTCGAACGATATCAGGTGTGGCATGACATCACCACCCTTAGACTGCACGCATGGTCAGACGACGTAAGGCGTGGCATGACATCACCGCCCTTGGATAGCACACAGGGTCGAACAACGTCGGGCGTGGCATGACATCACTGCCTTCGGACAGCACACACAGACGGTAACGTCGGGCGTGGCATGACATCACCGCCCTTGGACTGCACACAAGGTCGACAACGTTAGGCGTGGCATGCCATCACCGCCCTTGCACAGCACACACGGTCGGATGATGTCGGACGTGGCATGACATCACCTCCCTTGGAAAGCACACACGGTTGATCGACGTCGGGCGTTGCATGACATCACCGCCCTTAAACTGCACGCACGGTCGAACGACGTTGGGCGTGACATGCCATCACCGCCTTTGGGCAGCACACTCGGTCAAACGACGTCGGCCTTGACATAACATCACCGCCCTTGGACAGCACACTCGGTCGGCAACGTCGGCCGTGGCATGAAATCACCGCCTATGGACAACACACACGGTCAAACGACATCGGGCGTGACGTGCTATCACCGCCTTTCGACAGCACACATGGTCGGACTATGTCGGGCGTGGCATGACATCATTGCACTTGGAGAGCACACACGGTCGAATGACATCGGGCGTGGCATGCCATCATCGCCTTAGGGCAGCACACACGGTTAAACGACGTTGGGCGTGGAAAAACATCACCGCCTTTGGACAGCACACACGGTCGAACGACATCGGGCATGGAATTCCATCATCGCCTTTGGGCAGCACACACGGTCAAACGACGTTGGGTGTGGCATGACATCACCGCCTTTGGACAGCACACACGGTCGAACGAAGTTGGGCATGACATGCCATCACCGCCCTTGCACGGAACGCACAGTCGGACGACGTCAGGCGTTGCATACCATCACCGCACTTGAAAAACACACTCGATCGAACGATGTCGGGCGTGGCATGACATCACCGCCCTTGGACCGCACACACAGTCGGCAATGTCGGGCGTGGCATGACATCACCGCTCTTGGACAGCACACACAGTCGGACGATGTCGGGCGTGGCATGACATCCCCGCCCTTGGACTGCACACTCGGTCGAACGACGTTTGATGTGGCATGTCATCATTGTGGTTGGGCAGCACACACGATCGAACGATGTCGGGCGTGGCATGATATCACCTCTCTAGGAATGCACGCATGGTCGGACGACGTCAGGCGTGGCATAACATCACCGCCGTTGGACAGCACACTCGGTCGGCAACGTCGGGTGTGGCATGAAATCACCGCCTTTGGACAGCACACACAGTATAACGATATCGGGCATGGCATTCCATCATCGCCTTTGGGCAGCACACACGGTCAAACGACGTTGGGTGAGGCATGACATCACCGCCTTTGGACAGCACTCACGGTCGAACGAAGTTAGGCATGACATGCCATCACCGCCCTTGCACTGCACGCACGGTCGGACGACGTCAGGCGCGGCATGCCATCACCGCCCTTGGACCGCACACATCGTCGGCAACGTCGGGCGTGGCATAACATCACCGCTCTTGGACAACACACACAGTCGGACGACGTCGGGCGTGGCATGACATTCCCGCCCTTGGACAGCACACATAGTCGGACGACATCAGGCGTGGCATGACATCACCGCCTTTGGATAGCACAAACGGTCGAATGACATCGGGCATGGCATGACATCACCGCCCTTGGATTGCACGCACGAGCGGACGACGTCGGGCGTGGAATGACATCATCGCCCTTGGACAGCACACACGGTTGGCAACATCGGGCGTGGCATGACATCACTGCCCTTGGACAGCACACACGGTCGGCAACGTCGGGCGTGGCATGACATCACTGCCTTTGGACAACACACACGCTCGAAGGACGTCGGGCGTGGCATGACATCAACGCCCTTGGACTGAATGCACGGTCGGATGACGTCGGGCGTGGCATGACATTGCTGCCATTGCACAGCACACACGGTCGGCAACGTCGGGCATGGCATGACATCACCGCCCTTAGACTGTACACACTCTCAGACGACGTCGAGAGTGGCATGACATCACCGCCCTTAGGCAGCACACACGGTGAGACTACATATGGCTTCGCATAACATTTCCGCCTTGAGACAGCACATACGGTCGAACGACGTCAGGCGTGGCATGCCATCATCACCTTTGAGCAGCACACACAGTCGAACGACGTCGGGAGTGGCTTTCCATCATAGCCCTTGGATGGCAAACAATGTCGAGCGATGTCGGGCGTGGCTTGACATCACCGCCCTTGGACAGTACACACAGTCGGACGACGTCGGGCGTGGCATGACATCACCGCCATTGTATAGCACACACGGTCGAATGACGTCGGGCATGGCATAACATCACTGCCCTTGGACTGCACACACGGTCGGACGACGTCAGGCGTGGACTGACATCCCCGCCCTTGGACAGCACACACGGTTTGCAACGTCGGGCGTGGCATGACATCACTGCCCATGGACAGCACCCATGGTCGGCAACGTCGGGCGTGGCATGACATCACTGCCTTTGGACAGCACACACGGTCGAAGGATGTTGGGTGTGGCATGACATCACCGCCCTTGGACTGAACGCACGGTCGGATGACATCGGGCGTGGCATGACATCACTGCCTTTTGACAGCACACACGATCGGCAACATCGAGCATGGCATTACATCACTGCCATTGCACAGCACACACGGTCGGCAACGTCGGGCATGGCATGACATCACCGCCCTTAGACTGTACACACTGTCGGACGACGTCGGGAGTGGCATGACATCACCGCCCTTGGGTAGCACACACGGTCAGACTACATCGGGCTTGGCATAACATCTCCGCCTAGAGACAGCACACACGGTCGAACGACGTCAGGCGTGGCATGCCATCACCGCCCTTGGACAGCACACATGGTCGGACGACGTCGGACATGGCATGACATCACCTCCCTTGGACAGCACACACGGTCGATCGACGTCGGGCGTGGCATGACATCACTGCGCTTGGACTGCACGCACGGTCGAACAACGTCCGGTGTGACATGCCATCACTGCCTTTGGACAGCAGACTCAGTCGAATGACGTTTGGTGTGGCATGTCATCATTGTGGTTGGGCAGCACACACGATCGAACGACGTCAGGCGTGGCATGATATCAACTCTCTTGGAATGCACGCATGGTCGGACGACATCAGGCGTGGCATAACATCACCACCGTTGGACAGCACACTCGATCGGCAACGTCGGGCGTGGCATGAAATCACCGCCTTTGGACAACACACACGGTCGAATGACATCGGGCATGGCATTCCATCAACGCCTTTGGGCAGCACACACGGTCAAACAACGTCGGGCGTGGCATGACATCACCGCTCTTGGACAACACACACAGTCGGACGACGTCAGGCGTGGCATGACATCACCGCCCTTGAAAAGCACACACGGTCGGCAACTTCGGGCGTGGCATGACATCATCGCCCTTGGACAGCACACACAATCGGACGACGTCGGGCGTGAAATGAAATCACCGCCTTTGGATAGCACACACAGTCGAACGACGTCGGGCATGGCATGACATCACCGCCCTTGGACTGCACGCACGGTCAGACGACATCAGGTGTGGAATGACATCACAGCCCTTGGACAACACACACGGTTGGCAACGTCGGGCATGTCATGACATCACTGCCCTTGGACAGCACACACGGTCGGCAACGTCGGGCATGGCATGACACCACCGCCTTTGGGTAGCACACATGGTCAGACTACGTCAGGTGTGGCATGACATCATTGCTCTTGGACAGCACACACGGTCGAAAGACAACGGGCGTGGCATGCTATCCCCGTCTTTGGGCAGGACACATGGTCAGAGTACGTCCAGCGTAGCAGAACATCATTTCTCTTGGACAGCACACAAGGTCGAACGACGTCGGGCGTGGCATGCCATCATCGCCTTTGGACAGCACACATGGTCGAACATTGTTGGGCACGGAATAACATCACCGCCTTTGGACAGCACACACGGTCGAACAACGTCGGGCGTGACATGCCATCACCGCCTTTTGACAGCACATTCCGTCGAACGACGTCAGGTGTGGCATACCATCATCGCTGTTGGGCAGCACACATGGTCAAACGATGTCAGGTGTGGCATGACATTAACACCCTTGGACTGCACGCACGGTCAGACGATGTAGAGCGTGGCATGACATCACCGCCCTTGGATAGCACACACGGTCGAACAACGTCGGGCGTGGCATGACATCACCGTCCTTGGACTACACGCACGGTCAGACGACTTCGGGCGTGGAATGAAATCACTGCCCTTGGACAGCACACACGGTCTGCAACGTCGGGCGTGGCATGACATCACCGCCTTTGGGCAGCACACATTGTCGGATTACGTCGGGTGTGGCATGACATCATTGCTCTTGCACAGCACACACGGTCAAACGACGTCGGGCGTGGCATGCCATCATCGCCTTTGGGCAGCACACATGGTCAGACTACGTCGGGCGTGGCATGACATCATTGCTCTTGGACAGCACACACGGTCGACCTACGTCGGGCTTGGCATGCGATCATCACCTTTGGACAGCACACACGGTCGAACGACGTTGGGCGTGGAATAACATCACCGCCTTTGGACAGCACACACGGTCGAACAACGTCGGGTATGGCATGACATCACCACCCTTGGACTGCACGCTCGGTCGGCAACGTCGGGCGTGGCATGAAATCACCTCCTTTGGACAACACACATGGTCGAACGACATCGGGCATGGCATTCCATCATCGCCTTTGGGCAGCAAACACGGTCAAATGACGTTGGGCATGGCATGACATCACCGCCGTTTGACAGCACTCACGGTTGAACGAAGTTGGGCATGACATGCCATCACCGCCCTTGCACTGCACGCACGGTCGGACGACGTCAGGCGTGGCATGCCATCACCGCCCTTAAAAAACACACTCGATTGAACGACGTCGGGCGTGGCATGACATCACCGCCCTTGGACCGCACACATGGTCGGCAATGTCGGGCGTGGCATTACATCAGCGCTCTTGGACAGCACACACAGTCGGACGACGTCGGAAGTGGCATGACATCACCGCCTTTGGATAGCACACACGGTCGAACGACGTTGGGCATGGCATGACATCACCACCCTTGGTCTACTCGCACAGTCGGACGACGTCGGGTGTGGAATGACATCACCGCCCTTGGACAGCACACACGGTCGGCAACGTCGGGCGTGGCATGAAATCATCGCCTTTGGGCAGCACACATGGTCGGACTATGTCGGGTGTGGCATGACATCATTGCTCTTGGACTGCACACACGGTCAAACAACGTCGGGTGTGGCATGACATCACCGCTGTTTGACAGCACACACGGTCGAACGAAGTTAGGCATGACATGCCATCACCGCCCTTGCACTGCACGCACGGTCGGACGACGTCGGGCGTGACATGCCATCACCGCCCTTGGACCGCACACATGGTCGGCCACGTTGGGCTTGGCATGACATCACCGCTCTTGGGCAACACACATGGTCGAACAATGTCAGGTGTGGCATGACATCACCACCCTTGGACTACACGCACGGTCAGACGACGTAGGGCGTGGCATGACATCATTGCCCTTGGACAGCACACACGGTTGAACAACGTCGGGCGTGGCATGACATCACCGTCCTTGGACTACACGCACGGTCGGACGACTTTGGGCGTGGCATTACATCACTGCCCTTGGACAGCACACACGGTCGGCAACGTCGGGCGTGGCATGCCATCACTGCCTTTGGGTAGCACACATGGTCGGACTATGTCGGGCGTGGCATGACATCATTGCTCTTGGAAAGCACACACGGTCGAACGACATCGGTCGTGGCATGCCATCATCCGCTTGGGGCGGCACACACGGTTGAACAACGTTGGGCGTGGAATAACATCACCTCCCTTGGACAGCACACATGGTTGAACAACGTCAGGTGTGGCATGCCATCATCGCCCTTGTATAGCACAAACGGTCAAACGAAGTTGGGCATGACATGCCATCACCGCCCTTGCACTGCACGCACGGTCGGACGACGTCAGGCGTGGCATGCCATCACCGCCCTTGAAAAACACTCGGTCAAATGACGTTGGCCGTGGCATGACATCAGCGCCCTTGGACAGCATAAAAGGTCGGCAACGTCGGGCGTGGCATGACATCACCGCCCTTGGACAGCACACACAGTCGGACGATATCGAGCGTGTCATGAAATCATCGTCTTTGGATAGCACACACAGTCGAACGACGTCGGGCATGGCATGACATCATCGCCCTTGGACTGCACGCACGGTCTGATGACGTCAGGTGTAGAATGACATCACACCCCTTGGACAACACATAAGGTTGGCAACGTCGGGCGTGTCATGACATCACTGCCCTTGGACAGCACACACGGTCGGCAACGTCGGGCGTGGCATGACATCACCGCCTTTGGGAAGCACACATGGTTGGACTACGTCGTGTGTGGCATGACATCATTGCTCTTGGACAGCACACACGGTCGAAAGACGTTCGGGCGTGGCATGCCATCACTGCCTTTGGACAGCACACACGGTCGAACGACGTTGGGCGTGGAATAACATCACCGCCTTTGGACCACACACACGGTCGAACAACGTCGGGCGTGACATGCAATCACCGCCTTTTGACAGCACATTCCGTCGAACGACGTTAGGTGTGGCATGCCATCATCGCCGTTGGGCAACACACATGGTCGAACAATGTCAGATGTGGCATGACATCATCACCCTTGGACTGCACGCACGGTCAGACGACGTAGGGCGTGGCATGACATCACCGCCCTTGGACAGCACACACGGTCGAACAACGTCAGGCGTGGCATGACATCACCGTCCTTGGACTACACGCATGGTCGGACGACTTTGGGCGTGGCATGACATCACTTCCCTTGGACAGAACACACGGTCGGCAACGTCGGGTGTGTTATGATATCACCGCCTTTGGGCAGCACACATGGTCGGACTACGTCGGGTGTGGCATAACATCATTGCTCTTGTATACCACACACGGTCGAACGACGTCGGGTGTGGCATGTCATCACCGCCTTTGGGCAGCACACATGGTCGGACTACGTCGGGCGTGGCATGACATCATTGCTCTTGGACAGCACACACGGTCGAACTACGTCGGGCGTGGCATGCCATCATCGCCTTTGGAAAGCACACACGGTCGAACGACGTTGGGCGTGGAATAACATCACCGCCTGTGGACAGCACACACGGTCGAATAACGTCGGGCGTGACATGCCATCACCTCCTTTTGACAGCACATTCTGTCGAACGGCGTCAGGTGTGGCATGCCATCATCGCCGTTGGGCAGCAGATATGGTCGAACGATGTCAGGTGTGGCATGACATCACCACCCTTGGACTGCACGCACGGTCAGACGACGTAGGGCGTGGCATGACATCACCGCCCTTGGACAACACACACGGTCGAACAACGTCGGGTGTGGCATGACATCACCGCCCTTGGACAGCACACAAGGTCGACAACGTTAGGCGTGGCATGTCATCACCACCCTTGGCAAGCACACACGGTCGGACGACGTCGAACGTGGCATGAATTACCTCCTTTGGACAGCACGCACGGTCGAACAACGTCAGGGGTGACATGCTATCACCGCCTTTTGATAGCGCAATCCGTCGAACGACGTCAGGTGTGGCATGCCATCATCGCCGTTGGGCAGCACACATGGTCGAACGATGTCAGGCGTGGCATGACATCACCACCCTTGGATTCCACGCACGGTTAGACGACGTAGGGCATGGCATGACATCACCGCCCTTGGACAGCACACATAGTCAAACGACGTCGGGCGTGGCATGACATCACCGTCCTTAGACTACACGTACGGTCGGATGACGTCGTGCGTGGCATGACATCACCGCCCTCGGACAGCACACACAGACGATAACGTCGGGCGTGGCATGACATCACCTCCCTTGGACAGCACACAAGGTCGACAACGTTAGGCGTGGCATGTCATCACCACCCTTGGAAAGCACACACGGTCGGACGACGTCAGACGTGGCATGAATCACCTCCCTTGGACAGCACACACGGTCGACCGATTTTGGGTGTGGCATGACATCACCGCCCTTGGACTGCACTCACGTTCGAACGATGTCGGGCGTGACATGCCATCACCGCCTTTGGGCAGCACCCTCGGTCGAACGACGTTTGTTGTGGCATGTCATCATCGCAGTTGGGCAGCACACACGATTAAACGACGTCGTGCGTGGCATGATATCACCTTTTTTGGAATGCACGCATGGTCGGACGACGTCGGGCGTGGCATAACATCACTGCCCTTGGACAGCACACTCGGTTGGCAACGTCTGGCGTGGCATGAAATCACCGCCTTTAAACAGCACACACGGTCGAACGTCATCGGGCATGACATTCCATCATCACCTTTGGAAAGCACACACGGTCAAACAACGTTGGGCGTGGCATGACATCACCGCCTTTGGACAGCACACACGGTCGAACAAAGTTGGGCATGACATGCCATCACCGCCTTTGGGCAGCACACATGGTCGGACTACGTCGGGCGTGGCATGACATCATTGCTCTTGGACAGCACACACGGTCGAACTACGTCGGGCGTGGCATGCCATCATCGCATTTGGAAAGCACACACGGTCGAACGACGTTGGGCGTGGAATAACATCACCGCCTGTGGACAGCACACACGGTCGAATAACGTCGGGCGTGACATGCCATCACCTCCTTTTGACAGCACATTCTGTCGAACGACGTCAGGTGTGGCATGCCATCATCGCCGTTGGGCAGCAGACATGGTCGAACGATGTCAGGTGTGGCATGACATCACCACCCTTGGACTGCATGCACGGTCAGACGACGTAGGGCGTGGCATGACATCACCGCCCTTGGACAACACACACGGTCGAACAACGTCGGGTGTGGCATGACATCACCGCCCTTGGACAGCACACAAGGTCGACAACGTTAGGCGTGGCATGTCATCACCACCCTTGGAAAGCACACACGGTCAGACGACGTCGGACGTGGCATGAATCACCTCCTTTGGACAGCACACACGGTCGAACAAAGTCAAAGGTGACATGCCATCACCGCCTTTTGACAGCACATTCCGTCGAACGACGTCAGGTGTGGCATGCCATCATCGCCGTTGGGCAGCACACATGGTCGAACGATGTCAGGCGTGGCATGACATCACCACCCTTGGATTCCACGCACGGTTAGACGACGAAGGGCATGGCATGACATCACCGCCCTTGGACAGCACACATAGTCAAACGACGTCGGGCGTAGCATGACATCACCGTCCTTAGACTACACGTACGGTCGGATGACGTCGTGCATGGCATGACATCACCGCCCTCGGACAGCACACACAGACGATAACGTCGGGCGTGGCATGACATCACCGCCCTTGGACAGCACACAAGGTCGACAACGTTAGGCGTGGCATGTCATCACCACCCTTGGAAAGCACACACGGTCGGACGACGTCAGACGTGGCATGAATCACCTCCCTTGGACAGCACACACGGTCGATCGATGTTGGGTGTGGCATGACATCACCGCCCTTGGACTGCACTCACGATCGAACGATGTCGGGCGTGACATGCCATCACCGCCTTTGGGCAGCACCCTCGGTCGAACGACGTTTGTTGTGGCATGTCATCATCGCAGTTGGGCAGCACACACGATTAAACGACGTCGTGCGTGGCATGATATCACCTTTTTTGGAATGCATGCATGGTCGGACGACGTCGGGCGTGGCATAACATCACTGCCCTTGGACAGCACACTCGGTCGGCAACGTCTGGCGTGGCATGAAATCACCGCCTTTAAACAGCACACACGGTCGAACGTCATCGAGCATGACATTCCATCATCACCTTTGGAAAGCACACACGGTCAAACGACGTTGGGCGTGGCATGACATCACCGCCTTTGGACAGCACACACGGTCGAACAAAGTTGGGCATGACATGCCATCACCGCCCTTGCACTGCACGCACAGTCAGACGACGTCTGGCGTTGCATGACATCACCGCCCTTGAAAAACAAAATTTGTCTAACGACGTCATGCGTGGCATGACATCACAACCCTTGGACAGCACACATGGTCGGCAACGTCGAGCATGGCATGACATCCCCGCCCTTGGACTGCACACTCCGTCGAACGACGTTTGTTGTGGCATGTCATCATTGCGGTTGGGCAGCACACACGATCGAACGACGTCGGGCGTGGCATGATATCACCTCCCTTGGAATGCACGCATGGTCAGACGACGTCGGGCGTGGCATAACATCACCGCCGTTGGACAGCACAATCGGTCGGCAACGTCGGGCGTGGCATAAAATCACCGCCTTCGGACAGCACACATAGTCGAACGACATCGGGCATGGCATTCCATCATCGCCTTTGGGCAGCACACACGGTCAAACGACGTTGGGCGTGGGATGCCATCACCGCCTTTGGACAGCACTCACGGTCGAAAGAAGTTAGGCATGACATTCCATCACCGCCCTTGCACTGCACGCACGATCGGATGACGTCATGCGTGGCATGCCATCACCGCCCTTGGACCGTACACATGGTTGGAAACGTCGGGCGTGGCATGACATCACCGCTCTTGGACAACACACATAGTCGGACGACGTCGGGCATGGCATGACATCACCGCTCTTGGACAACACACATAGTCGGACGACGTCGGGCGTGGCATGGCATCACCTCTCTTGGACAACACACATAGTTGGACGACGTCGGGCGTGGCATGACATCACCGCTCTTGGACAACACACATAGTCAGAAGACGTCGGGCGTGGCATGACATCCCCGCCCTTGGACAGCATACACGGTCAGCAATGTCGGGCGTGGCATGATATCACCGCCCTTGGACAGCACACATAGTCGGACGACGTCGGGCGTGGCATGACATCGCCGCCTTTGGATAGCACAAATGGTCGAACGACATTGGGCATGGCATGACATCACCGCCCTTGGACTGCATGCACGGTCGGACGACGTCAGGCGTGGAATGACATCACCGCCCTTGGACAGCACACACGGTTGGCAACATTGGGCGTGGCATGACATCAGTACCCTTGGACAGCACACACGGTCGGCAACGTCAGGCGTGGCATGACATCACCGCCCTTTGATAGCACACACGGTCGGCAACATCGAGCGTGGCATGACATCACTGCCATTGCACAGCACACACGGTCGGCAACGTCGGGCATGGCATGACATCACCGCCCTTGGGCTGCACACACGGTCAGACTACATCGGTCTTGGCATAACATCTCCGCCTTGAGACAGCACACATAGTCAAACGACGTCGGGCGTGGCATGACATCACCGTCCTTAGACTACACGTACGGTCGGATGACGTCGTGCGTGGCATGACATCACCGCCCTCGGACAGCACACACAGACGATAACGTCGGGCGTGGCATGACATCACCGCCCTTGGACACCACACAAGGTCGACAACGTTAGGCGTGGCATGTCATCACCACCCTCGGAAAGCACACACGGTCAGACGACGTTAGACGTGGCATGAATCACCTCCCTTGGACAGCACACACGGTCGATCGATGTTGGGTGTGGCATGACATCACCGCCCTTGGACTGCACTCACGATCGAATGATGTCGGGCGTGACATGCCATCACCGCCTTTGGGCAGCACCCTCGGTCGAACGACGTTTGTTGTGGCATGTCATCATCGCAGTTGGGCAGCACACACGATTAAACGACGTCGTGCGTGGCATGATATCACCTTTTTTGGAATGCACGCATGGTCGGACGACGTCGGGCGTGGCATAACATCACTGCCCTTGGACAGCACACTCGGTCGGCAACGTCTGGCGTGGCATGAAATCACCGCCTTTAAACAGCACACACGGTCGAACGTCATCGGGCATGACATTCCATCATCACCTTTGGAAAGCACACACGGTCAAACGACGTTGGGCGTGGCATGACATCACTGCCTTTGGACAGCACACACGGTCGAACAAAGTTGGGCATGACATGCCATCACCACCCTTGCACTGCACGCACGGTCAGACGACGTCAGGCGTGGCATGACATCACCGCCCTTGAAAAACACAATTTGTCTAATGACGTCATGCGTGGCATGACATCACCGCCCTTGAACCGCACACATGGTCGGCAACGTCGAGCGTGGCATGACAACACCGCTCTTGGACAGCACACACAGTCGAACGACGTCGGACGTGGCATGACATCCCCGCCCTTGGACAGCACACACGGTCGAACTACATCGGGCGTGGCATGACATCCCCGCCCTTGGACTGCACAATCAGTCGAACGACGTTTGTTGTGGCATGTCATCATTGCGGTTGGGCAGCACACACGATCGAACGACGTCGGGCGTGGCATGATATCACCTCCCTTGGAATGCACGCATGGTCAGACGATGTCAGGCGTGACATAACATCACCGCCGTTGGACAGCACACTCGGTCGGCAACGTCGGGCGTGGCATAAAATCACCGCCTTCGGACAGCACACATAGTCGAACGACATCGGGCATGGCATTCCATCATCGCCTTTGGGCAGCACACACGGTCAAACGACGTTGGGCGTGGCATGACATCACCGCCTTTGGAAAACACTCACGGTCGAAAGAAGTTAGGAATGACATTCCATCACCGCCCTTGCACTGCACGCACGATCGGATGACGTCAGGCGTGGCATGCCATCACCGCCCTTCAACCGCACACATGGTTGGAAACGTCGGGCGTGGCATGACATCACCGCTCTTGGACAACACACATAGTCGGACGACGTCGGGCATGGCATGACATCACCGCTCTTGGACAACACACATAGTCGGACGACGTCGGGCGTGGCAAGGCATCACCGCTCTTGGACAACACACATAGTTGGACGACGTCGGGCGTGGCATGACATCACCGCTCTTGGACAACACACATAGTCGGAAGACGTCGGGCGTGGCATGACATCCCCGCCCTTGGACAGCATACACGGTCGGCAACGTCGGGCGTGGCATGATATCACCGCCCTTGGACAGCACACATAGTCGGACGATGTCGGGCGTGGCATGACATCACCGCCTTTGGATATCACAAACGGTCGAACGACATTGGGCATGGCATGACATCACCGCCCTTGGACTGCATGCACGGTCGGACGACGTCGGGCGTGGAATGACATCACCGCCCTTGGACAGCACACACGGTTGGCAACATCGGGCGTGGCATGACATCAGTACCCTTGGACAGCACACACGGTCGGCAACGTCAGGCGTGGCATGACATCACTACCTTTGGACAACAAACACAGTCGAAGGACGTCGGACGTGGCATGACATCACTGCCCTTGGACTGAGCGCACGTTCGGATGACATCGGGCGTGGAATGACATCACCGCCCTTGTACAGCACACACGGTCGGCAATATCGGGCATGTCATGACATCACCGCCCTTAGACTGTACACACTCTCAGACGATGTCCGGAGTGGCATGACATCACCGCCCTTGGGCAGCACACACGGTGAGACTACATCGGGCTTCGCATAACATCTCCGCCTTGAGAAAGCACACACGGTCAAACGACGTTACGCGTGGCATACCATCATCACCTTTGAGCAGCACAAACAGTCGAACGACGTCGGGCGTGGCATTCCATCATAGCCCTTGGATGGCAAACAATTTCGAACGATGTCGGGCGTGGCTTGACATCACCGCCCTTGGACAGTACACACAGTCGGACGACATTGGGCATGGCATGACATCACCGCCTTTGGATAGCACACACGGTCGAACGACGTCGGGCATGGCATGACATCACCGCCCTTGGACTGCACACACGGTCGGACGACGTCGGGCGTGGCATGACATCCCCGCCCTTGGACAGCATACACGATCGGCAACGTCGGGCGTGACATGATATCACCGCCCTTGGACAGCACACATAGTCGGACGACGTCGGGCGTGGCATGACATCACCGCCTTTGGATAGCACAAACGGTCGAATGACATCGGGCATGGCATGACATAACCGCCCTTGGACTGCACGCACGGTCGGACGACGTCGGGCGTGGCATGACATCACTGCCCTTAGACAGCACACAATGTCGGCAACATCGGGCGTCGCATGAAATCACTGCCATTGCACAGCACACACGGTCGGCAACGTCGGGCATGGCATGACATCACCGCCCTTAGACTGTACACACTGTCGGACGACGTCGGGAGTGGCATGACATCACCGCCCTTGGGCAGCACACACGGTCAGACTACATCGGGCTTGGCAAAACATCTCCGCCTTGAGACAGCACACACGATCGAACGACGTCAGGCGTGGCATGCCATCACCGCCCTTGGACAGCACACATGGTCGGACGACGTCGGACATGGCATGACATCACCTCCCTTGGACATCACACACGGTCGATCGACGTCGGGCGTGGCATGACATCACCGCCCTTGGACTGCACGCACGATCGAACGACGTCAGGCGTGACATGCCATCACTGCCTTTGGACAGCACACTCGGTCGAATGACGTTTGGTGTGGCATGTCATCATTGCGGTTGGGCAGCACACACGATCGAACGACGTCGGGCGTGGCATGATATCACCTCTCTTGGAATGCACGCATGGTCGGACGACGTCGGGCGTGGCATATCATCACCGCTGTTGGACAGCACACTCAGTCGGCAACATCGGGCGTGGCATGAAATCACTGCCTTTGGACAGCACACACGGTTGAATGACATCGGGCATGGCATTCCATCATCGCCTTTTGGCAGCACACACGGTCAAACAACGTCGGGCGTGGCATGACATCACCGCTCTTGGAAAACACACACAGTCGGACGGCGTCTGGCGTGGCATAACATAACCGCCCTAGGACAGCATACACGGTCGGCAATGTCGGGCGTGGCATGACATCACCGCCCTTGGACAACACACACAGTCGGACGATGTCGGGCGTGGCATGAAATCACCGCCTTTTGATAGCACACACAGTCGAACGACATCGGGCATGGCATGACATCACCGCCCTTGGACTACACGCACGGTCGGACGACGTTAGGCGTGGAATGACATCACAGCCCTTGGACAACACACACGGTTGGAAACGTCGGGCATGTCAGGACATTACTGCCCTTGGACAACACACACGGTCGGCAAGATCGGGCGTGGCATGACATCACCGCCTTTGGGCAGCACACATGGTCAGACTACGTCGGGTGTGGCATGACATCATTGCTCTTGGACAGCACACACGGTCGAAAGACATCGGGCGTGGCATGCCATCACCGCCTTTGGGCAGGACACATGGTTGGACTACGTCCAGCGTGGTAGAACATCATAGCTCTTGGACAGCACACACGGTCGAACGACGTCGGGCGTGGTATGCCAGCATCGCCTTTGGACAGCACACACACGGTCGAACGACGTTGGGCGTGGAATAACATCACCGCCTTTGGACAGCACACACGGTCGAAGAACGTCGGGCGTGACATGCCATCACCGCTATTTGACAGCACATTCCGTCGAACGAGCTCAGGTGTGGCATGCCATCATCGCCGTTGGGCAGCACACATGGTCGAACGATGTCAGGTGTGGCATGACATCACCACCCTTGGACTGCACGCACGGTCATACGACGTAGGGCGTGGCATGACATCACCGCCCTTGGACAGCACACACGGTCGAACAACGTCGGGCGTCACATGACATCACCGTCCTTGGACTACACGCACGGTCGGACGACTTCGGGCGTGGCATGACATCACTGCCCTTGGACAGCACACACGGTCGACAACGTCGGGCGTGGCATTACATCACCGCCTTTGGGCAGCACACATGGTCGGACTACGTCGGGTGTGGCATGACATCATTGCTCTTGGACAGCACACACGGTCCAACGACGTCGGGAGTGGCATGCCATCACCGCCTTTGGGCAGCACACATGGTCGGACTACGTCGGGCGTGGCATTACATCATTGCTCTTGGACAGCACACACGGTTGAACTACGTCGGGCATGGCATGCCATCCTTGCCTTCAGACAGCACACACGGTCGAACGACGTTGGGCATGGAATAACATTACCACCTTTGGACAGCACACAAAGTCGAACAACGTCGGGTGTGACATGCCATCACCGCCTTTTGACAGCACATTCCGTCGAACGACGTCAGTTGTGGCATGCCATCATCGCTGTTGGGCAGCACACATGGTCGAACGATATCAGGTGTGGCATGACATCACCACCCTTGGACTGCACGCACGGTCAGATGACGTAGGGTGTGGCATGACATCACCGCCCTTGGACAGCACACACGGTCGAACAATGTCGAGCATGGCATGACATCACCATCCTTGGACTACACGCACGGTCGAACGACTTCGGGCGTGGCATGACATCACTGCCTTCGGACAGCACACACGGACGGTAACGTCGGGCGTGGCATGACATCACCGCCCTTTGACAGCACACAAGGTCGACAACGTTAGGCGTGGCATGCCATCACCGCCCTTGGACAGCACACACGGTCGGACGATGTCGGACGTGGCATGACATCACCTCCCTTGGACAACACACACGGTCGATCGACGTCGGGCGTTGCATGACATCACCGCCCTTGGACTGTACGCACGGTCGAACGAAGTCGGGCGTGATATGCCATCACCGCCTTTGGGCAGCACACTCGGTCGAACGATGTTTGGTGTGGCATGTTATCATCGCAGTTGGGCAGCACACACGATCGAACGACGTCGGGCGTGGCATGATATCACCTCCCTTGGAATGCACGCATGGTCGGACGACGTCGGGTTTGGCATAACATCACCGCCCTTGTACAGCACACTCGGTTGGCAACATCGTGCGTAGCATGAAATCACCGCCTTTTGACAGCACACACGGTCGAACGACATCGGGCGTGACGTGCCATCACCGCCTTTCGACAACACACACGGTCGGACTACGTTGGGCATGGCATGACATCACCGCCTTTGGACACCACATAATGTCGAACAACGTCGGGCGGGGCATGCCATCATCGCCTTAAGGCAGCACACACGGTCGAACAACGTCGGGGGTGGCATGACATCATAGCCCATGGACGCCAAACACGATCGAACCACGTCGGGCGTGACATACCATCACCGCCTTTGGAAAGCACACACAGTCCAACGGCGTCGGGTTTGGCTTGACATCACCCTCCTTGGACTGCACGCACGGTTGGATGACTTCGGGCGTGGCATGACATCACTGTCGCTGGAAAGCACACATGGTCGGCAACGTCGGGCGTGGCATGACATCACCGCCCATGGACAGCACACACGATCGGCAATGTCGGCCGTGGCATGACATCACCGCCCTTGGGCAGCACACACGGTCGAACGACGTCGGGCGTGGCATGTTATCACCGTCCTTGGACTACACGCGCGACCGGATGACCTCGGGCGTGGCATGACATCACCGCCCTCGGACAGCACACACGGACAGTAACATCGGACGTGGCATGAAATCACCTCTCTTGGACAGCACACACGGTCGATCGACGTCGGGCGTAACATGCCATCACCGCCTTTGGACAGCACACTAGATCGAACGACGTTTCGTGTGGCAAGTCATCATTGCGCTTGGGCAGCACACACGATCGAACGACATCAAGAGTGGCATGATATCACCTCTCTTGAAATGCACGCATGGTCGAACGACGTCGGGCGTGGCATAACATCACCGCCCTTGGACAACACACTCGGTCGGCAACATCGGGCGTGGCATGAAATCACCGCCTTTGGACAGCACACATGGTCGAACGACATCGGGCATGGCATTCCATCATCGCCTTTGGGAAGCACACACGGTCAAACGACGTTGGGCGTGGCATGATATCACCGCCTTTGGACAGCACTCACGGTCGAACGAAGTTGGCAATGACATGCCATCACCGCCCTTGCACTGCACGCACGGTCGGACGACGTCAGGCATGGCATGCCATCACCGCCCTTGAAAAACACACTCGGTCAAACGACGTCAGGTGTGGCATGACATCACCGCCCTTGGACAACACACACAGTCGGACGACGTCGGGCGTGGCATGACATCCCCGCACCTGAACAGCACACACGGTCGGCAACGTCGGGCGTGGCATGACATCACCGCCCTTGGATAGCACACATAGTCAGACGACGTCGGGCGTGGCATAACATCACCGCCTTTGGATAGCACACACAGTCGAACGACGTCGGGCATGGCATGACATCACCGCCCTTGGACTGCACGCACGGTCGGACGACGTCGGGCGTGGAATGACATCACCGCCCTTGGTCAGCACACACGGTTGGCAACATCGGGCGTGGCATGACATCACTGTCGTTGGACAGCACACACGGTCGGCAACGTCGGGCGTGGCATGACATCACCGCCATTAGGCAGCACACATGGTCGGACTACATCGGGCGTGGCATGACAACATTGCTCTTGGACAGCACACACGGTCGAATGACGTCGGGCGTGGCATGCCATCATCGCCTTTGGGCAGCACACATGGTCGAACGACGTTGGGCGTGGAATAACATCACCGCCTTTGGGCAGAACACACGGTCGAACGACGTTGGGCCTGGAATAACATCACCGCCTTTGGATAGCACACACGGTCGAACGACGTCGGGCATGGCATGACATCACCGCCCTTGGACTCTACACACGGTCAGACGACGTCGGGAGTGGAATGACATCACTGCCCTTGGACAGCACACACGGTTGGCAACATCGGGCGGTGCATGACATCACTGCCGTTGGACTGCACACAAGCTCGACAACGTTAGGCGTGGCCTGCCAGCACCGCCCTTGGACAGCACACACGGTCGAACAACGTCGGGCGTGGCATGACATCACCGTCGCTGGAAAGCACACACGGTCGGCAACGTCGGACGTGGCATGACATCACCGCCCTTGGACAGCACTCACGGTCGGCAACATCGGGCATGGCATGACATCACTGTCTTTGGACAACACACAAGGTCGACAACGTTAGGCGTAGCATGCCATCACCGCCCTTGGACAGCACACACGGTCGAACGACGTCGAACGTGACATGCCATCACCGCCCTTGGACTGCAAGCACGGTCGAATGACTTCGGGCGTGACATGCCATCACCGCCTTTGGACAACACACTCGGTCGAACGACGTTTCGTGTAGCAAGTCATCATTGTGGTTGGGCAGCACACACGATTGAACGACATCGGGCGTGGCATGATATCACCTCCCTTGGAATGCATGCATGGTCGGACGACGTCGGGCGTCGCATAACATCACCGCCCTTGGACAGCACACTCGGTCGGCAACGTCGGGCGTGGCATGAAATCACCGCCTTTTGACAGCACACACGGTCGAACGACATTGGGCATGACATTCCATCATCACCTTTGGGCAGCACACACGGTCAAACGATGTTGGGTGTGGCATGACATCACCGCCTTTGGATAGCACTCACGGTCGAACGAAGTTGGCAATGACATGCCATCACCGCCCTTGCACTGCACGCACGGTCAGACGACGTCAGGCGTGACATGCCATCACCGCACTTGGACCGCACACATGGTCGGCAACGTTGGGCGTGGCATCACATCACCGCTCTTGGACAACACACACAGTCGGACGACGTCGGGCATGGAATAACATAACCACCATTGGATAGCACACGCGGTCGAACGACGTCGGGCATGGCATGACATCACTGCCCTTGGACTGCATGCACGGTCAGACGACGTCGGGCGTGGAATGACATCACCGCCCCTGGACAGCACACACGGTTGGCAACGTCGGGCGTGGCATGATATCACTGCCATTGGACAGCACACACGGTCGGCAAATTTGGGCGTGGCATGACATCACCGCCTTTGGGCAGCACACATAGTCGGACTACGTCGGGCAAGGCATGACATCATTGCTCTTGGACAGCAAACACGGTCAAGCGACGTCGGGCGTGGCATGCCATCATCACCTTGGGGCAGCACACACGGTTGAACGACGTTGGGCGTGGAATAACATCACCTCCCTTGGACAGCACACACGGTCAAACAACGTCAGGTGTGGCATACCATCATCGCCCTTGTACAGCACAAACGGTCGAACGAAGTTAGACATGACATGCCATCACCGTCCTTGCACTGCACGCACGGTCGGACGACGTCAGGCGTGGCATGCCATCACCGCCCTTGAAAAACACTCGGTCGAACGACGTCAGGCGTGGCATGACATCCCCGCCTTTAGACAACACACACAGTCGGACGACGTCGGGCGTGGCATGACATCCCCGCCTTTGGATAGCACACACGGTCGAACGACGTCGGGCATGGCATGACATCACCGCCCTTTGACTGCACACACGGTCGGACGGCGTCGGGCCGTGGAATGACATCCCTGCCCTTGGACAGCACACACGGTTGGCAATGTCGGGGCGTGGCATGAAATCACTGCCCTTGAACAGCACATACAATCGGCAAGGTCGTGCGTGGCATGACATCACTGCCTTTGGACAGCACACACGCTCGAAGGACATCGGGCGTGGCATGATATCACCGCCATTGGACTGAACGCATGGTCGGACGACTTTGGGCGTGGCATGACATCACTTCCCTTGGACAACACACACGGTCGGCAACGTCGGGTGTGGGATGACATCACCGCCTTTGGGTAGCACACATGGTCGGACTACGTCGGGTGTGGCATAACATCATTGCTTTTGTACAGCACACACGGTCGAACAACGTCGGGTGTGGCATGCCATCACCGCCTTTGGGCAGCACACATGGTCGGACTACGTCGGGCGTGGCATGACATCATTGCTCTTGGACAGCACACACGGTCGAACTACGTCAGGCGTGGCATGCCATCATCGCCTTTGGAAAGCACAAACGGTCGAACGACGTTGAGCGTGGAATAACATCACCGCCTTTGGACAGCACACACGGTCGAATAACGTCGGGCGTGACATGCCATTACCTCCTTTTGACAGCACATTTTGTCGAACGACGTCAGGTGTGGCATGCCATTATCGCCGTTGGGCAGCAGACATGGTCGAACGATGTCAGGTGTGGCATGACATCACCACCCTTGGACTGCACGCACGGTCAAACGACGTTGGGCGTGGCATGACATCACCGCCCTTGGACAGCACACATAGTCAAACGACGTCGAGCGTGGCATGACATCACCGTCCTTAGATTACACGTACGGTCGGATGATGTCGTGCGTGGCATGACATCACCGCCCTCGGACAGCACACACAGACGGTAACATCGGGCGTGGCATGACATCACCGCCCTTGGACAGCACACAAGGTCGACAACGTTAGGCGTGGCATGTCATCACCACCCTTGGAAAGCACACACGGTCGGACGACGTCAGACGTGGCATGAATCACCTCCCTTGAACAGCACACACGGTCGATCGATGTTGGGTGTGGCATGAAATCACCGCCCTTGGACTGCACTCACGATCGAACGATGTCGGGCGTGACATGCCATCACCACCTTTGGGCAGCACCCTCGGTCGAACGACGTTTGTTGTGGCATGTCATCATCGCGGTTGGGCAGCACACACGATTGAACGACATCGTGCGTGGCATAACATCACTGCCCTTGGACAGCACACTCGGTCGGCAACGTCTGGCGTGGCATGAAATCACCGCCTTTGGACAGCACACACGGTCGAACGTCATCGGGCATGACATTCCATCATCACCTTTGGAAAGCACACACGGTCAAACGACAGTGGGAGTGGCATGACATCACCGCCTTTGGACAGCACACATGGTCGAACAAAGTTGGGTATGACATGCCATCACCGCCCTTGCACTGCACGCATGGTCGGACGACGTCAGGCGTGGCATGACATCACCGCCCTTGAAAAACACAATCTGTCGAACGACGTCATGCATGGTATGACATCACCGCCCTTGGACCGCACACATGGTCGGCAACGTCGAGCGTGGCATGACAACACCGCTCTTGGACAGCACACACAGTCGAACGACGTCGAGCGTGGCATGACATCCCCGCCCTTGGACAGCACACACGATCGGACTACATCGGGCGTGGCATGACATCCCCGCCCTTGGACTGCACACTCGGTCGAACGACGTTTGTTGTGGCATGTCATCATTGCGGTTGGGCAGCACACACGATCGAACGACGTCGGGCGTGGCATGATATCACATCCCTTGGAATGCACGCATGGTCAGACGACGTCGGGCGTGGCATAACATCACCGCCGTTGGACAGCACACTCGGTCGGCAACGTCGGGCGTGGCATGAAATCACCGCCTTCGGACAGCACACACAGTCGAACGACATCGGGCATGGCATTCCATCATCGCCTTTGGGCAGCACACACGATCAAATGACGTTGGGCGTGGCATGACATCACCGCCTTTGGACAGCACTCACGGTGAACGAAGTTAGGCGTGACATTCCATCACCGCCCTTGCACTTCACGCACGATCGGATGACGTCAGGCGTGGCATGCCATCACCGCCCTTGGACCGCACACATAGTTGGAAACGTCGGGCGTGGCATGACATCACCGCTCTTGGACAACACACATAGTCGGACGATGTCGGGCATGGCATGACATCACCGCTCTTGGAAAACACACATAGTCGAACGACGTTGGGCGTGGCATGGCATCACCACTCTTGGACAACACACATAGTCGGACGACGTCGGGCGTGGCATGACATCACCGCTCTTGGACAACACACATAGTCGGACGACGTCGGGCGTGGAATGACATCACCGCCCTTGGACAGCACACACGGTTGGCAACATCGGGCGTGGCATGACATCAGTACCCTTGGACAGCACACATAGTCGGCAACGTCAGGCGTGGCATGACATCACTGCCTTTGGACAACACACACGGTAGAAGGACGTCGGGCGTGGCATGACATCACTGCCCTTGGATTGAACGCACGTTGGATGACGTCGGGCGTGGCATGACATCACCGCCCTTGTACAACACACACGACCGGCAACATCGGGCATGGCATGACATCACCACCCTTAGACTGTACACACTTTCGGACGACGTCGGGAGTGGCATGACATCACCGCCCTTGGGCAGCACACACGGTGAGACTACATCGGGCTTCGCATAACATCTTCGCCTTGAGACAGCACACACGGTCAAACGACGTCACGCATGGCATACCATCATCACCTTTGAGCATCACAAACAGTCGAACGACGTCGGGCGTGGCATTCCACGATAGCCCTTGGATGGCAAACAATTTCGAACGATGTCGGGCGTGGCTTGACATCACCGTCCTTGGACAGTACACACAGTCGGACGACATCGGGCGTGGCATGACATCACCGCCTTTGGATAGCACACACGGTCGAACGACGTCGGGCATGGCATGACATCACCGCCCACACGGTCGGACGACGTTGGGCGTGGCATGACATCCCCGCCCTTGGACAGCATACACGGTCGGCAACGTCGGGCATGGCATGATATCACCGCCCTTGGACAGTACACATAGTCGGACGACGTCGGGCGTGGCATGATATCACCGCCTTTGGATAGCACAAACGGTAGAATGTTATCGGGCATGGCATGACATAACTGCCCTTGGACTGCACGCACGATCGGACGACGTCGGGCGTGGCATGACATCACTACCTTTGGACAACACACACGGTCGGCAACATCGGGCGTGGCATGACATCACTACCTTTGGACTGAACGCACGGTCGGATGACGTCGAGCGTGGCATGACATCACTGCCCTTTGACAGCACACACGGTAGGCAACATCGAGCGTGGCATGAAATCACTGCCATTGCACAGCACACACGGCCGGCAACGTCGGCCATGGCATGACATCACCGCCCTTAGACTGTACACACTGTCGGACGACGTCGGGAGTGGCATGACATCACTGCCCTTGGGCAGCACACACGGTAAGACTACATCGGGCTTGGCAAAACATCTCCGCCTTGAGACAGCACACACGGTCGAACGACGTCAGGCGTGGCATGCCATCACCGCCCTTGGACAGCACACATGGTCGGACGACGTCGGACATGGCATGATATCACCTCCCTTGAACAGCACACACGGTCGATCGACGTCGGGCGTGGCATGACATCACCGCCCTTGGACTGCACGCACGGTCGAATGACGTCGGGCGTGCTATGCCATCACTGCCTTTGGACAGCACACTCGGTCGAATGACGTTTGGTGTGGCATGTCATCATTGCGGTTGGGCAGCACACACGATCGAACGACGTCGGGCGTGGCATGATATCACCTCTCTTGGAATGCACGCATGGTCGGTTGACGTCGGGTGTGGCATATCATCACCGCTGTTGGACAGCACACTCAGTCGGAACCATCGGGCGTGGAATGAAATCACCGCCTTTTGACAGCACACACGGTTGAATGACATCGGGCATGGCATTCCATCATCGCCTTTGGGCAGCACACACGGTCAAACAATGTCGGGCGTGGCATGACATCACCACTCCTGGAAAACACACACAGTCGGACGACGTCTGGCGTGGCATGACATCACCGCCCTAGGACAGCACACACGGTCAGCAATGTCGGGCGTGGCATGACATCACCGCCCTTGGACAACACACACAGTCGGACGATGTCGGGCGTGGCATGAAATCACCTCCTTTGGATAGCACACACAGTCGAACGACGTCGGGCATGGCATGACATCACCGCCCTTGGACTGCACGCACAGTCGGACGACGTCAGGCGTGGAATGACATCACAGCCCTTAGACAACACACACGGTTGGAAACGTCGGGCGTGTCAGGACATCACTGCCCTTGGACAACACACACGGTCGGCAACGTTAGGCTTGGCATGACATCACCGACTTTGGGCAGCACACATGGTCAGACTACGTCGGATGTGGCATGACATCATTGCTCTTGGACAGCACACACGGTCGAAAGACGTCGGGCGTGGCATGCCATCACCGCTATTTGACAGCACATTCCGTCGAACGAGCTCAGGTGTGGCATGCCATCATCGCCGTTGGGCAGCACACATGGTCAAACGATGTCAGGTGTGCCATGACATCACCACCCTTGGACTGCACGCACGGTCAGACGACGTAGAGCATGGCATGACATCACCGCCCTTGGACAGCACACACGGTCAAACAACATCGGGCGTCGCATGACATCACCGTCCTTGGACTACACGCACTGTCGGACGACTTCGGGCGTGGCATGACATCACTGCCCTTGGAGAGCACACACGGTCGACAACGTCGGGCGTGGCATTACATCACCTCCTTTAGGCAGCACACATGGTCGGACTACGTCGGGTGTGGCATGACATCATTGCTCTTGGACAGCACACACGGTCGAACGACGTCGGGCGTGGCATGCCATCACCGCCTTTGGGTAGCACACATGGTCGGACTACGTCGGGCGTGGCATTACATCATTGCTCTTGGACAACACACACGGTCGAACTACGTCGGGCGTGGCATGCCATCCTTGCCTTTGGACAGCACACACGGTCGAACGACGTTGGGCATGGAATAACATCACCGCCTTTGGACAGCACACACAGTCGAACAACGTCGGGCGTGACATGCCATCACCGCCTTTTGACAGCACATTCTGTCGAACGACGTCAGGTGTGGCATGCCATCATCGTTGTTGGGCAGCACACATGGTCGAACGATATCAGGTGTGGCATGACATCACCACGCTTGGACTGCACGCACGATCAGATGACGTAGGGTGTGGCATGACATCACCGCCCTTGGATAGCACACACGGTCGAACAATGTCGAGCGTGGCATGACATCACCGTCCTTGGACTACACGCACGGTCGAACGACTTCGGGCGTGGCATGACATCACTGCCTTCGGAAAGCACACACGGACGGTAACGTCGGGCGTGGCATGACATCACCGCCCTTGGACAGCACACAAGGTCGACAACGTTAGGCGTGGCATGCCATCACCGCCCTTGGACAGCACACACGGTCGGACGATGTCGGACGTGGCATGACATCACCTCCCTTGGACAGCACACACGGTCGATCGACGTCGGGCGTTGCATGACATCACCGCCCTTGGACTGCACGCACGGTCGAACGACGTCGGGCGTGACATGCCATCACCGCCTTTTGGCAGCACACTCGGTCGAATGACGTTTGGTGTGGCATGTTATCATCGCAGTTGGGCAGCACACAGGATCGAACGATGTCGGGCGTGGCATGATATCACCTCCCTTGGAATGCACGCATGGTCGGACGACGTCGGGCTTGGCATAACATCACCGCCCTTGTACAGCACACTCGGTTGGCAACGTCGGGCGTGGCATGAAATCACCGCCTTTGGACAGCACACACGGTCGAACGACATCGGGCGTGACGTGCCATCACCGCCTTTTGACAACACACACGGTCGGACTACGTCGGGCATGGCATGACATCATCGCCTTTGGACACCACACACTGTCGAACAACGTCAGGCGTGGCATGCCATCATCGCCTTGGGGCAGCACACACGATCGAACGACGTCGGGGGTGGCATGACATCATAGCCCATGGACGCCAAACACGATCGAACGACGTCGGGCGTGACATGCCATCACCGCCTTTGGAAAGCACACACAGTCCAACGACGTCGGGTTTGGCTTGTCATCACCCTCGTTGGACTGCACGCACGGTTGGATGACTTCGGGCGTGGCATGACATCACTGTCGCTGGAAAGCACACATGGTCGGCAACGTCGGGCGTGGCATGACATCACCGCCCTTGGACAGCACACACGGTCGGCAACGTCGGCCGTGGCATGACATCACCGCCCTTGGGCAGCACACACGGTCGAACGACATCGGGCGTGGCATGTTATCACTGTCCTTGGACTACACGCGCGGCCGGATGACCTCGGGCGTGGCATGACATCACCACCCTCGGACAGCACACACGGACAGTAACATCGGACGTGGCATGAAATCACCTCCCTTGGACAGCACACACGGTCGATCGACGTCGGGCGTGACATGCCATCACCGCCTTTGGACAGCACACTCGATCGAACGACGTTTCGTGTGGCAAGTCATCATTGCGCTTGGGCAGCACACACGATCGATTGACGTTAAGCGTGGCATGATATCACCTCTCTTGGAATGCACGCATGTTCGAACGACGTCGGGCGTGGCATAACATCACTGCCCTTGGACAACACACTCGGTCGGCAACGTCGGGCGTGGCATGAAATCACCGCCTTTGGACAGCACACACGGTCGAACGACATCGGGCATGGCATTCCATCATCGCCTTTGGGAAGCACACACGGTCAAACGACGTTGGGCGTGGCATGACATCACCGCCTTTGGACAACACTCACGGTCAAACGAAGTTGGCAATGACATGCCATCACCGCCCTTGCACTGCACGCACGGTCGGACGACGTCAGGCATGGCATGCCATCACCGCCCTTGAAAAACACACTAAGTCAAATGACGTCGGGTGTGGCATGACATCACCGCCCTTGGACCGCACACATGGTCGGCAACGTCGGGCGTGGCATGACATCACCGCTCTTAGACAACACACACAGTCGGACGACATCGGGCGTGGCATGACATCCCCGCCCTTGGACAGCACACACGGTCGGCAACGTCGGGCGTGGCATGACATCACCGCCCTTGGATAGCACACATAGTCAGACGACGTCGGCCGTGGCATAACATCACCGCCTTTGGATAGCACACACGGTCGAACGACGTCGGGCATGGCATGACATCACCGCCCTTGGACTGCACGCACGGTCGGACGAAGTCGGGGGTGGAATAACATCACCGCCCTTGGACAGCACACACGGTTGGCAACATCGGGCGTGGCATGACATCACTGTCGTTGGACAGCACACACGGTCGGCAACGTTATGCGTGGCATGACATCACCGCCATTAGGCAGCACACATGGTCGGACTACGTCGGGCGTGGCATGACATCATTGCTCTTGGACAGCACACACGGTCGAATGACGTCGGGCGTGGCATGCCATCATCGCCTTTGGGCAGCACACACGGTCAAACGACGTTGGGCGTGGAATAACATCACCGCCTTTGGGCAGCACACACGGTCGAACGACGTTGGGCATGGAATAACATCACCGCCTTTGGATAGCACACACGGTCGAACGACGTCGGGCATGGCATGACATCACCGCCCTTGGACTGCACACACGGTCAGACGACGTCGTGCGTGGAATGACATCACTGCCCTTGGACAGCACACACGGTTGGCAACATTGGGCGGTGCATGACATCACTGCCGTTGGACAGCACACAAGCTCGACAACGTTAGGCGTGGCATGCCAGCACCGCCCTTGGACAGCACACACGGTCGAACGACGTCGGGCGTGGCATGACATCACCGTCACTGGAAAGCACACACGGTCGGCAACGTCGGACGTGGCATGACATCACCGCCCTTGGACAGCACTCACGGTCGGCAACGTCGGGCATGGCATGACATCACCGTCCTTGGACAACACACAAGGTCGACAACGTTAGGCGTAGCATGCCATCACCGCCCTTGGACAGCACACACGGTCGGACGACGTTGAACGTGACATGCCATCACCGCCCTTGGACTGCACGCACGGTCGAATGACTTCGGGCGTGACATGCCATCACCGCCTTTGGACAACACACTCAGTCGAACGACGTTTAATGTAGCAAGTCATCATTGCGGTTGGGCAGCACACACGATCGAACGACGTCGGGCGTGGCATGAGATCACCTCCCTTGGAATGCACGCATGGTCGGACGACGTCGGGCGTGGCATAACATCACCGCCCTTGGACAGCACACTCGGTCGGCAACGTCGGGCGTGGCATGAAATCACCGCCTTTTGACAGCACACACGGTCGAACGACATTGGGCATGACATTCCATCATCACCTTTGGGCAGCACACACGGTCAAACGATGTTGGGCGTGGCATGACATCACCGCCTTTGGATAGCACTCACGGTCGAACGATGTTGGCAATGACATGCCATCACCGCCCTTGCACTGCACGCACAGTCGGACGACGTCAGGCGTGGCATGCCATCACCGCACTTGGACCGCACATATGGTCGGCAACGTTGGGCGTGGCATGACATCACCGCTCTTGGACAACACACACAGTTGGACGACGTCGGGCGTGACATAACATCCCCGCCCATGAACAGCAAACACGGCCGGCAACGTCGGGCGTAGCATGACATCACCGCCCTTGAACAGCACACACAGTCGGACGACGTCGGGCATGGAATAACATCACCGCCATTGGATAGCACACGCGGTCGAACGACGTCGGGCGTGGAATGACATCACCGCCCTTGGACAGCACACACGGTTGGCAACGTTGGGCGTGGCATGATATCACTGCCATTGGACAGCACACACGGTCGGCAAATTTGGGCGTGGCATGACATCACCGCCTTTGGGCAGCACACATAGTCGGACTACGTCGGGCATGGCATGACATCATTGCTCTTGGACAGCAAACACGGTCAAGCGACGTCGGGCGTGGCATGCCATCATCACCTTGGGGCAGCACACACGGTTGAACGACGTTGGGCGTGGAATAACATCACCTCCCTTGGACAGCACACACGGTCAAACAACGTCAGGTGTGGCATACCATCATCGCCCTTGTACAGCACAAACGGTCGAACGAAGTTAGACATGACATGCCATCACCGTCCTTGCACTGCACGCACGGTCGGACGACGTCAGGCGTGGCATGCCATCACCGCCCTTGAAAAACACTCGGTCGAACGACGTCAGGCGTGGCATGACATCCCCGCCTTTAGACAACACACACAGTCGGACGACGTCGGGCGTGGCATGACCTCCCCGCCTTTGGATAGCACACACGGTCGAACGACATCGGGCATGGCATGACATCACCGCCCTTTGACTGCACACACGGTCGGACGACATCGGGCCATGGAATGACATCCCTGCCCTTGGACAGCACACACGGTTGGCAACGTCGGGGCGTGGCATGACATCACTGCCCTTGAACAGCACATACAATCGGCAAGGTCGTGCGTGGCATGACATCGCTGCCTTTGGACAGCACACACGGTCGAAGGACATCGGGCGTGGCATGATATCACCGCCATTGGACTTAACGCACGGTCGGATGACTTTGGGCGTGGCATGACATCACTTCCCTTGGACAAAACACACGGTCGGCAACGTCGGGCGTGGCATGACATCACTGCCTTTGGGCAGCACACATGGTCGGACTACGTCGGGTGTGGCATAACATCATTGCTTTTGTACAGCACACACGGTCGAACGACGTCGGGTGTGGCATGCCATCACCGCCTTTGGGCAGCACATATGGTCGGACTACGTCGGGCGTGGCATGACATCATTGCTCTTGGACAGCACACACGGTCAAACTACGTCAGGCGTGGCATGCCATCATCACCTTTGGAAAGCACAAACGGTCGAACGACGTTGGGCGTGGAATAACATCACCGCCTTTGGACAGCACACACGGTCGAATAACGTCGGGCGTGACATGCCATTACCTCCTTTTGACAGCACATTTTGTCGAACGACGTCAGGTGTGGCATGCCATTATCGCCGTTGGGCAGCAGACATGGTCGAACGATGTCAGGTGTGGCATGACATCACCACCCTTTGACTGCACGCACGGTCAAACGACGTTGGGCGTGGAATGACATCACCGCCCTTGGACAGCACACGGTCGAACAACGTCGGGTGTGGCATGACATCACCGCCCTTGGACAGCACACAAGGTCGACAACGTTAGGCGTGGCATGTCATCACCACCCTTGGAAAGCACACACGGTCGAATGACGTCAGACGTGGCATGAATCACCTCCTTTGGACAGCACACACGGTCGAACAACGTCAGGGGTGACATGCCATCACCGCCTTTTGACAGCACATTCCGTCGAATGACGTCAGGTGTGGCATGCCATCATCGCCATTGGGCAGCACACATGGTCGAACGATGTCAAGCGTGGCATGACATCACCACCCTTGGATTCCACGCACGGTCAGACGACGTAGGGCATGGCATGACATCACCACCCTTGGACAGCACACATAGTCAAACGACGTCGAGCGTGGCATGAAATCACCGTCCTTAGATTACACGTACGGTCGGATGATGTCGTGCGTGGCATGACATCACCGCCCTCGGACAGCACACACAGACGGTAACGTCGGGCGTGGCATGACATCACCGCCCTTGGACAGCACACAAGGTCGACAACGTTAGGCGTGGCATGTCATCACCACCCTTGGAAAGCACACACGGTCGGACGACGTCAGACGTGGCATGAATCACCTCCCTTAGACAGCACACACGGTCGATCGATGTTGGGTGTGGCATGAAATCACCGCCCTTGGACTGCACTCACGATCGAACGATGTCGGGCGTGACATGCCATCACCACCTTTGGGCAGCACCCTCGGTCGAACGACGTTTGTTGTGGCATGTCATCATCGCGGTTGGGCAGCACACACGATTGAATGACATCGTGCGTGGCATAACATCACTGCCCTTGGACAGCACACTCGGTCGGCAACGTCTGGCGTGGCATGAAATCACAGCCTTTGGACAGCACACACGGTCGAACGTCATCGGGCATGACATTCCATCATCACCTTTGGAAAGCACACACGGTCAAACGACAGTGGGAGTGGCATGACATCACCGCCTTTGGACAGCACACACGGTCGAACAAAGTTGGGTATGACATGCCATCACCGCCCTTGCACTGCACGCATGGTCGGACGACGTCAGGCGTGGCATGACATCACCGCCCTTGAAAAACACAATCTGACGAACGACGTCATGCATGGTATGACATCACCGCCCTTGGACCGCACACATGGTCGGCAACGTCGAGCGTGGCATGACAACACCGCTCTTGGACAGCACACACAGTCGAACGACGTCGAGCGTGGCATGACATCCCCGCCCTTGGACAGCACACACGGTCGGACTACATCGGGCGTGGCATGACATCCCCGCCCTTGGACAGCACACACGGTCGGACTACATCGGGCGTGGCATGACATCCCCGCCCTTGGACTGCACACTCGGTCGAACGACGTTTGTTGTGGCATGTCATCATTGCGGTTGGGCAGCACACACGATCGAACGACGTCGGGCGTGGCATGATATCACATCCCTTGGAATGCACGCATGGTCAGACGACGTCGGGCGTGGCATAACATCACCGCCGTTGGACAGCACACTCGGTCGGCAACGTCGGGCGTGGCATGAAATCACCGCCTTCGGACAGCACACACAGTCGAACGACATCGGGCATGGCATTCCATCATCGCCTTTGGGCAGCACACACGATCAAACGACGTTGGGCGTGGCATGACATCACCGCCTTTGGACAGCACTCACGGTCGAACGAAGTTAGGCGTGACATTCCATCACCGCCCTTGCACTGCACGCACGATCGGATGACGTCAGGCGTGGCATGCCATCACCGCCCTTGGACCGCACACATGGTTGGAAACGTCGGGCGTGGCATGACATCACCGCTCTTGGACAACACACATAGTCGGACGACGTCGGGCATGGCATGACATCACCGCTCTTGGAAAACACACATAGTCGAACGACGTCGGGCGTGGCATGGCATCACCACTCTTGGACAACACACATAGTCGGACGACGTCGGGCGTGGCATGACATCACCGCTCTTGGACAACACACATAGTCGGATGACGTCGGGCGTGGCATGACATCCCCGCCCTTGGACAGCATACACGGTCGGCAAAGTCGGGCGTGGCATGATATCACCGCCCTTGGACAGCACACATAGTCGGACGACGTCGGGCGTGGCATGACATCACCGCCTTTGGATAGCACAAACGGTCGAACGACATTGGGCATGTCATGACATCACCGCCCTTGGACTGCATGCACGGTCGGACGACGTCGGGCGTGGAATGACATCACCGCCCTTGGACAGCACACACGGTTGGCAACATCGGGCGTGGCATGACATCAGTACCCTTGGACAACACACATGGTCGGCAACGTCAGGCGTGGCATGACATCACTGCCTTTGGACAACACACACGGT
Organism: Solanum lycopersicum; assembly: GCF_036512215.1. Lineage (NCBI taxonomy): Eukaryota > Viridiplantae > Streptophyta > Magnoliopsida > Solanales > Solanaceae > Solanum > Solanum lycopersicum. The sequence continues at coordinate 12,545,010 of NC_090807.1, forward strand.
AGAAGGACGTCGGGCGTGGCATGACATCACTGCCCTTGGATTGAACGCACGTTGGATGACGTCGGGCGTGGCATGACATCACCGCCCTTGTACAACACACACGACCGGCAACATCGAGCATGGCATGACATCACCACCCTTAGACTGTACACACTTTCGGACGACGTCGGGAGTGGCATGACATCACCGCCCTTGGGCAGCACACACGGTGAGACTACATCGGGCTTCGCATAACATCTTCGCCTTGAGACAGCACACACGGTCAAACGACATCACGCATGGCATACCATCATCACCTTTGAGCATCACAAACAGTCGAACGACGTCGGGCGTGGCATTCCATGATAGCCCTTGGATGGCAAACAATTTCGAACGATGTCGGGCATGGCTTGACATCACCGTCCTTGGACAGTACACACAGTCGGACGACATCGGGCGTGGCATGACATCACCGCCTTTGGATAGCACACACGGTCGAATGACGTCGGGCATGGCATGACATCACCGCCCACACGGTCGGACGACGTTGGGCGTGGCATGACATCCCCGCCCTTGGACAGCATACACGGTCGGCAACGTCGGGCATGGCATGATATCACCGCCCTTGGACAGCACACATAGTCGGACGACGTCGGGCGTGGCATGACATCACCGCCTTTGGATAGCACAAACGGTCGAATGACATCGGGCATGGCATGACATAACTGCCCTTGGACTGCACGCACGATCGGACGACGTCGGGCGTGGCATGACATCACTACCTTTGGACAACACACACGGTCGGCAACATCGGGCATGGCATGACATCACTACCTTTGGACTGAACGCACGGTCGGATGACGTCGAGCGTGGCATGACATCACTGCCCTTTGACAGCACACACGGTAGGCAACATCGAGCGTGGCATGAAATCACTGCCATTGCACAGCACACACGGCCGGCAACGTCGGCCATGGCATGACATCACCGCCCTTAGACTGTACACACTGTCGGACGACGTCGGGAGTGGCATGACATCACTGCCCTTGGGCAGCACACACGGTCAGACTACATCGGGCTTGGCAAAACATCTCCGCCTTGAGACAGCACACACGGTCGAACGACGTCAGGCGTGGCATGCCATCACCGCCCTTGGACAGCACACATGGTCGGACGACGTCGAACATGGCATGACATCACCTCCCTTGAACAGCACACACGGTCGATCGACGTCGGGCGTGGCATGACATCACCGCCCTTGGACTGCACGCACGGTCGAATGACGTCGGGCGTGCTATGCCATCACTGCCTTTGGACAGCACACTCGGTCGAATGACGTTTGGTGTGGCATGTCATCATTGCGGTTGGGCAGCACACACGATCGAACGACGTCGGGCGTGGCATGATATCACCTCTCTTGGAATGCACGCATGGTCGGTGGACGTCGGGTGTGGCATATCATCACCGCTGTTGGACAGCACACTCAGTCGGAACCATCGGGCGTGGAATGAAATCACCGCCTTTTGACAGCACACACGGTTGAATGACATCGGGCATGGCATTCCATCATCGCCTTTGGGCAGCACACACGGTCAAACAATGTCGGGCGTGGCATGACATCACCACTCCTTGAAAACACACACAGTCGGACGACGTCTGGCGTGGCATGACATCACCGCCCTAGGACAGCACACACGGTCAGCAATGTCGGGCGTGGCATGACATCACCGCCCTTGGACAACACACACAGTCGGACGATGTCGGGCGTGGCATGAAATCACCTCCTTTGGATAGCACACACAGTCGAACGACGTCGGGCATGGCATGACATCACCGCCCTTGGACTGCACGCACAGTCGGACGACGTCAGGCGTGGAATGACATCATAGCCCTTAGACAACACACACGGTTGGAAACGTCGGGCGTGTCAGGACATCACTGCCCTTGGACAACACACACGGTCGGCAACGTTAGGCTTGGCATGACATCACCGCCTTTGGGCAGCACACATGGTCAGACTACGTCGGATGTGGCATGACATCATTGCTCTTGGACAGCACACACGGTCGAAAGACGTCGGGCGTGGCATGCCATCACCGCCTTTGGGCAGGACACATGGTCGGACTACGTCCAGCGTGGTAGAACATCATTGCTCTTGGACAACACACACGGTCGAAGAACGTCGGGCGTGACATGCCATCACCGCTATTTGACAGCACATTCCGTCGAACGAGCTCAGGTGTGGCATGCCATCATCGCCGTTGGGCAGCACACATGGTCAAACGATGTCAGGTGTGCCATGACATCACCACCCTTGGACTGCACGCACGGTCAGACGACGTAGAGCATGGCATGACATCACCGCCCTTGGACAGCACACACGGTCGAACAACGTCGGGCGTCGCATGACATCACCGTCCTTGGACTACACGCACGGTCGGACGACTTCGGGCGTGGCATGACATCACTGCCCTTGGAGAGCACACACGGTCGACAACGTCGGGCGTGGCATTACATCACCTCCTTTAGGCAGCACACATGGTCGGACTACGTCGGGTGTGGCATGACATCATTGCTCATGGACAGCACACACGGTCGAACGACGTCGGGCGTGGCATGCCATCACCGCCTTTGGGTAGCACACATGGTCGGACTACGTCGGGCGTGGCATTACATCATTGCTCTTGGACAACACACACGGTCGAACTACGTCGGGCGTGGCATGCCATCCTTGCCTTTGGACAGCACACACGGTCGAACGACGTTGGGCATGGAATAACATCACCGCCTTTGGACAGCACACACAGTCGAACAACGTCGGGCGTGACATGCCATCACCGCCTTTTGACAGCACATTCTATCGAACGACGTCAGGTGTGGCATGCCATCATCGTTGTTGGGCAGCACACATGGTCGAACGATATCAGGTGTGGCATGACATCACCACGCTTGGACTGCACGCACGATCAGATGACGTAGGGTGTGGCATGACATCACCGCCCTTGGATAGCACACACGGTCGAACAATGTCGAGCGTGGCATGACATCACCGTCCTTGGACTACACGCACGGTCGAACGACTTCGGGCGTGGCATGACATCACTGCCTTCGGAAAGCACACACGGACGGTAACGTCGGGCGTGGCATGACATCACCGCCCTTGGACAGCACACAAGGTCGACAACGTTAGGCGTGGCATGCCATCACCGCCCTTGGACAGCACACACGGTCGGACGATGTCGGACGTGGCATGACATCACCTCCCTTGGACAGCACACACGGTCGATCGACGTCGGGCGTTGCATGACATCACCGCCCTTGGACTGCACGCACGGTCGAACGACGTCGGGCGTGACATGCCATCACCGCCTTTTGGCAGCACACTCGGTCGAATGACGTTTGGTGTGGCATGTTATCATCGCAGTTGGGCAGCACACAGGATCGAACGATGTCGGGCGTGGCATGATATCACCTCCCTTGGAATGCACGCATGGTCGGACGACGTCGGGGTTGGCATAACATCACCGCCCTTGTACAGCACACTCGGTTGGCAACGTCGGGCGTGGCATGAAATCACCGCCTTTGGACAGCACACACGGTCGAACGACATCGAGCGTGACGTGCCATCACCGCCTTTTGACAACACACACGGTCGGACTACGTCGGGCATGGCATGACATCATCGCCTTTGGACACCACACACTGTCGAACAACGTCAGGCGTGGCATGCCATCATCGCCTTGGGGCAGCACACACGATCGAACGACGTCGGGGGTGGCATGACATCATAGCCCATGGACGCCAAACACGATCGAACGACGTCGGGCGTGACATGCCATCACCGCCTTTGGAAAGCACACACAGTCCAACGACGTCGGGTTTGGCTTGTCATCACCCTCGTTGGACTGCACGCACGGTTGGATGACTTCGGGCGTGGCATGACATCACTGTCGCTGGAAAGCACACATGGTCGGCAACGTCGGGCGTGGCATGACATCACCGCCCTTGGACAGCACACACGGTCGGCAACGTCGGCCGTGGCATGACATCACCGCCCTTGGGCAGCACACACGGTCGAACGACATCGGGCGTGGCATGTTATCACTGTCCTTGGACTACACGCGCGGCCGGATGACCTCGGGCGTTGCATGACATCACCACCCTCGGACAGCACACACGGACAGTAACATCGGACGTGGCATGAAATCACATCCCTTGGACAGCACACACGGTCGATCGACGTCGGGCGTGACATGCCATCACCGCCTTTGGACAGCACACTCGATCGAACGACGTTTCGTGTGGCAAGTCATCATTGCGCTTGGGCAGCACACACGATCGAACGACGTTAAGCGTGGCATGATATCACCTCTCTTGGAATGCACGCATGTTCGAACGACGTCGGGCGTGGCATAACATCACTGCCCTTAGACAACACACTCGGTCGGCAACGTCGGGCGTGGCATGAAATCACCGCCTTTGGACAGCACACACGGTCGAACGACATCGGGCATGGCATTCCATCATCGCCTTTGGGAAGCACACACGGTCAAACGACGTTGGGCGTGGCATGACATCACCGCCTTTGGACAACACTCACGGTCAAACGAAGTTGGCAATGACATGCCATCACCGCCCTTGCACTGCACGCACGGTCGGACGACGTCAGGCATGGCATGCCATCACCGCCCTTGAAAGACACACTCGGTCAAATGACGTCGGGTGTGGCATGACATCACCGCCCTTGGACCGCACACATGGTCGACAACGTCGGGCGTGGCATGACATCACCGCTCTTAGACAACACACACAGTCGGACGACATCGGGCGTGGCATGACATCCCCGCCCTTGGACAGCACACACGGTCGGCAACGTCGGGCGTGGCATGACATCACCGCCCTTGGATAGCACACATAGTCAGACGACGTCGGCCGTGGCATAACATCACCGCCTTTGGATAGCACACACGGTCGAACGACGTCGGGCATGGCATGACATCACCGCCCTTGGACTGCACGCACGGTCGGACGACGTCGGGGGTGGAATAACATCACCGCCCTTGGACAGCACACACGGTTGGCAACATCGGGCGTGGCATGACATCACTGTCGTTGGACAGCACACACGGTCGGCAACGTCATGCGTGGCATGACATCACCGCCATTAGGCAGCACACATGGTCGGACTACGTCGGGCGTGGCATGACATCATTGCTCTTGGACAGCACACACGGTCGAATGACGTCGGGCGTGGCATGCCATCATCGCCTTTGGGCAGCACACACGGTCAAACGACGTTGGGCGTGGAATAACATCACCGCCTTTGGGCAGCACACACGGTCGAACGACGTTGGGCATGGAATAACATCACCGCCTTTGGATAGCACACACGGTCGAACGACGTCGGGCATGGCATGACATCACCGCCCTTGGACTGCACACACGGTCAGACGACGTCGGGCGTGGAATGACATCACTGCCCTTGGACAGCACACACGGTTGGCAACATTGGGCGGTGCATGACATCACTGCCGTTGGACAGCACACAAGCTCGACAACGTTAGGCGTGGCATGCCAGCACCGCCCTTGGACAGCACACACGGTCGAACGACGTCGGGCGTGGCATGACATCACCGTCACTGGAAAGCACACACGGTCGGCAACGTCGGACGTGGCATGACATCACCGCCCTTGGACAGCACTCACGGTCGGCAACGTCGGGCATGGCATGACATCACCGTCCTTGGACAACACACAAGGTCGACAACATTAGGCGTAGCATGCCATCACCGCCCTTGGACAGCACACACGGTCGGACGACGTTGAACGTGACATGCCATCACCGCCCTTGGACTGCACGCACGGTCGAATGACTTCGGGCGTGACATGCCATCACCGCCTTTGGACAACACACTCAGTCGAACGACGTTTAATGTAGCAAGTCATCATTGCGGTTGGGCAGCACACACGATCGAACGACGTCGGGCGTGGCATGAGATCACCTCCCTTGGAATGCACGCATGGTCGGACGACGTCGGGCGTGGCATAACATCACCGCCCTTGGACAGCACACTCGGTCGGCAACGTCGGGCGTGGCATGAAATCACCGCCTTTTGACAGCACACACGGTCGAACGACATTGGGCATGACATTCCATCATCACCTTTGGGCAGCACACACGGTCAAACGATGTTGGGCGTGGCATGACATCACCGCCTTTGGATAGCACTCACGGTCGAACGATGTTGGCAATGACATGCCATCACCGCCCTTGCACTGCACGCACAGTCGGACGACGTCAGGCGTGGCATGCCATCACCGCACTTGGACCGCACATATGGTCGGCAACGTTGGGCGTGGCATGACATCACCGCTCTTGGACAACACACACAGTTGGACGACGTCGGGCGTGACATAACATCCCCGCCCATGAACAGCAAACACGGCCGGCAACGTCGGGCGTAGCATGACATCACCGCCCTTGAACAGCACACACAGTCGGACGACGTCGGGCATGGAATAACATCACCGCCATTGGATAGCACACGCGGTCGAACGACGTCGGGCGTGGAATGACATCACCGCCCTTGGACAGCACACACGGTTGGCAACGTTGGGCGTGGCATGATATCACTGCCATTGGACAGCACACACGGTCGGCAAATTTGGGCGTGGCATGACATCACCGCCTTTGGGCAGCACACATAGTCGGACTACGTCGGGCATGGCATGACATCATTGCTCTTGGACAGCAAACACGGTCAAGCGACGTCGGGCGTGGCATGCCATCATCACCTTGGGGCAGCACACACGGTTGAACGACGTTGGGCGTGGAATAACATCACCTCCCTTGGACAGCACACACGGTCAAACAACGTCAGGTGTGGCATACCATCATCGCCCTTGTACAGCACAAACGGTCGAACGAAGTTAGACATGACATGCCATCACCGTCCTTGCACTGCACGCACGGTCGGACGACGTCAGGCGTGGCATGCCATCCCCGCCTTTAGACAACACACACAGTCGGACGACGTCGGGCGTGGCATGACCTCCCCGCCTTTGGATAGCACACACGGTCGAACGACATCGGGCATGGCATGACATCACCGCCCTTTGACTGCACACACGGTCGGACGACATCGGGCCATGGAATGACATCCCTGCCCTTGGACAGCACACACGGTTGGCAACGTCGGGGCGTGGCATGACATCACTGCCCTTGAACAGCACATACAATCGGCAAGGTCGTGCGTGGCATGACATCGCTGCCTTTGGACAGCACACACGGTCGAAGGACATCGGGCGTGGCATGATATCACCGCCATTGGACTTAACGCACGGTCGGATGACTTTGGGCGTGGCATGACATCACTTCCCTTGGACAAAACACACGGTCGGCAACGTCGGGCGTGGCATGACATCACTGCCTTTGGGCAGCACACATGGTCGGACTACGTCGGGTGTGGCATAACATCATTGCTTTTGTACAGCACACACGGTCGAACGACGTCGGGTGTGGCATGCCATCACCGCCTTTGGGCAGCACATATGGTCGGACTACGTCGGGCGTGGCATGACATCATTGCTCTTGGACAGCACACACGGTCGAACTACGTCAGGCGTGGCATGCCATCATCACCTTTGGAAAGCACAAACGGTCGAACGACGTTGGGCGTGGAATAACATCACCGCCTTTGGACAGCACACACGGTCGAATAACGTCGGGCGTGACATGCCATTACCTCCTTTTGACAGCACATTTTGTCGAACGACGTCAGGTGTGGCATGCCATTATCGCCGTTGGGCAGCAGACATGGTCGAACGATGTCAGGTGTGGCATGACATCACCACCCTTTGACTGCACGCACGGTCAAACGACGTTGGGCGTGGAATGACATCACCGCCCTTGGACAGCACACGGTCGAACAACGTCGGGTGTGGCATGACATCACCGCCCTTGGACAGCACACAAGGTCGACAACGTTAGGCGTGGCATGTCATCACCACCCTTGGAAAGCACACACGGTCGAATGACGTCAGACGTGGCATGAATCACCTCCTTTGGACAGCACACACGGTCGAACAACGTCAGGGGTGACATGCCATCACCGCCTTTTGACAGCACATTCCGTCGAATGACGTCAGGTGTGGCATGCCATCATCGCCATTGGGCAGCACACATGGTCGAACGATGTCAAGCGTGGCATGACATCACCACCCTTGGATTCCACGCACGGTCAGACGACGTAGGGCATGGCATGACATCACCACCCTTGGACAGCACACATAGTCAAACGACGTCGAGCGTGGCATGACATCACCGTCCTTAGATTACACGTACGGTCGGATGATGTCGTGCGTGGCATGACATCACCGCCCTCGGACAGCACACACAGACGGTAACGTCGGGCGTGGCATGACATCACCGCCCTTGGACAGCACACAAGGTCGACAACGTTAGGCGTGGCATGTCATCACCACCCTTGGAAAGCACACACGGTCGGACGACGTCAGACGTGGCATGAATCACCTCCCTTAGACAGCACACACGGTCGATCGATGTTGGGTGTGGCATGAAATCACCGCCCTTGGACTGCACTCACGATCGAACGATGTCGGGCGTGACATGCCATCACCACCTTTGGGCAGCACCCTCGGTCGAACGACGTTTGTTGTGGCATGTCATCATCGCGGTTGGGCAGCACACACGATTGAATGACATCGTGCGTGGCATAACATCACTGCCCTTGGACAGCACACTCGGTCGGCAACGTCTGGCGTGGCATGAAATCACAGCCTTTGGACAGCACACACGGTCGAACGTCATCGGGCATGACATTCCATCATCACCTTTGGAAAGCACACACGGTCAAACGACAGTGGGAGTGGCATGACATCACCGCCTTTGGACAGCACACACGGTCGAACAAAGTTGGGTATGACATGCCATCACCGCCCTTGCACTGCACGCATGGTCGGACGACGTCAGGCGTGGCATGACATCACCGCCCTTGAAAAACACAATCTGACGAACGACGTCATGCATGGTATGACATCACCACCCTTGGACCGCACACATGGTCGGCAACGTCGAGCGTGGCATGACAACACCGCTCTTGGACAGCACACACAGTCGAACGACGTCGAGCGTGGCATGACATCCCCGCCCTTGGACAGCACACACGGTCGGACTACATCGGGCGTGGCATGACATCCCCGCCCTTGGACAGCACACACGGTCGGACTACATCGGGCGTGGCATGACATCCCCGCCCTTGGACTGCACACTCGGTCGAACGACGTTTGTTGTGGCATGTCATCATTGCGGTTGGGCAGCACACACGATCGAACGACGTCGGGCGTGGCATGATATCACATCCCTTGGAATGCACGCATGGTCAGACGACGTCGGGCGTGGCATAACATCACCGCCGTTGGACAGCACACTCGGTCGGCAACGTCGGGCGTGGCATGAAATCACCGCCTTCGGACAGCACACACAGTCGAACGACATCGGGCATGGCATTCCATCATCGCCTTTGGGCAGCACACACGATCAAACGACGTTGGGCGTGGCATGACATCACCGCCTTTGGACAGCACTCACGGTCGAACGAAGTTAGGCGTGACATTCCATCACCGCCCTTGCACTGCACGCACGATCGGATGACGTCAGGCGTGGCATGCCATCACCGCCCTTGGACCGCACACATGGTTGGAAACGTCGGGCGTGGCATGACATCACCGCTCTTGGACAACACACATAGTCGGACGACGTCGGGCATGGCATGACATCACCGCTCTTGGAAAACACACATAGTCGAACGACGTCGGGCGTGGCATGGCATCACCACTCTTGGACAACACACATAGTCGGACGACGTCGGGCGTGGCATGACATCACCGCTCTTGGACAACACACATAGTCGGATGACGTCGGGCGTGGCATGACATCCCCGCCCTTGGACAGCATACACGGTCGGCAAAGTCGGGCGTGGCATGATATCACCGCCCTTGGACAGCACACATAGTCGGACGACGTCGGGCGTGGCATGACATCACCGCCTTTGGATAGCACAAACGGTCGAACGACATTGGGCATGTCATGACATCACCGCCCTTGGACTGCATGCACGGTCGGACGACGTCGGGCGTGGAATGACATCACCGCCCTTGGACAGCACACACGGTTGGCAACATCGGGCGTGGCATGACATCAGTACCCTTGGACAACACACATGGTCGGCAACGTCAGGCGTGGCATGACATCACTGCCTTTGGACAACACACACGGTAGAAGGACGTCGGGCGTGGCATGACATCACTGCCCTTGGATTGAACGCACGTTGGATGACGTCGGGCGTGGCATGACATCACCGCCCTTGTACAACACACACGACCGGCAACATCGAGCATGGCATGACATCACCACCCTTAGACTGTACACACTTTCGGACGACGTCGGGAGTGGCATGACATCACCGCCCTTGGGCAGCACACACGGTGAGACTACATCGGGCTTCGCATAACATCTTCGCCTTGAGACAGCACACACGGTCAAACGACATCACGCATGGCATACCATCATCACCTTTGAGCATCACAAACAGTCGAACGACGTCGGGCGTGGCATTCCATGATAGCCCTTGGATGGCAAACAATTTCGAACGATGTCGGGCATGGCTTGACATCACCGTCCTTGGACAGTACACACAGTCGGACGACATCGGGCGTGGCACGACATCACCGCCTTTGGATAGCACACACGGTCGAACGACGTCGGGCATGGCATGACATCACCGCCCACACGGTCGGACGACGTTGGGCGTGGCATGACATCCCCGCCCTTGGACAGCATACACGGTCGGCAACGTCGGGCATGGCATGATATCACCGCCCTTGGACAGCATACATAGTCGGACGACGTCGGGCGTGGCATGACATCACCGCCTTTGGATAGCACAAACGGTCGAATGACATCGGGCATGGCATGACATAACTGCCCTTGGACTGCACGCACGATCGGACGACGTCGGGCGTGGCATGACATCACTACCTTTGGACAACACACACGGTCGGCAACATCGGGCGTGGCATGACATCACTACCTTTGGACTGAACGCACGGTCGGATGACGTCGAGCGTGGCATGACATCACTGCCCTTTGACAGCACACACGGTAGGCAACATCGAGCGTGGCATGAAATCACTGCCATTGCACAGCACACACGGCCGGCAACGTCGGCCATGGCATGACATCACCGCCCTTAGACTGTACACACTGTCGGACGACGTCGGGAGTGGCATGACATCACTGCCCTTGGGCAGCACACACGGTCAGACTACATCGGGCTTGGCAAAACATCTCCGCCTTGAGACAGCACACACGGTCGAACGACGTCAGGCGTGGCATGCCATCACCGCCCTTGGACAGCACACATGGTCGGACGACGTCGAACATGGCATGACATCACCTCCCTTGAACAGCACACACGGTCGATCGACGTCGGGCGTGGCATGACATCACCGCCCTTGGACTGCACGCACGGTCGAATGACGTCGGGCGTGCTATGCCATCACTGCCTTTGGACAGCACACTCGGTCGAATGACGTTTGGTGTGGCATGTCATCATTGCGGTTGGGCAGCACACACGATCGAACGACGTCGGGCGTGGCATGATATCACCTCTCTTGGAATGCACGCATGGTCGGTGGACGTCGGGTGTGGCATATCATCACCGCTGTTGGACAGCACACTCAGTCGGAACCATCGGGCGTGGAATGAAATCACCGCCTTTTGACAGCACACACGGTTGAATGACATCGGGCATGGCATTCCATCATCGCCTTTGGGCAGCACACACGGTCAAACAATGTCGGGCGTGGCATGACATCACCACTCCTTGAAAACACACACAGTCGGACGACGTCTGGCGTGGCATGACATCACCGCCCTAGGACAGCACACACGGTCAGCAATGTCGGGCGTGGCATGACATCACCGCCCTTGGACAACACACACAGTCGGACGATGTCGGGCGTGGCATGAAATCACCTCCTTTGGATAGCACACACAGTCGAACGACGTCGGGCATGGCATGACATCACCGCCCTTGGACTGCACGCACAGTCGGACGACGTCAGGCGTGGAATGACATCACAGCCCTTAGACAACACACACGGTTGGAAACGTCGGGCGTGTCAGGACATCACTGCCCTTGGACAACACACACGGTCGGCAACGTTAGGCTTGGCATGACATCACCGCCTTTGGGCAGCACACATGGTCAGACTACGTCGGATGTGGCATGACATCATTGCTCTTGGACAGCACACACGGTCGAAAGACGTCGGGCGTGGCATGCCATCACCGCCTTTGGGCAGGACACATGGTCGGACTACGTCCAGCGTGGTAGAACATCATTGCTCTTGGACAACACACACGGTCGAAGAACGTCGGGCGTGACATGCCATCACCGCTATTTGACAGCACATTCCGTCGAACGAGCTCAGGTGTGGCATGCCATCATCGCCGTTGGGCAGCACACATGGTCAAACGATGTCAGGTGTGCCATGACATCACCACCCTTGGACTGCACGCACGGTCAGACGACGTAGAGCATGGCATGACATCACCGCCCTTGGACAGCACACACGGTCGAACAACGTCGGGCGTCGCATGACATCACCGTCCTTGGACTACACGCACGGTCGGACGACTTCGGGCGTGGCATGACATCACTGCCCTTGGAGAGCACACACGGTCGACAACGTCGGGCGTGGCATTACATCACCTCCTTTAGGCAGCACACATGGTCGGACTACGTCGGGTGTGGCATGACATCATTGCTCATGGACAGCACACACGGTCGAACGACGTCGGGCGTGGCATGCCATCACCGCCTTTGGGTAGCACACATGGTCGGACTACGTCGGGCGTGGCATTACATCATTGCTCTTGGACAACACACACGGTCGAACTACGTCGGGCGTGGCATGCCATCCTTGCCTTTGGACAGCACACACGGTCGAACGACGTTGGGCATGGAATAACATCACCGCCTTTGGACAGCACACACAGTCGAACAACGTCGGGCGTGACATGCCATCACCGCCTTTTGACAGCACATTCTATCGAACGACGTCAGGTGTGGCATGCCATCATCGTTGTTGGGCAGCACACATGGTCGAACGATATCAGGTGTGGCATGACATCACCACGCTTGGACTGCACGCACGATCAGATGACGTAGGGTGTGGCATGACATCACCGCCCTTGGATAGCACACACGGTCGAACAATGTCGAGCGTGGCATGACATCACCGTCCTTGGACTACACGCACGGTCGAACGACTTCGGGCGTGGCATGACATCACTGCCTTCGGAAAGCACACACGGACGGTAACGTCGGGCGTGGCATGACATCACCGCCCTTGGACAGCACACAAGGTCGACAACGTTAGGCGTGGCATGCCATCACCGCCCTTGGACAGCACACACGGTCGGACGATGTCGGACGTGGCATGACATCACCTCCCTTGGACAGCACACACGGTCGATCGACGTCGGGCGTTGCATGACATCACCGCCCTTGGACTGCACGCACGGTCGAACGACGTCGGGCGTGACATGCCATCACCGCCTTTTGGCAGCACACTCGGTCGAATGACGTTTGGTGTGGCATGTTATCATCGCAGTTGGGCAGCACACAGGATCGAACGATGTCGGGCGTGGCATGATATCACCTCCCTTGGAATGCACGCATGGTCGGACGACGTCGGGGTTGGCATAACATCACCGCCCTTGTACAGCACACTCGGTTGGCAACGTCGGGCGTGGCATGAAATCACCGCCTTTGGACAGCACACACGGTCGAACGACATCGAGCGTGACGTGCCATCACCGCCTTTTGACAACACACACGGTCGGACTACGTCGGGCATGGCATGACATCATCGCCTTTGGACACCACACACTGTCGAACAACGTCAGGCGTGGCATGCCATCATCGCCTTGGGGCAGCACACACGATCGAACGACGTCGGGGGTGGCATGACATCATAGCCCATGGACGCCAAACACGATCGAACGACGTCGGGCGTGACATGCCATCACCGCCTTTGGAAAGCACACACAGTCCAACGACGTCGGGTTTGGCTTGTCATCACCCTCGTTGGACTGCACGCACGGTTGGATGACTTCGGGCGTGGCATGACATCACTGTCGCTGGAAAGCACACATGGTCGGCAACGTCGGGCGTGGCATGACATCACCGCCCTTGGACAGCACACACGGTCGGCAACGTCGGCCGTGGCATGACATCACCGCCCTTGGGCAGCATACACGGTCGAACGACATCGGGCGTGGCATGTTATCACTGTCCTTGGACTACACGCGCGGCCGGATGACCTCGGGCGTGGCATGACATCACCACCCTCGGACAGCACACACGGACAGTAACATCGGACGTGGCATGAAATCACCTCCCTTGGACAGCACACACGGTCGATCGACGTCGGGCGTGACATGCCATCACCGCCTTTGGACAGCACACTCGATCGAACGACGTTTCGTGTGGCAAGTCATCATTGCGCTTGGGCAGCACACACGATCGAACGACGTTAAGCGTGGCATGATATCACCTCTCTTGGAATGCACGCATGTTCGAACGACGTCGGGCGTGGCATAACATCACTGCCCTTAGACAACACACTCGGTCGGCAACGTCGGGCGTGGCATGAAATCACCGCCTTTGGACAGCACACACGGTCGAACGACATCGGGCATGGCATTCCATCATCGCCTTTGGGAAGCACACACGGTCAAACGACGTTGGGCGTGGCATGACATCACCGCCTTTGGACAACACTCACGGTCAAACGAAGTTGGCAATGACATGCCATCACCGCCCTTGCACTGCACGCACGGTCGGACGACGTCAGGCATGGCATGCCATCACCGCCCTTGAAAGACACACTCGGTCAAATGACGTCGGGTGTGGCATGACATCACCGCCCTTGGACCGCACACATGGTCGACAACGTCGGGCGTGGCATGACATCACCGCTCTTAGACAACACACACAGTCGGACGACATCGGGCGTGGCATGACATCCCCGCCCTTGGACAGCACACACGGTCGGCAACGTCGGGCGTGGCATGACATCACCGCCCTTGGATAGCACACATAGTCAGACGACGTCGGCCGTGGCATAACATCACCGCCTTTGGATAGCACACACGGTCGAACGACGTCGGGCATGGCATGACATCACCGCCCTTGGACTGCACGCACGGTCGGACGACGTCGGGGGTGGAATAACATCACCGCCCTTGGACAGCACACACGGTTGGCAACATCGGGCGTGGCATGACATCACTGTCGTTGGACAGCACACACGGTCGGCAACGTCATGCGTGGCATGACATCACCGCCATTAGGCAGCACACATGGTCGGACTACGTCGGGCGTGGCATGACATCATTGCTCTTGGACAGCACACACGGTCGAATGACGTCGGGCGTGGCATGCCATCATCGCCTTTGGGCAGCACACACGGTCAAACGACGTTGGGCGTGGAATAACATCACCGCCTTTGGGCAGCACACACGGTCGAACGACGTTGGGCATGGAATAACATCACCGCCTTTGGATAGCACACACGGTCGAACGACGTCGGGCATGGCATGACATCACCGCCCTTGGACTGCACACACGGTCAGACGACGTCGGGCGTGGAATGACATCACTGCCCTTGGACAGCACACACGGTTGGCAACATTGGGCGGTGCATGACATCACTGCCGTTGGACAGCACACAAGCTCGACAACGTTAGGCGTGGCATGCCAGCACCGCCCTTGGACAGCACACACGGTCGAACGACGTCGGGCGTGGCATGACATCACCGTCACTGGAAAGCACACACGGTCGGCAACGTCGGACGTGGCATGACATCACCGCCCTTGGACAGCACTCACGGTCGGCAACGTCGGGCATGGCATGACATCACCGTCCTTGGACAACACACAAGGTCGACAACATTAGGCGTAGCATGCCATCACCGCCCTTGGACAGCACACACGGTCGGACGACGTTGAACGTGACATGCCATCACCGCCCTTGGACTGCACGCACGGTCGAATGACTTCGGGCGTGACATGCCATCACCGCCTTTGGACAACACACTCAGTCGAACGACGTTTAATGTAGCAAGTCATCATTGCGGTTGGGCAGCACACACGATCGAACGACGTCGGGCGTGGCATGAGATCACCTCCCTTGGAATGCACGCATGGTCGGACGACGTCGGGCGTGGCATAACATCACCGCCCTTGGACAGCACACTCGGTCGGCAACGTCGGGCGTGGCATGAAATCACCGCCTTTTGACAGCACACACGGTCGAACGACATTGGGCATGACATTCCATCATCACCTTTGGGCAGCACACACGGTCAAACGATGTTGGGCGTGGCATGACATCACCGCCTTTGGATAGCACTCACGGTCGAACGATGTTGGCAATGACATGCCATCACCGCCCTTGCACTGCACGCACAGTCGGACGACGTCAGGCGTGGCATGCCATCACCGCACTTGGACCGCACATATGGTCGGCAACGTTGGGCGTGGCATGACATCACCGCTCTTGGACAACACACACAGTTGGACGACGTCGGGCGTGACATAACATCCCCGCCCATGAACAGCAAACACGGCCGGCAACGTCGGGCGTAGCATGACATCACCGCCCTTGAACAGCACACACAGTCGGACGACGTCGGGCATGGAATAACATCACCGCCATTGGATAGCACACGCGGTCGAACGACGTCGGGCGTGGAATGACATCACCGCCCTTGGACAGCACACACGGTTGGCAACGTTGGGCGTGGCATGATATCACTGCCATTGGACAGCACACACGGTCGGCAAATTTGGGCGTGGCATGACATCACCGCCTTTGGGCAGCACACATAGTCGGACTACGTCGGGCATGGCATGACATCATTGCTCTTGGACAGCAAACACGGTCAAGCGACGTCGGGCGTGGCATGCCATCATCACCTTGGGGCAGCACACACGGTTGAACGACGTTGGGCGTGGAATAACATCACCTCCCTTGGACAGCACACACGGTCAAACAACGTCAGGTGTGGCATACCATCATCGCCCTTGTACAGCACAAACGGTCGAACGAAGTTAGACATGACATGCCATCACCGTCCTTGCACTGCACGCACGGTCGGACGACGTCAGGCGTGGCATGCCATCACCGCCCTTGAAAAACACTCGGTCGAACGACGTCAGGCGTGGCATGACATCCCCGCCTTTAGACAACACACACAGTCGGACGACGTCGGGCGTGGCATGACCTCCCCGCCTTTGGATAGCACACACGGTCGAACGACATCGGGCATGGCATGACATCACCGCCCTTTGACTGCACACACGGTCGGACGACATCGGGCCATGGAATGACATCCCTGCCCTTGGACAGCACACACGGTTGGCAACGTCGGGGCGTGGCATGACATCACTGCCCTTGAACAGCACATACAATCGGCAAGGTCGTGCGTGGCATGACATCGCTGCCTTTGGACAGCACACACGGTCGAAGGACATCGGGCGTGGCATGATATCACCGCCATTGGACTTAACGCACGGTCGGATGACTTTGGGCGTGGCATGACATCACTTCCCTTGGACAAAACACACGGTCGGCAACGTCGGGCGTGGCATGACATCACTGCCTTTGGGCAGCACACATGGTCGGACTACGTCGGGTGTGGCATAACATCATTGCTTTTGTACAGCACACACGGTCGAACGACGTCGGGTGTGGCATGCCATCACCGCCTTTGGGCAGCACATATGGTCGGACTACGTCGGGCGTGGCATGACATCATTGCTCTTGGACAGCACACACGGTCGAACTACGTCAGGCGTGGCATGCCATCATCACCTTTGGAAAGCACAAACGGTCGAACGACGTTGGGCGTGGAATAACATCACCGCCTTTGGACAGCACACACGGTCGAATAACGTCGGGCGTGACATGCCATTACCTCCTTTTGACAGCACATTTTGTCGAACGACGTCAGGTGTGGCATGCCATTATCGCCGTTGGGCAGCAGACATGGTCGAACGATGTCAGGTGTGGCATGACATCACCACCCTTTGACTGCACGCACGGTCAAACGACGTTGGGCGTGGAATGACATCACCGCCCTTGGACAGCACACGGTCGAACAACGTCGGGTGTGGCATGACATCACCGCCCTTGGACAGCACACAAGGTCGACAACGTTAGGCGTGGCATGTCATCACCACCCTTGGAAAGCACACACGGTCGAATGACGTCAGACGTGGCATGAATCACCTCCTTTGGACAGCACACACGGTCGAACAACGTCAGGGGTGACATGCCATCACCGCCTTTTGACAGCACATTCCGTCGAATGACGTCAGGTGTGGCATGCCATCATCGCCATTGGGCAGCACACATGGTCGAACGATGTCAAGCGTGGCATGACATCACCACCCTTGGATTCCACGCACGGTCAGACGACGTAGGGCATGGCATGACATCACCACCCTTGGACAGCACACATAGTCAAACGACGTCGAGCGTGGCATGACATCACCGTCCTTAGATTACACGTACGGTCGGATGATGTCGTGCGTGGCATGACATCACCGCCCTCGGACAGCACACACAGACGGTAACGTCGGGCGTGGCATGACATCACCGCCCTTGGACAGCACACAAGGTCGACAACGTTAGGCGTGGCATGTCATCACCACCCTTGGAAAGCACACACGGTCGGACGACGTCAGACGTGGCATGAATCACCTCCCTTAGACAGCACACACGGTCGATCGATGTTGGGTGTGGCATGAAATCACCGCCCTTGGACTGCACTCACGATCGAACGATGTCGGGCGTGACATGCCATCACCACCTTTGGGCAGCACCCTCGGTCGAACGACGTTTGTTGTGGCATGTCATCATCGCGGTTGGGCAGCACACACGATTGAATGACATCGTGCGTGGCATAACATCACTGCCCTTGGACAGCACACTCGGTCGGCAACGTCTGGCGTGGCATGAAATCACAGCCTTTGGACAGCACACACGGTCGAACGTCATCGGGCATGACATTCCATCATCACCTTTGGAAAGCACACACGGTCAAACGACAGTGGGAGTGGCATGACATCACCGCCTTTGGACAGCACACACGGTCGAACAAAGTTGGGTATGACATGCCATCACCGCCCTTGCACTGCACGCATGGTCGGACGACGTCAGGCGTGGCATGACATCACCGCCCTTGAAAAACACAATCTGACGAACGACGTCATGCATGGTATGACATCACCGCCCTTGGACCGCACACATGGTCGGCAACGTCGAGCGTGGCATGACAACACCGCTCTTGGACAGCACACACAGTCGAACGACGTCGAGCGTGGCATGACATCCCCGCCCTTGGACAGCACACACGGTCGGACTACATCGGGCGTGGCATGACATCCCCGCCCTTGGACAGCACACACGGTCGGACTACATCGGGCGTGGCATGACATCCCCGCCCTTGGACTGCACACTCGGTCGAACGACGTTTGTTGTGGCATGTCATCATTGCGGTTGGGCAGCACACACGATCGAACGACGTCGGGCGTGGCATGATATCACATCCCTTGGAATGCACGCATGGTCAGACGACGTCGGGCGTGGCATAACATCACCGCCGTTGGACAGCACACTCGGTCGGCAACGTCGGGCGTGGCATGAAATCACCGCCTTCGGACAGCACACACAGTCGAACGACATCGGGCATGGCATTCCATCATCGCCTTTGGGCAGCACACACGATCAAATGACGTTGGGCGTGGCATGACATCACCGCCTTTGGACAGCACTCACGGTCGAACGAAGTTAGGCGTGACATTCCATCACCGCCCTTGCACTGCACGCACGATCGGATGACGTCAGGCGTGGCATGCCATCACCGCCCTTGGACCGCACACATGGTTGGAAACGTCGGGCGTGGCATGACATCACCGCTCTTGGACAACACACATAGTCGGACGACGTCGGGCATGGCATGACATCACCGCTCTTGGAAAACACACATAGTCGAACGACGTCGGGCGTGGCATGGCATCACCACTCTTGGACAACACACATAGTCGGACGACGTCGGGCGTGGCATGACATCACCGCTCTTGGACAACACACATAGTCGGATGACGTCGGGCGTGGCATGACATCCCCGCCCTTGGACAGCATACACGGTCGGCAAAGTCGGGCGTGGCATGATATCACCGCCCTTGGACAGCACACATAGTCGGACGACGTCGGGCGTGGCATGACATCACCGCCTTTGGATAGCACAAACGGTCGAACGACATTGGGAATGTCATGACATCACCGCCCTTGGACTGCATGCACGGTCGGACGACGTCGGGCGTGGAATGACATCACCGCCCTTGGACAGCACACACGGTTGGCAACATCGGGCGTGGCATGACATCAGTACCCTTGGACAACACACATGGTCGGCAACGTCAGGCGTGGCATGACATCACTGCCTTTGGACAACACACACGGTAGAAGGACGTCGGGCGTGGCATGACATCACTGCCCTTGGATTGAACGCACGTTGGATGACGTCGGGCGTGGCATGACATCACCGCCCTTGTACAACACACACGACCGGCAACATCGAGCATGGCATGACATCACCACCCTTAGACTGTACACACTTTCGGACGACGTCGGGAGTGGCATGACATCACCGCCCTTGGGCAGCACACACGGTGAGACTACATCGGGCTTCGCATAACATCTTCGCCTTGAGACAGCACACACGGTCAAACGACATCACGCATGGCATACCATCATCACCTTTGAGCATCACAAACAGTCGAACGACGTCGGGCGTGGCATTCCATGATAGCCCTTGGATGGCAAACAATTTCGAACGATGTCGGGCATGGCTTGACATCACCGTCCTTGGACAGTACACACAGTCGGACGACATCGGGCGTGGCATGACATCACCGCCTTTGGATAGCACACACGGTCGAACGACGTCGGGCATGGCATGACATCACCGCCCACACGGTCGGACGACGTTGGGCGTGGCATGACATCCCCGCCCTTGGACAGCATACACGGTCGGCAACGTCGGGCATGGCATGATATCACCGCCCTTGGACAGCACACATAGTCGGACGACGTCGGGCGTGGCATGACATCACCGCCTTTGGATAGCACAAACGGTCGAATGACATCGGGCATGGCATGACATAACTGCCCTTGGACTGCACGCACGATCGGACGATGTCGGGCGTGGCATGACATCACTACCTTTTGACAACACACACGGTCGGCAACATCGGGCGTGGCATGACATCACTACCTTTGGACTGAACGCACGGTCGGATGACGTCGAGCGTGGCATGACATCACTGCCCTTTGACAGCACACACGGTAGGCAACATCGAGCGTGGCATGAAATCACTGCCATTGCACAGCACACACGGCCGGCAACGTCGGCCATGGCATGACATCACCGCCCTTAGACTGTACACACTGTCGGACGACGTCGGGAGTGGCATGACATCACTGCCCTTGGGCAGCACACACGGTCAGACTACATCGGGCTTGGCAAAACATCTCCGCCTTGAGACAGCACACACGGTCGAACGACGTCAGGCGTGGCATGCCATCACCGCCCTTGGACAGCACACATGGTCGGACGACGTCGAACATGGCATGACATCACCTCCCTTGAACAGCACACACGGTCGATCGACGTCGGGCGTGGCATGACATCACCGCCCTTGGACTGCACGCACGGTCGAATGACGTCGGGCGTGCTATGCCATCACTGCCTTTGGACAGCACACTCGGTCGAATGACGTTTGGTGTGGCATGTCATCATTGCGGTTGGGCAGCACACACGATCGAACGACGTCGGGCGTGGCATGATATCACCTCTCTTGGAATGCACGCATGGTCGGTGGACGTCGGGTGTGGCATATCATCACCGCTGTTGGACAGCACACTCAGTCGGAACCATCGGGCGTGGAATGAAATCACCGCCTTTTGACAGCACACACGGTTGAATGACATCGGGCATGGCATTCCATCATCGCCTTTGGGCAGCACACACGGTCAAACAATGTCGGGCGTGGCATGACATCACCACTCCTTGAAAACACACACAGTCGGACGACGTCTGGCGTGGCATGACATCACCGCCCTAGGACAGCACACACGGTCAGCAATGTCGGGCGTGGCATGACATCACCGCCCTTGGACAACACACACAGTCGGACGATGTCGGGCGTGGCATGAAATCACCTCCTTTGGATAGCACACACAGTCGAACGACGTCGGGCATGGCATGACATCACCGCCCTTGGACTGCACGCACAGTCGGACGACGTCAGGCGTGGAATGACATCACAGCCCTTAGACAACACACACGGTTGGAAACGTCGGGCGTGTCAGGACATCACTGCCCTTGGACAACACACACGGTCGGCAACGTTAGGCTTGGCATGACATCACCGCCTTTGGGCAGCACACATGGTCAGACTACGTCGGATGTGGCATGACATCATTGCTCTTGGACAGCACACACGGTCGAAAGACGTCGGGCGTGGCATGCCATCACCGCCTTTGGGCAGGACACATGGTCGGACTACGTCCAGCGTGGTAGAACATCATTGCTCTTGGACAACACACACGGTCGAAGAACGTCGGGCGTGACATGCCATCACCGCTATTTGACAGCACATTCCGTCGAACGAGCTCAGGTGTGGCATGCCATCATCGCCGTTGGGCAGCACACATGGTCAAACGATGTCAGGTGTGCCATGACATCACCACCCTTGGACTGCACGCACGGTCAGACGACGTAGAGCATGGCATGACATCACCGCCCTTGGACAGCACACACGGTCGAACAACGTCGGGCGTCGCATGACATCACCGTCCTTGGACTACACGCACGGTCGGACGACTTCGGGCGTGGCATGACATCACTGCCCTTGGAGAGCACACACGGTCGACAACGTCGGGCGTGGCATTACATCACCTCCTTTAGGCAGCACACATGGTCGGACTACGTCGGGTGTGGCATGACATCATTGCTCATGGACAGCACACACGGTCGAACGACGTCGGGCGTGGCATGCCATCACCGCCTTTGGGTAGCACACATGGTCGGACTACGTCGGGCGTGGCATTACATCATTGCTCTTGGACAACACACACAGTCGAACTACGTCGGGCGTGGCATGCCATCCTTGCCTTTGGACAGCACACACGGTCGAACGACGTTGGGCATGGAATAACATCACCGCCTTTGGACAGCACACACAGTCGAACAACGTCGGGCGTGACATGCCATCACCGCCTTTTGACAGCACATTCTGTCGAACGACGTCAGGTGTGGCATGCCATCATCGTTGTTGGGCAGCACACATGGTCGAACGATATCAGGTGTGGCATGACATCACCACGCTTGGACTGCACGCACGATCAGATGACGTAGGGTGTGGCATGACATCACCGCCCTTGGATAGCACACATGGTCGAACAATGTCGAGCGTGGCATGACATCACCGTCCTTGGACTACACGCACGGTCGAACGACTTCGGGCGTGGCATGACATCACTGCCTTCGGAAAGCACACACGGACGGTAACGTCGGGCGTGGCATGACATCACCGCCCTTGGACAGCACACAAGGTCGACAACGTTAGGCGTGGCATGCCATCACCGCCCTTGGACAGCACACACGGTCGGACGATGTCGGACGTGGCATGACATCACCTCCCTTGGACAGCACACACGGTCGATCGACGTCGGGCGTTGCATGACATCACCGCCCTTGGACTGCACGCACGGTCGAACGACGTCGGGCGTGACATGCCATCACCGCCTTTTGGCAGCACACTCGGTCGAATGACGTTTGGTGTGGCATGTTATCATCGCAGTTGGGCAGCACACAGGATCGAACGATGTCGGGCGTGGCATGATATCACCTCCCTTGGAATGCACGCATGGTCGGACGACGTCGGGGTTGGCATAACATCACCGCCCTTGTACAGCACACTCGGTTGGCAACGTCGGGCGTGGCATGAAATCACCGCCTTTGGACAGCACACACGGTCGAACGACATCGAGCGTGACGTGCCATCACCGCCTTTTGACAACACACACGGTCGGACTACGTCGGGCATGGCATGACATCATCGCCTTTGGACACCACACACTGTCGAACAACGTCAGGCGTGGCATGCCATCATCGCCTTGGGGCAGCACACACGATCGAACGACGTCGGGGGTGGCATGACATCATAGCCCATGGACGCCAAACACGATCGAACGACGTCGGGCGTGACATGCCATCACCGCCTTTGGAAAGCACACACAGTCCAACGACGTCGGGTTTGGCTTGTCATCACCCTCGTTGGACTGCACGCACGGTTGGATGACTTCGGGCGTGGCATGACATCACTGTCGCTGGAAAGCACACATGGTCGGCAACGTCGGGCGTGGCATGACATCACCGCCCTTGGACAGCACACACGGTCGGCAACGTCGGCCGTGGCATGACATCACCGCCCTTGGGCAGCACACACGGTCGAACGACATCGGGCGTGGCATGTTATCACTGTCCTTGGACTACACGCGCGGCCGGATGACCTCGGGCGTGGCATGACATCACCACCCTCGGACAGCACACACGGACAGTAACATCGGACGTGGCATGAAATCACCTCCCTTGGACAGCACACACGGTCGATCGACGTCGGGCGTGACATGCCATCACCGCCTTTGGACAGCACACTCGATCGAACGACGTTTCGTGTGGCAAGTCATCATTGCGCTTGGGCAGCACACACGATCGAACGACGTTAAGCGTGGCATGATATCACCTCTCTTGGAATGCACGCATGTTCGAACGACGTCGGGCGTGGCATAACATCACTGCCCTTAGACAACACACTCGGTCGGCAACGTCGGGCGTGGCATGAAATCACCGCCTTTGGACAGCACACACGGTCGAACGACATCGGGCATGGCATTCCATCATCGCCTTTGGGAAGCACACACGGTCAAACGACGTTGGGCGTGGCATGACATCACCGCCTTTGGACAACACTCACGGTCAAACGAAGTTGGCAATGACATGCCATCACCGCCCTTGCACTGCACGCACGGTCGGACGACGTCAGGCATGGCATGCCATCACCGCCCTTGAAAGACACACTCGGTCAAATGACGTCGGGTGTGGCATGACATCACCGCCCTTGGACCGCACACATGGTCGACAACGTCGGGCGTGGCATGACATCACCGCTCTTAGACAACACACACAGTCGGACGACATCGGGCGTGGCATGACATCCCCGCCCTTGGACAGCACACACGGTCGGCAACGTCGGGCGTGGCATGACATCACCGCCCTTGGATAGCACACATAGTCAGACGACGTCGGCCGTGGCATAACATCACCGCCTTTGGATAGCACACACGGTCGAACGACGTCGGGCATGGCATGACATCACCGCCCTTGGACTGCACGCACGGTCGGACGACGTCGGGGGTGGAATAACATCACCGCCCTTGGACAGCACACACGGTTGGCAACATCGGGCGTGGCATGACATCACTGTCGTTGGACAGCACACACGGTCGGCAACGTCATGCGTGGCATGACATCACCGCCATTAGGCAGCACACATGGTCGGACTACGTCGGGCGTGGCATGCCATCATCGCCTTTGGGCAGCACACACGGTCAAACGACGTTGGGCGTGGAATAACATCACCGCCTTTGGGCAGCACACACGGTCGAACGACGTTGGGCATGGAATAACATCACCGCCTTTGGATAGCACACACGGTCGAACGACGTCGGGCATGGCATGACATCACCGCCCTTGGACTGCACACACGGTCAGACGACGTCGGGCGTGGAATGACATCACTGCCCTTGGACAGCACACACGGTTGGCAACATTGGGCGGTGCATGACATCACTGCCGTTGGACAGCACACAAGCTCGACAACGTTAGGCGTGGCATGCCAGCACCGCCCTTGGACAGCACACACGGTCGAACGACGTCGGGCGTGGCATGACATCACCGTCACTGGAAAGCACACACGGTCGGCAACGTCGGACGTGGCATGACATCACCGCCCTTGGACAGCACTCACGGTCGGCAACGTCGGGCATGGCATGACATCACCGTCCTTGGACAACACACAAGGTCGACAACATTAGGCGTAGCATGCCATCACCGCCCTTGGACAGCACACACGGTCGGACGACGTTGAACGTGACATGCCATCACCGCCCTTGGACTGCACGCACGGTCGAATGACTTCGGGCGTGACATGCCATCACCGCCTTTGGACAACACACTCAGTCGAACGACGTTTAATGTAGCAAGTCATCATTGCGGTTGGGCAGCACACACGATCGAACGACGTCGGGCGTGGCATGAGATCACCTCCCTTGGAATGCACGCATGGTCGGACGACGTCGGGCGTGGCATAACATCACCGCCCTTGGACAGCACACTCGATCGGCAACGTCGGGCGTGGCATGAAATCACCGCCTTTTGACAGCACACACGGTCGAACGACATTGGGCATGACATTCCATCATCACCTTTGGGCAGCACACACGGTCAAACGATGTTGGGCGTGGCATGACATCACCGCCTTTGGATAGCACTCACGGTCGAACGATGTTGGCAATGACATGCCATCACCGCCCTTGCACTGCACGCACAGTCGGACGACGTCAGGCGTGGCATGCCATCACCGCACTTGGACCGCACATATGGTCGGCAACGTTGGGCGTGGCATGACATCACCGCTCTTGGACAACACACACAGTTGGACGACGTCGGGCGTGACATAACATCCCCGCCCATGAACAGCAAACACGGCCGGCAACGTCGGGCGTAGCATGACATCACCGCCCTTGAACAGCACACACAGTCGGACGACGTCGGGCATGGAATAACATCACCGCCATTGGATAGCACACGCGGTCGAACGACGTCGGGCGTGGAATGACATCACCGCCCTTGGACAGCACACACGGTTGGCAACGTTGGGCGTGGCATGATATCACTGCCATTGGACAGCACACACGGTCGGCAAATTTGGGCGTGGCATGACATCACCGCCTTTGGGCAGCACACATAGTCGGACTACGTCGGGCATGGCATGACATCATTGCTCTTGGACAGCAAACACGGTCAAGCGACGTCGGGCGTGGCATGCCATCATCACCTTGGGGCAGCACACACGGTTGAACGACGTTGGGCGTGGAATAACATCACCTCCCTTGGACAGCACACACGGTCAAACAACGTCAGGTGTGGCATACCATCATCGCCCTTGTACAGCACAAACGGTCGAACGAAGTTAGACATGACATGCCATCACCGTCCTTGCACTGCACGCACGGTCGGACGACGTCAGGCGTGGCATGCCATCACCGCCCTTGAAAAACACTCGGTCGAACGACGTCAGGCGTGGCATGACATCCCCGCCTTTAGACAACACACACAGTCGGACGACGTCGGGCGTGGCATGACATCCCCGCCTTTGGATAGCACACACGGTCGAACGACATCGGGCATGGCATGACATCACCGCCCTTTGACTGCACACACGGTCGGACGATGTCGGGCCATGGAATGACATCCCTGCCCTTGGACAGCACACACGGTTGGCAACGTCGGGGCGTGGCATGACATCACTGCCCTTGAACAGCACATACAATCGGCAAGGTCGTGCGTGGCATGACATCGCTGCCTTTGGACAGCACACACGGTCGAAGGACATCGGGCGTGGCATGATATCACCGCCATTGGACTTAACGCACGGTCGGACGACTTTGGGCGTGGCATGACATCACTTCCCTTGGACAAAACACACGGTCGGCAACGTCGGGCGTGGCATGACATCACTGCCTTTGGGCAGCACACATGGTCGGACTACGTCGGGTGTGGCATAACATCATTGCTTTTGTACAGCACACACGGTCGAACGACGTCGGGTGTGGCATGCCATCACCGCCTTTGGGCAGCACATATGGTCGGACTACGTCGGGCGTGACATGACATCATTGCTCTTGGACAGCACACACGGTCGAACTACGTCAGGCGTGGCATGCCATCATCACCTTTGGAAAGCACAAACGGTCGAACGACGTTGGGCGTGGAATAACATCACCGCCTTTGGACAGCACACACGGTCGAATAACGTCGGGCGTGACATGCCATTACCTCCTTTTGACAGCACATTTTGTCGAACGACGTCAGGTGTGGCATGCCATTATCGCCGTTGGGCAGCAGACATGGTCGAACGATGTCAGGTGTGGCATGACATCACCACCCTTTGACTGCACGCACGGTCAAACGACGTTGGGCGTGGAATGACATCACCGCCCTTGGACAGCACACGGTCGAACAACGTCGGGTGTGGCATGACATCACCGCCCTTGGACAGCACACAAGGTCGACAACGTTAGGCGTGGCATGTCATCACCACCCTTGGAAAGCACACACGGTCGAATGACGTCAGACGTGGCATGAATCACCTCCTTTGGACAGCACACACGGTCGAACAACGTCAGGGGTGACATGCCATCACCGCCTTTTGACAGCACATTCCGTCGAATGACGTCAGGTGTGGCATGCCATCATCGCCATTGGGCAGCACACATGGTCGAACGATGTCAAGCGTGGCATGACATCACCACCCTTGGATTCCACGCACGGTCAGACGACGTAGGGCATGGCATGACATCACCGCCCTTGGACAGCACACATAGTCAAACGACGTCGAGCGTGGCATGACATCACCGTCCTTAGATTACACGTACGGTCGGATGATGTCGTGCGTGGCATGACATCACCGCCCTCGGACAGCACACACAGACGGTAACGTCGGGCGTGGCATGACATCACCACCCTTGGACAGCACACAAGGTCGACAACGTTAGGCGTGGCATGTCATCACCACCCTTGGAAAGCACACACGGTCGGACGACGTCAGACGTGGCATGAATCACCTCCCTTAGACAGCACACACGGTCGATCGATGTTGGGTGTGGCATGAAATCACCGCCCTTGGACTGCACTCACGATCGAACGATGTCGGGCGTGACATGCCATCACCACCTTTGGGCAGCACCCTCGGTCGAACGACGTTTGTTGTGGCATGTCATCATCGCGGTTGGGCAGCACACACGATTGAATGACATCGTGCGTGGCATAACATCACTGCCCTTGGACAGCACACTCGGTCGGCAACGTCTGGCGTGGCATGAAATCACAGCCTTTGGACAGCACACACGGTCGAACGTCATCGGGCATGACATTCCATCATCACCTTTGGAAAGCACACACGGTCAAACGACAGTGGGAGTGGCATGACATCACCGCCTTTGGACAGCACACACGGTCGAACAAAGTTGGGTATGACATGCCATCACCGCCCTTGCACTGCACGCATGGTCGGACGACGTCAGGCGTGGCATGACATCACCGCCCTTGAAAAACACAATCTGACGAACGACGTCATGCATGGTATGACATCACCGCCCTTGGACCGCACACATGGTCGGCAACGTCGAGCGTGGCATGACAACACCGCTCTTGGACAGCACACACAGTCAAACGACGTCGAGCGTGGCATGACATCCCCGCCCTTGGACAGCACACACGGTCGGACTACATCGGGCGTGGCATGACATCCCCGCCCTTGGACAGCACACACGGTCGGACTACATCGGGCGTGGCATGACATCCCCGCCCTTGGACTGCACACTCGGTCGAACGACGTTTGTTGTGGCATGTCATCATTGCGGTTGGGCAGCACACACGATCGAACGACGTCAGGCGTGGCATGATATCACATCCCTTGGAATGCACGCATGGTCAGACGACGTCGGGCGTGGCATAACATCACCGCCGTTGGACAGCACACTCGGTCGGCAACGTCGGGCGTGGCATGAAATCACCGCCTTCGGACAGCACACACAGTCGAACGACATCGGGCATGGCATTCCATCATCGCCTTTGGGCAGCACACACGATCAAACGACGTTGGGCGTGGCATGACATCACCGCCTTTGGACAGCACTCACGGTCGAACGAAGTTAGGCGTGACATTCCATCACCGCCCTTGCACTGCACGCACGATCGGATGACGTCAGGCGTGGCATGCCATCACCGCCCTTGGACCGCACACATGGTTGGAAACGTCGGGCGTGGCATGACATCACCGCTCTTGGACAACACACATAGTCGGACGACGTCGGGCATGGCATGACATCACCGCTCTTGGAAAACACACATAGTCGAACGACGTCGGGCGTGGCATGGCATCACCACTCTTGGACAACACACATAGTCGGACGACGTCGGGCGTGGCATGACATCACCGCTCTTGGACAACACACATAGTCGGATGACGTCGGGCGTGGCATGACATCCCCGCCCTTGGACAGCATACACGGTCGGCAAAGTCGGGCGTGGCATGATATCACCGCCCTTGGACAGCACACATAGTCGGACGACGTCGGGCGTGGCATGACATCACCGCCTTTGGATAGCACAAACGGTCGAACGACATTGGGCATGTCATGACATCACCGCCCTTGGACTGCATGCACGGTCGGACGACGTCGGGCGTGGAATGACATCACCGCCCTTGGACAGCACACACGGTTGGCAACATCGGGCGTGGCATGACATCAGTACCCTTGGACAACACACATGGTCGGCAACGTCAGGCGTGGCATGACATCACTGCCTTTGGACAACACACACGGTAGAAGGACGTCGGGCGTGGCATGACATCACTGCCCTTGGATTGAACGCACGTTGGATGACGTCGGGCGTGGCATGACATCACCGCCCTTGTACAACACACACGACCGGCAACATCGGGCATGGCATGACATCACCACCCTTAGACTGTACACACTTTCGGACGACGTCGGGAGTGGCATGACATCACCGCCCTTGGGCAGCACACACGGTGAGACTACATCGGGCTTCGCATAACATCTTCGCCTTGAGACAGCACACACGGTCAAACGACATCACGCATGGCATACCATCATCACCTTTGAGCATCACAAACAGTCGAACGACGTCGGGCGTGGCATTCCATGATAGCCCTTGGATGGCAAACAATTTCGAACGATGTCGGGCATGGCTTGACATCACCGTCCTTGGACAGTACACACAGTCGGACGACATCGGGCGTGGCATGACATCACCGCCTTTGGATAGCACACACGGTCGAACGACGTCGGGCATGGCATGACATCACCGCCCACACGGTCGGACGACGTTGGGCGTGGCATGACATCCCCGCCCTTGGACAGCATACACGGTCGGCAACGTCGGGCATGGCATGATATCACCGCCCTTGGACAGCACACATAGTCGGACGACGTCGGGCGTGGCATGACATCACCGCCTTTGGATAGCACAAACGGTCGAATGACATCGGGCATGGCATGACATAACTGCCCTTGGACTGCACGCACGATCGGACGACGTCGGGCGTGGCATGACATCACTACCTTTGGACAACACACACGGTCGGCAACATCGGGCGTGGCATGACATCACTACCTTTGGACTGAACGCACGGTCGGATGACGTCGAGCGTGGCATGACATCACTGCCCTTTGACAGCACACACGGTAGGCAACATCGAGCGTGGCATGAAATCACTGCCATTGCACAGCACACACGCCGGCAACGTCGGCCATGGCATGACATCACCGCCCTTAGACTGTACACACTGTCGGACGACGTCGGGAGTGGCATGACATCACTGCCCTTGGGCAGCACACACGGTCAGACTACATCGGGCTTGGCAAAACATCTCCGCCTTGAGACAGCACACACGGTCGAACGACGTCAGGCGTGGCATGCCATCACCGCCCTTGGACAGCACACATGGTCGGACGACGTCGAACATGGCATGACATCACCTCCCTTGAACAGCACACACGGTCGATCGACGTCGGGCGTGGCATGACATCACCGCCCTTGGACTGCACGCACGGTCGAATGACGTCGGGCGTGCTATGCCATCACTGCCTTTGGACAGCACACTCGGTCGAATGACGTTTGGTGTGGCATGTCATCATTGCGGTTGGGCAGCACACACGATCGAACGACGTCGGGCGTGGCATGATATCACCTCTCTTGGAATGCACGCATGGTCGGTGGACGTCGGGTGTGGCATATCATCACCGCTGTTGGACAGCACACTCAGTCGGAACCATCGGGCGTGGAATGAAATCACCGCCTTTTGACAGCACACACGGTTGAATGACATCGGGCATGGCATTCCATCATCGCCTTTGGGCAGCACACACGGTCAAACAATGTCGGGCGTGGCATGACATCACCACTCCTTGAAAACACACACAGTCGGACGACGTCTGGCGTGGCATGACATCACCGCCCTAGGACAGCACACACGGTCAGCAATGTCGGGCGTGGCATGACATCACCGCCCTTGGACAACACACACAGTCGGACGATGTCGGGCGTGGCATGAAATCACCTCCTTTGGATAGCACACACAGTCGAACGACGTCGGGCATGGCATGACATCACCGCCCTTGGACTGCACGCACAGTCGGACGACGTCAGGCGTGGAATGACATCACAGCCCTTAGACAACACACACGGTTGGAAACGTCGGGCGTGTCAGGACATCACTGCCCTTGGACAACACACACGGTCGGCAACGTTAGGCTTGGCATGACATCACCGCCTTTGGGCAGCACACATGGTCAGACTACGTCGGATGTGGCATGACATCATTGCTCTTGGACAGCACACACGGTCGAAAGACGTCGGGCGTGGCATGCCATCACCGCCTTTGGGCAGGACACATGGTCGGACTACGTCCAGCGTGGTAGAACATCATTGCTCTTGGACAACACACACGGTCGAAGAACGTCGGGCGTGACATGCCATCACCGCTATTTGACAGCACATTCCGTCGAACGAGCTCAGGTGTGGCATGCCATCATCGCCGTTGGGCAGCACACATGGTCAAACGATGTCAGGTGTGCCATGACATCACCACCCTTGGACTGCACGCACGGTCAGACGACGTAGAGCATGGCATGACATCACCGCCCTTGGACAGCACACACGGTCGAACAACGTCGGGCGTCGCATGACATCACCGTCCTTGGACTACACGCACGGTCGGACGACTTCGGGCGTGGCATGACATCACTGCCCTTGGAGAGCACACACGGTCGACAACGTCGGGCGTGGCATTACATCACCTCCTTTAGGCAGCACACATGGTCGGACTACGTCGGGTGTGGCATGACATCATTGCTCTTGGACAGCACACACGGTCGAACGACGTCGGGCGTGGCATGCCATCACCGCCTTTGGGTAGCACACATGGTCGGACTACGTCGGGCGTGGCATTACATCATTGCTCTTGGACAACACACACGGTCGAACTACGTCGGGCGTGGCATGCCATCCTTGCCTTTGGACAGCACACACGGTCGAACGACGTTGGGCATGGAATAACATCACCGCCTTTGGACAGCACACACAGTCGAACAACGTCGGGCGTGACATGCCATCACCGCCTTTTGACAGCACATTCTGTCGAACGACGTCAGGTGTGGCATGCCATCATCGTTGTTGGGCAGCACACATGGTCGAACGATATCAGGTGTGGCATGACATCACCACGCTTGGACTGCACGCACGATCAGATGACGTAGGGTGTGGCATGACATCACCGCCCTTGGATAGCACACACGGTCGAACAACGTCGAGCGTGGCATGACATCACCGTCCTTGGACTACACGCACGGTCGAACGACTTCGGGCGTGGCATGACATCACTGCCTTCGGACAGCACACACGGACGGTAACGTCGGGCGTGGCATGACATCACCGCCCTTGGACAGCACACAAGGTCGACAACGTTAGGCGTGGCATGCCATCACCGCCCTTGGACAGCACACACGGTCGGACGATGTCGGACGTGGCATGACATCACCTCCCTTGGACAGCACACACGGTCGATCGACGTCGGGCGTTGCATGACATCACCGCCCTTGGACTGCACGCACGGTCGAACGACGTTGGGCGTGACATGCCATCACCGCCTTTTGGCAGCACACTCGGTCGAATGACGTTTGGTGTGGCATGTTATCATCGCAGTTGGGCAGCACACAGGATCGAACGACGTCGGGTGTGGCATGATATCACCTCCCTTGGAATGCACGCATGGTCGGACGACGTCGGGCTTGGCATAACATCACCGCCCTTGTACAGCACACTCGGTTGGCAACGTCGGGCGTGGCATGAAATCACCGCCTTTGGACAGCACACACGGTCGAACGACATCGGGCGTGACGTGCCATCACCGCCTTTTGACAACACACACGGTCGGACTACGTCGGGCATGGCATGACATCATCGCCTTTGGACACCACACACTGTCGAACAACGTCAGGCGTGGCATGCCATCATCGCCTTGGGGCAGCACACACGATCGAACGACGTCGGGGGTGGCATGACATCATAGCCCATGGACGCCAAACACGATCGAACGACGTCGGGCGTGACATGCCATCACCGCCTTTGGAAAGCACACACAGTCCAACGACGTCGGGTTTGGCTTGTCATCACCCTCGTTGGACTGCACGCACGGTTGGATGACTTCGGGCATGGCATGACATCACTGTCGCTGGAAAGCACACATGGTCGGCAACGTCGGGCGTGGCATGACATCACCGCCCTTGGACAGCACACACGGTCGGCAACGTCGGCCGTGGCATGACATCACCGCCCTTGGGCAGCACACACGGTCGAACGACATCGGGCGTGGCATGTTATCACTGTCCTTGGACTACACGCGCGGCCGGATGACCTCGGGCGTGGCATGACATCACCACCCTCGGACAGCACACACGGACAGTAACATCGGACGTGGCATGAAATCACCTCCCTTGGACAGCACACACGGTCGATCGACGTCGGGCGTGACATGCCATCACCGCCTTTGGACAGCACACTCGATCGAACGACGTTTCGTGTGGCAAGTCATCATTGCGCTTGGGCAGCACACACGATCGAACGACGTTAAGCGTGGCATGATATCACCTCTCTTGGAATGCACGCATGTTCGAACGACGTCGGGCGTGGCATAACATCACTGCCCTTAGACAACACACTCGGTCGGCAACGTCGGGCGTGGCATTAAATCACCGCCTTTGGACAGCACACACGGTCGAACGACATCGGGCATGGCATTCCATCATCGCCTTTGGGAAGCACACACGGTCAAACGACGTTGGGCGTGGCATGACATCACCGCCTTTGGACAACACTCACGGTCAAACGAAGTTGGCAATGACATGCCATCACCGCCCTTGCACTGCACGCACGGTCGGACGACGTCAGGCATGGCATGCCATCACCGCCCTTGAAAGACACACTCGGTCAAATGACGTCGGGTGTGGCATGACATCACCGCCCTTGGACCGCACACATGGTCGACAACGTCGGGCGTGGCATGACATCACCGCTCTTAGACAACACACACAGTCGGACGACATCGGGCGTGGCATGACATCCCCGCCCTTGGACAGCACACACGGTCGGCAACGTCGGGCGTGGCATGACATCACCGCCCTTGGATAGCACACATAGTCAGACGACGTCGGCCGTGGCATAACATCACCGCCTTTGGATAGCACACACGGTCGAACGACGTCGGGCATGGCATGACATCACCGCCCTTGGACTGCACGCACGGTCGGACGACGTCGGGGGTGGAATAACATCACCGCCCTTGGACAGCACACACGGTTGGCAACATCGGGCGTGGCATGACATCACTGTCGTTGGACAGCACACACGGTCGGCAACGTCATGCGTGGCATGACATCACCGCCATTAGGCAGCACACATGGTCGGACTACGTCGGGCGTGGCATGACATTATTGCTCTTGGACAGCACACACGGTCGAATGACGTCGGGCGTGGCATGCCATCATCGCCTTTGGGCAGCACACACGGTCAAACGACGTTGGGCGTGGAATAACATCACCGCCTTTGGGCAGCACACACGGTCGAACGACGTTGGGCATGGAATAACATCACCGCCTTTGGATAGCACACACGGTCGAACGACGTCGGGCATGGCATGACATCACCGCCCTTGGACTGCACACACGGTCAGACGACGTCGGGCGTGGAAAGACATCACTGCCCTTGGACAGCACACACGGTTGGCAACATCGGGCGGTGCATGACATCACTGCCGTTGGACAGCACACAAGCTCGACAACGTTAGGCGTGGCATGCCAGCACCGCCCTTGGACAGCACACACGGTCGAACGACGTCGGGCGTGGCATGACATCACCGTCACTGGAAAGCACACACGGTCGGCAACGTCGGACGTGGCATGACATCACCGCCCTTGGACAGCACTCACGGTCGACAACGTCGGGCATGGCATGACATCACCGTCCTTGGACAACACACAAGGTCGACAACGTTAGGCGTAGCATGCCATCACCGCCCTTGGACAGCACACACGGTCGGACGACGTTGAACGTGACATGCCATCACCGCCCTTGGACTGCACGCACGGTCGAATGACTTCGGGCGTGACATGCCATCACCGCCTTTGGACAACACACTCAGTCGAACGACGTTTAATGTAGCAAGTCATCATTGCGGTTGGGCAGCACACACGATCGAACGACGTCGGGCGTGGCATGAGATCACCTCCCTTGGAATGCACGCATGGTCGGACGACGTCGGGCGTGGCATAACATCACCGCCCTTGGACAGCACACTCGGTCGGCAACGTCGGGCGTGGCATGAAATCACCGCCTTTTGACAGCACACACGGTCGAACGACATTGGGCATGACATTCCATCATCACCTTTGGGCAGCACACACGGTCAAACGATGTTGGGCGTGGCATGACATCACCGCCTTTGGATAGCACTCACGGTCGAACGATGTTGGCAATGACATGCCATCACCGCCCTTGCACTGCACGCACGGTCGGACGACGTCAGGCGTGGCATGCCATCACCGCACTTAGACCGCACATATGGTCGGCAACGTTGGGCGTGGCATGACATCACCGCTCTTGGACAACACACACAGTTGGACGACGTCGGGCGTGGCATAACATCCCCGCCCATGGACAGCAAACACGGCCGGCAACGTCGGGCGTAGCATGACATCACCGCCCTTGAACAGCACACACAGTCGGACGACGTCGGGCATGGAATAACATCACCGCCATTGGATAGCACACGCGGTCGAACGACGTCGGGCGTGGAATGACATCAACGCCCTTAGACAGCACACACGGTTGGCAACGTCGGGCGTGGCATGATATCACTGCCATTGGACAGCACACACGGTCGTCAAATTTGGGCGTGGCATGACATCACCGCCTTTGGGCAGCACATATAGTCGGACTACGTCGGGCATGGCATGACATCATTGCTCTTGGACAGCAAACACGGTCAAGCGACGTCGGGCGTGGCATGCCATCTTCACCTTGGGGCAGCACACACGGTTGAACGACGTTGGGCGTGGAATAACATCACCTCCCTTGGACAGCACACACGGTCAAACAACGTCAGGTGTGGCATACCATCATCGCCCTTGTACAGCACAAACGGTCGAACGAAGTTAGACATGACATGCCATCACCGTCCTTGCACTGCACGCACGGTCGGACGACGTCAGGCGTGGCATGCCATCACCGCCCTTGAAAAACACTCGGTCGAACGACGTCAGGCGTGGCATGACATCCCCGCCTTTAGACAACACACACAGTCGGACGACGTCGGGCGTGGCATGACATCCCCGCCTTTGGATAGCACACACGGTCGAACGACGTCGGGCATGGCATGACATCACCGCCCTTTGACTTCACACACGGTCGGACGACGTCGGGCCGTGGAATGACATCCCTGCCCTTGGACAGCACACACGGTTGGCAACGTCGGGGCGTGGCATGACATCACTGCCCTTGAACAGCACATACAATCGGCAAGGTCGTGCGTGGCATGACATCACTGCCTTTGGACAGCACACACGGTCGAAGGACATCGAGCGTGGCATGATATCACCGCCATTGGACTTAACGCACGGTCGGACGACTTTGGGCGTGGCATGACATCACTTCCCTTGGACAACACACACGGTCGGCAACGTCGGGCGTGGCATGACATCACCGCCTTTGGGAAGCACACATGGTCGGACTACGTCGGGTGTGGCATAACATCATTGCTTTTGTACAGCACACACAGTCGAACGACGTCGGGTGTGGCATGCCATCACCGCCTTTGGGCAGCACACATGGTCGGACTACATCGGGCGTGGCATGACATCATTGCTCTTGGACAGCACACACGGTCGAACTACGTCAGGCGTGGCATGCCATCATCGCCTTTGGAAAGCACAAACGGTCGAACGACGTTGGGCGTGGAATAACATCACCGCCTTTGGACAGCACACACGGTCGAATAACGTCGGGCGTGACATGCCATTACCTCCTTTTGACAGCACATTTTGTCGAACGACGTCAGGTGTGGCATGCCATTATCGCCGTTGGGCAGCAGACATGGTCGAACGATGTCAGGTGTGGCATGACATCACCACCCTTGGACTGCACGCACGGTCAAACGACGTTGGGCGTGGCATGACATCACCGCCCTTGGACAGCACACGGTCGAACAACGTCGGGTGTGGCATGACATCACCGCCCTTGGACAGCACACAAGGTCGACAACGTTAGGCGTGGCATGTCATCACCACCCTTGGAAAGCACACACGGTCGAATGACGTCGGACGTGGCATGAATCACCTCCTTTGGACAGCACACACGGTCGAACAACGTCAGGGGTGACATGCCATCACCGCCTTTTGACAGCACATTCCGTCGAACGACGTCAGGTGTGGCATGCCATCATCGCCGTTGGGCAGTACACATGGTCGAACGATGTCAAGCGTGGCATGACATCACCACCCTTGGATTCCACGCACGGTCAGACGACGTAGGGCATGGCATGACATCACCGCCCTTGGACAGCACACATAGTCAAACGACGTCGAGCGTGGCATGACATCACCGTCCTTAGATTACACGTACGGTCGGATGATGTCGTGCGTGGCATGACATCACCGCCCTCGGACAGCACACACAGACGGTAACGTCGGGCGTGGCATGCCATCACCGCCCTTGGACAGCACACAAGGTCGACAACGTTAGGCGTGGCATGTCATCACCACCCTTGGAAAGCACACACGGTCGGACGACGTCAGACGTGGCATGAATCACCTCCCTTGGACAGCATACACGGTCGATCGATGTTGGGTGTGGCATGAAATCACCGCCCTTGGACTGCACTCACGATCGAACGATGTCGGGTGTGACATGCCATCACCGCCTTTGGGCAGCACCCTCGGTCGAACGACGTTTGTTGTGGCATGTCATCATCGCGGTTGGGCAGCACACACGATTGAACGACATCGTGCGTGGCATAACATCACTGCCCTTGGACAGCACACTCGGTCGGCAACGTCTGGCGTGGCATGAAATCACCGCCTTTGGACAGCACACACGGTCGAACGTCATCGGGCATGACATTCCATCATCACCTTTGGAAAGCACACACGGTCAAACGACAGTGGGAGTGGCATGACATCACCGCCTTTGGACAGCACACACGGTCGAACAAAGTTGGGTATGACATGCCATCACCGCCCTTGCACTGCACGCATGGTCGGACGACGTCAGGCGTGGCATGACATCACCGCCCTTGAAAAACACAATCTGTCGAACGACGTCATGCATGACATGACATCACCGCCCTTGGACCGCACACATGGTCGGCAACGTCGAGCGTGGCATGACAACACCGCTCTTGGACAACACACATAGTCGGACGACGTTGGGCGTGGCATGACATCCCCGCCCTTGGACAGCATACATGGTCGGCAACGTCGGGCATGGCATGATATCACCGCCCTTGGACAACACACATAGTCAGACGACGTCGGGCGTGGCATGACATCACCGCCTTTGGATAGCACAAACGGTCGAATGACATCGGGCATGGCATGTCATAACTGCCCTTGGACTGCACGCATGGTCAGACGACGTCGGGCGTGGCATGACATCACTACCTTTGGACAACACACACGGTCGGCAACATCGGGCGTGGCATGACATCACTACCTTTGGACTGAACGCACGGTCGGATGACGTCGATCGTGGCATGACATCACTGCCCTTTGACAGCACACAAGGTAGGCAACATCGAGCGTGGCATGAAATCACTACCATTGCACAGCACACACGGCCGGCAACGTCGGCCATGGCATGACATCACTGCCCTTAGACTGTACACACTGTCGGACGACGTCGGGAGTGGCATGACATCACTGCCCTTGGGCAGCACACACGGTCAGACTACATCGGGCTTGGCAAAACATCTCCGCCTTGAGACAGCACACACGGTCGAACGACGTCAGGCGTGGCATGCCATCACCGCCCTTGGACAGCACACATGGTCGGACGACGTCGGACATGGCATGACATCACCTCCCTTGGACAGCACACACGGTCGATCGACGTCGGGCGTGGCATGACATCACCGCCCTTGGACTGCACGCACGGTCGAATGACGTCGGGCGTGCTATGCCATCACTGCCTTTGGACAGCAAACTCGGTCGAATGACGTTTGGTGTGGCATGTCATCATTGCGGTTGGGCAGCACACACGATCGAACGACGTCGGGCGTGGCATGATATCACCTCTCTTGGAATGCACGCATGGTCGGACGACGTCGGGTGTGGCATATCATCACCGCTAGTGGACAGCACACTCAGTCGGAACCATCGGGCGTGGAATGAAATCACCGCCTTTTGACAGCACACACGGTTGAATGACATCGGGCATGGCATTCCATCATCGCCTTTGGGCAGCACACACGGTCAAACAATGTCGGGCGTGGCATGACATCACCACTCCTGGAAAACACACACAGTCGGACGACGTCTGGCGTGGCATGACATCACCGCCCTAGGACAGCACACACGGTCAGCAATGTCGGGCGTGGCATGACATCACCGCCCTTGGACAACACACACAGTCGGACGATGTCGGGCGTGGCATGAAATCACCTCCTTTGGATAGCACACACAGTCGAACGACGTCGGGCATGGCATGACATCACCGCCCTTGGACTGCACGCACAGTCGGACGACGTCAGGCGTGGAATGACATCACAGCCCTTAGACAACACACACGGTTGGAAACGTCGGGCGTGTCAGGACATCACTGCCCTTGGACAACACACACGGTCGGCAACGTCAGGCGTGGCATGACATCACCGCCTTTGGGCAGCACACATGGTCAGACTACGTCGGATGTGGCATGACATCATTGCTCTTGGACAGTACACACGGTCGAAAGACGTCGGGCGTGGCATGCCATCACCGCCTTTGGGCAGGACACATGGTCGGACTACGTCCAACGTGGTAGAACATCATTGCTCTTGGACAGCACACACGGTCGAAGAACGTCGGGCATGACATGCCATCACCGCTATTTGACAGCACATTCCGTCGAACGAGCTCAGGTGTGGCATGCCATCATCGCCGTTGGGCAGCACACATGGTCAAACGATGTCAGGTGTGCCATGACATCACCACCCTTGGACTGCACGCACGGTCAGACGACGTAGGGCATGGCATGACATCACCGCCCTTGGACAGCACACACGGTCGAACAACGTCGGGCGTCGCATGACATCACCGTCCTTGGACTACACGCACGGTCGGACGACTTCGGGCGTGGCATGACATCACTGCTCTTGGAGAGCACACACGGTCGACAACGTCGGGCGTGGCATTACATCACCTCCTTTGGGCAGCACACATGGTCGGACTACGTCGGGTGTGGCATGACATCATTGCTCTTGGACAGCACACACGGTCGAACAATGTCGAGCATGGCATGACATCACCATCCTTGGACTACACGCACGGTCGAACGACTTCGGGCGTGGCATGACATCACTGCCTTCGGACAGCACACACGGACGGTAACGTCGGGCGTGGCATGACATCACCGCCCTTGGAAAGCACACAAGGTCGACAACGTTAGGCGTGGCATGCCATCACCGCCCTTGGACAGCACACACGGTCGGACGATGTCGGACGTGGCATGACATCACCTCCCTTGGACAACACACACGGTCGATCGACGTCGGGCGTTGCATGACATCACCGCCCTTGGACTGTACGCACGGTCGAACGAAGTCGGGCGTGATATGCCATCACCGCCTTTGGGCAGCACACTCGGTCGAACGATGTTTGGTGTGGCATGTTATCATCGCAGTTGGGCAGCACACACGATCGAACGACGTCGGGCGTGGCATGATATCACCTCCCTTGGAATGCACGCATGGTCGGACGACGTCGGGTTTGGCATAACATCACCGCCCTTGTACAGCACACTCGGTTGGCAACATCGGGCGTAGCATGAAATCACCGCCTTTTGACAGCACACACGGTCGAACGACATCGGGCGTGACGTGCCATCACCGCCTTTCGACAACACACACGGTCGGACTACGTTGGGCATGGCATGACATCATCGCCTTTGGACACCACATAATGTCGAACAACGTCGGGCGGGGCATGCCATCATCGCCTTAAGGCAGCACACACGGTCGAACAACGTCGGGGGTGGCATGACATCATAGCCCATGGACGCCAAACACGATCGAACCACGTCGGGCGTGACATACCATCACCGCCTTTGGAAAGCACACACAGTCCAACGGCGTCGGGTTTGGCTTGACATCACCCTCCTTGGACTGCACGCACGGTTGGATGACTTCGGGCGTGGCATGACATCACTGTCGCTGGAAAGCACACATGGTCGGCAACGTCGGGCGTGGCATGACATCACCGCCCATGGACAGCCCACACGATCGGCAATGTCGGCCGTGGCATGACATCACCGCCCTTGGGCAGCACACACGGTCGAACGACGTCGGGCGTGGCATGTTATCACCGTCCTTGGACTACACGCGCGACCGGATGACCTCGGGCGTGGCATGACATCACCGCCCTCGGACAGCACACACGGACAGTAACATCGGACGTGGCATGAAATCACCTCTCTTGGACAGCACACACGGTCGATCGACGTCGGGCGTAACATGCCATCACCGCCTTTGGACAGCACACTAGATCGAACGACGTTTCGTGTGGCAAGTCATCATTGCGCTTGGGCAGCACACACGATCGAACGACATCAAGAGTGGCATGATATCACCTCTCTTGAAATGCACGCATGGTCGAACGACGTCGGGCGTGGCATAACATCACCGCCCTTGGACAACACACTCGGTCGGCAACATCGGGCGTGGCATGAAATCACCGCCTTTGGACAGCACACATGGTCGAACGACATCGGGCATGGCATTCCATCATCGCCTTTGGGAAGCACACACGGTCAAACGACGTTGGGCGTGGCATGATATCACCGCCTTTGGACAGCACTCACGGTCGAACGAAGTTGGCAATGACATGCCATCACCGCCCTTGCACTGCACGCACGGTCGGACGACGTCAGGCATGGCATGCCATCACCGCCCTTGAAAAACACACTCGGTCAAACGACGTCGGGTGTGGCATGACATCACCGCCCTTGGACAACACACACAGTCGGACGACGTCGGGCGTGGCATGACATCCCCGCACCTGAACAGCACACACGGTCGGCAACGTCGGGCGTGGCATGACATCACCGCCCTTGGATAGTACACATAGTAAGACGACGTCGGGCGTGGCATAACATCACCGCCTTTGGATAGCACACACAGTCGAACGACGTCGGGCATGGCATGACATCACCGCCCTTGGACTGCACGCACGGTCGGACGACGTCGGACGTGGAATGACATCACCGCCCTTGGTCAGCACACACGGTTGGCAACATCGGGCGTGGCATGACATCACTGTCGTTGGACAGCACACACGGTCGGCAACGTCGGGCGTGGCATGACATCACCGCCATTAGGCAGCACACATGGTCGGACTACATCGGGCGTGGCATGACAACATTGCTCTTGGACAGCACACACGGTCGAATGACGTCGGGCGTGGCATGCCATCATCGCCTTTGGGCAGCACACATGGTCGAACGACGTTGGGCGTGGAATAACATCACCGCCTTTGGGCAGAACACACGGTCGAACGACGTTGGGCCTGGAATAACATCACCGCCTTTGGATAGCACACACGGTCGAACGACGTCGGGCATGGCATGACATCACCGCCCTTGGACTCTACACACGGTCAGACGACGTCGGGAGTGGAATGACATCACTGCCCTTGGA
Organism: Solanum lycopersicum; assembly: GCF_036512215.1. Classification (NCBI taxonomy): domain Eukaryota; kingdom Viridiplantae; phylum Streptophyta; class Magnoliopsida; order Solanales; family Solanaceae; genus Solanum; species Solanum lycopersicum. Next base: position 12,589,529 of record NC_090807.1, read on the forward strand.
CAGCACACACGGTTGGCAACATCGGGCGGTGTATGACATCACTGCCGTTGGACTGCACACAAGCTCGACAACGTTAGGCGTGGCATGCCAGCACCGCCCTTGGACAGCACACACGGTCGAACAACGTCGGGCGTGGCATGACATCACCGTCGCTGGAAAGCACACACGGTCGGCAACGTCGCACGTGGCATGACATCACCGCCCTTGGACAGCACTCACGGTCGGCAACATCGGGCATGGCATGACATCACTGTCTTTGGACAACACACAAGGTCGACAACGTTAGGCGTAGCATGCCATCACCGCCCTTGGACAGCACACACGGTCGAACGACGTCGAACGTGACATGCCATCACCGCCCTTGGACTGCACGCACGGTCGAATGACTTCGGGCGTGACATGCCATCACCGCCTTTGGACAACACACTCGGTCGAACGACGTTTCGTGTAGCAAGTCATCATTGCGGTTGGGCAGCACACACGATTGAACGACATCGGGCGTGGCATGATATCACCTCCCTTGGAATGCATGCATGGTCGGACGACGTCGGGCGTCGCATAACATCACCGCCCTTGGACAGCACACTCGGTCGGCAACGTCGGGCGTGGCATGAAATCACCGCCTTTTGACAGCACACACGGTCGAACGACATTGGGCATGACATTCCATCATCACCTTTGGGCAGCACACACGGTCAAACGATGTTGGGTGTGGCATGACATCACCGCCTTTGGATAGCACTCACGGTCGAACGAAGTTGGCAATGACATGCCATCACCGCCCTTGCACTGCACGCACGGTCAGACGACGTCAGGCGTGACATGCCATCACCGCACTTGGACCGCACACATGGTCGGCAACGTTGGGCGTGGCATCACATCACCGCTCTTGGACAACACACACAGTCGGACGACGTCGGGCATGGAATAACATAACCACCATTGGATAGCACACGCGGTCGAACGACGTCGGGCATGGCATGACATCACTGCCCTTGGACTGCATGCACGGTCAGACGACGTCGGGCGTGGAATGACATCACCGCCCCTGGACAGCACACACGGTTGGCAACGTCGGGCGTGGCATGATATCACTGCCATTGGACAGCACACACGGTCGGCAAATTTGGGCGTGGCATGACATCACCGCCTTTGGGCAGCACACATAGTCGGACTACGTCGGGCATGGCATGACATCATTGCTCTTGGACAGCAAACACGGTCAAGCGACGTCGGGCGTGGCATGCCATCATCACCTTGGGGCAGCACACACGGTTGAACGACGTTGGGCGTGGAATAACATCACCTCCCTTGGACAGCACACACGGTCAAACAACGTCAGGTGTGGCATACCATCATCGCCCTTGTACAGCACAAACGGTCGAACGAAGTTAGACATGACATGCCATCACCGTCCTTGCACTGCACGCACGGTCGGACGACGTCAGGCGTGGCATGCCATCACCGCCCTTGAAAAACACTCGGTCTAACGACGTCAGGCGTGGCATGACATCCCCGCCTTTAGACAACACACACAGTCGGACGACGTCGGGCGTGGCATGACATCCCCGCCTTTGGATAGCACACACGGTCGAACGACGTCGGGCATGGCATGACATCACCGCCCTTTGACTGCACACACGGTCGGACGGCATCGGGCCGTGGAATGACATCCCTGCCCTTGGACAGCACACACGGTTGGCAATGTCGGGGCGTGGCATGACATCACTGCCCTTGAACAGCATATACAATCGGCAAGGTCGTGCGTGGCATGACATCACTGCCTTTGGACAGCACACACGGTCGAAGGACATCGGGCGTGGCATGATATCACCGCCATTGGACTGAACGCATGGTCGGACGACTTTGGGCGTGGCATGACATCACTTCCCTTGGACAACACACACGGTCGGCAACGTCGGGTGTGGGATGACATCACCGCCTTTGGGTAGCACACATGGTCGGACTACGTCGGGTGTGGCATAACATCATTGCTTTTGTACAGCACACACGGTCGAACAACGTCGGGTGTGGCATGCCATCACCGCCTTTGGGCAGCACACATGGTCGGACTACGTCGGGCGTGGCATGACATCATTGCTCTTGGACAGCACACACGGTCGAACTACGTCAGGCGTGGCATGCCATCATCGCCTTTGGAAAGCACAAACGGTCGAACGACGTTGAGCGTGGAATAACATCACCGCCTTTGGACAGCACACACGGTCGAATAACGTCGGGCGTGACATGCCATTACCTCCTTTTGACAGCACATTTTGTCGAACGACGTCAGGTGTGGCATGCCATTATCGCCGTTGGGCAGCAGACATGGTCGAACGATGTCAGGTGTGGCATGACATCACCACCCTTGGACTGCACGCACGGTCAAACGACGTTGGGCGTGGCATGACATCACCGCCCTTGGACAGCACACATAGTCAAACGACGTCGAGCGTGGCATGACATCACCGTCCTTAGATTACACGTACGGTCGGATGATGTCGTGCGTGGCATGACATCACCGCCCTCGGACAGCACACACAGACGGTAACATCGGGCGTGGCATGACATCACCGCCCTTGGACAGCACACAAGGTCGACAACGTTAGGCGTGGCATGTCATCACCACCCTTGGAAAGCACACACGATCGGACGACGTCAGACGTGGCATGAATCACCTCCCTTGAACAGCACACACGGTCGATCGATGTTGGGTGTGGCATGAAATCACCGCCCTTGGACTGCACTCACGATCGAACGATGTCGGGCGTGACATGCCATCACCACCTTTGGGCAGCACCCTCGGTCGAACGACGTTTGTTGTGGCATGTCATCATCGCGGTTGGGCAGCACACACGATTGAACGACATCGTGCGTGGCATAACATCACTGCCCTTGGACAGCACACTCGGTCGGCAACGTCTGGCGTGGCATGAAATCACCGCCTTTGGACAGCACACACGGTCGAACGTCATCGGGCATGACATTCCATCATCACCTTTGGAAAGCACACACGGTCAAACGACAGTGGGAGTGGCATGACATCACCGCCTTTGGACAGCACACATGGTCGAACAAAGTTGGGTATGACATGCCATCACCGCCCTTGCACTGCACGCATGGTCGGACGACGTCAGGCGTGGCATGACATCACCGCCCTTGAAAAACACAATCTGTCGAACGACGTCATGCATGGTATGACATCACCGCCCTTGGACCGCACACATGGTCGGCAACGTCGAGCGTGGCATGACAACACCGCTCTTGGACAGCACACACAGTCGAACGACGTCGAGCGTGGCATGACATCCCCGCCCTTGGACAGCACACACGGTCGGACTACATCGGGCGTGGCATGACATCCCCGCCCTTGGACTGCACACTCGGTCGAACGACGTTTGTTGTGGCATGTCATCATTGCGGTTGGGCAGCACACACGATCGAACGACGTCGGGCGTGGCATGATATCACATCCCTTGGAATGCACGCATGGTCAGACGACGTCGGGCGTGGCATAACATCACCGCCGTCGGACAGCACACTCGGTCGGCAACGTCGGGCGTGGCATGAAATCACCGCCTTCGGACAGCACACACAGTCGAACGACATCGGGCATGGCATTCCATCATCGCCTTTGGGCAGCACACACGATCAAACGACGTTGGGCGTGGCATGACATCACCGCCTTTGGACAGCACTCACGGTCGAACGAAGTTAGGCGTGACATTCCATCACCGCCCTTGCACTTCACGCACGATCGGATGACGTCAGGCGTGGCATGCCATCACCGCCCTTGGACCGCACACATAGTTGGAAACGTCGGGCGTGGCATGACATCACCGCTCTTGGACAACACACATAGTCGGACGATGTCGGGCATGGCATGACATCACCGCTCTTGGAAAACACACATAGTCGAATGACGTTGGGCGTGGCATGGCATCACCACTCTTGGACAACACACATAGTCGGACGACGTCGGGCGTGGCATGACATCACCGCTCTTGGACAACACACATAGTCGGACGACGTCGGGCGTGGAATGACATCACCGCCCTTGGACAGCACACACGGTTGGCAACATCGGGCGTGGCATGACATCAGTACCCTTGGACAGCACACATAGTCGGCAACGTCAGGCGTGGCATGACATCACTGCCTTTGGACAACACACACGGTAGAAGGACGTCGGGCGTGGCATGACATCACTGCCCTTGGATTGAACGCACGTTGGATGACGTCGGGCGTGGCATGACATCACCGCCCTTGTACAACACACACGACCGGCAACATCGGGCATGGCATGACATCACCACCCTTAGACTGTACACACTTTCGGACGACGTCGGGAGTGGCATGACATCACCGCCCTTGGGCAGCACACACGGTGAGACTACATCGGGCTTCGCATAACATCTTCGCCTTGAGACAGCATACACGGTCAAACGACGTCACGCATGGCATACCATCATCACCTTTGAGCATCACAAACAGTCGAACGACGTCGGGCGTGGCATTCCATGATAGCCCTTGGATGGCAAACAATTTCGAACGATGTCGGGCGTGGCTTGACATCACCGTCCTTGGACAGTACACACAGTCGGACGACATCGGGCGTGGCATGACATCACCGCCTTTGGATAGCACACACGGTCGAACGACGTCGGGCATGGCATGACATCACCGCCCACACGGTCGGACGACGTTGGGCGTGGCATGACATCCCCGCCCTTGGACAGCATACACGGTCGGCAACGTCGGGCATGGCATGATATCACCGCCCTTGGACAGTAAACATAGTCGGACGACGTCGGGCGTGGGATGATATCACCGCCTTTGGATAGCCCAAACGGTCGAATGTTATCGGGCATGGCATGACATAACTGCCCTTGGACTGCACGCACGATCGGACGACGTCGGGCGTGGCATGACATCACTACCTTTGGACAACACACACGGTCGGCAACATCGGGCGTGGCATGACATCACTACCTTTGGACTGAACGCACGGTCGGATGACGTCGAGCGTGGCATGACATCACTGCCCTTTGACAGCACACACGGTAGGCAACATCGAGCGTGGCATGAAATCACTGCCATTGCACAGCACACACGGCCGGCAACGTCGGCCATGGCATGACATCACCGCCCTTAGACTGTACACACTGTCGGACGACGTCGGGAGTGGCATGACATCACTGCCCTTGGGCAGCACACACGGTAAGACTACATCGGGCTTGGCAAAACATCTCCGCCTTGAGACAGCACACACGGTCGAACGACGTCAGGCGTGGCATGCCATCACCGCCCTTGGACAGCACACATGGTCGGACGACGTCGGACATGGCATGATATCACCTCCCTTGAACAGCACACACGGTCGATCGACGTCGGGCGTGGCATGACATCACCGCCCTTGGACTGCACGCACGGTCGAATGACGTCGGGCGTGCTATGCCATCACTGCCTTTGGACAGCACACTCGGTCGAATGACGTTTGGTGTGGCATGTCATCATTGCGGTTGGGCAGCACACACGATCGAATGACGTCGGGCGTGGCATGATATCACCTCTCTTGGAATGCACGCATGGTCGGTTGACGTCGGGTGTGGCATATCATCACCGCTGTTGGACAGCACACTCAGTCGGAACCATCGGGCGTGGAATGAAATCACCGCCTTTTGACAGCACACACGGTTGAATGACATCGGGCATGGCATTCCATCATCGCCTTTGGGCAGCACACACGGTCAAACAATGTCGGGCGTGGCATGACATCACCACTCCTGGAAAACACACACAGTCGGACGACGTCTGGCGTGGCATGACATCACCGCCCTAGGACAGCACACACGGTCAGCAATGTCGGGCGTGGCATGACATCACCGCCCTTGGACAACACACACAGTCGGACGATGTCGGGCGTGGCATGAAATCACCTCCTTTGGATAGCACACACAGTCGAACGACGTCGGGCATGGCATGACATCACCGCCCTTGGACTGCACGCACAGTCGGACGACGTCAGGCGTGGAATGACATCACAGCCCTTAGACAACACACACGGTTGGAAACGTCGGGCGTGTCAGGACATCACTGCCCTTGGACAACACACACGGTCGGCAACGTTAGGCTTGGCATGACATCACCGACTTTGGGCAGCACACATGGTCAGACTACGTCGGATGTGGCATGACATCATTGCTCTTGGACAGCACACACGGTCGAAAGACGTCGGGCGTGGCATGCCATCACCGCTATTTGACAGCACATTCCGTCGAACGAGCTCAGGTGTGGCATGCCATCATCGCCGTTGGGCAGCACACATGGTCAAACGATGTCAGGTGTGCCATGACATCACCACCCTTGGACTGCACGCACGGTCAGACGACGTAGAGCATGGCATGACATCACCGCCCTTGGACAGCACACACGGTCGAACAACATCGGGCGTCGCATGACATCACCGTCCTTGGACTACACGCACTGTCGGACGACTTCGGGCGTGGCATGACATCACTGCCCTTGGAGAGCACACACGGTCGACAACGTCGGGCGTGGCATTACATCACCTCCTTTAGGCAGCACACATGGTCGGACTACGTCGGGTGTGGCATGACATCATTGCTCTTGGACAGCACACACGGTCGAACGACGTCGGGCGTGGCATGCCATCACCGCCTTTGGGTAGCACACATGGTCGGACTACGTCGGGCGTGGCATTACATCATTGCTCTTGGACAACACACACGGTCGAACTACGTCGGGCGTGGCATGCCATCCTTGCCTTTGGACAGCACACACGGTCGAACGACGTTGGGCATGGAATAACATCACCGCCTTTGGACAGCACACACAGTCGAACAACGTCGGGCGTGACATGCCATCACCGCCTTTTGACAGCACATTCTGTCGAACGACGTCAGGTGTGGCATGCCATCATCGTTGTTGGGCAGCACACATGGTCGAACGATATCAGGTGTGGCATGACATCACCACGCTTGGACTGCACGCACGATCAGATGACGTAGGGTGTGGCATGACATCACCGCCCTTGGATAGCACACACGGTCGAACAATGTCGATCGTGGCATGACATCACCGTCCTTGGACTACACGCACGGTCGAACGACTTCGGGCGTGGCATGACATCACTGCCTTCGGAAAGCACACACGGACGGTAACGTCGGGCGTGGCATGACATCACCGCCCTTGGACAGCACACAAGGTCGACAACGTTAGGCGTGGCATGCCATCACCGCCCTTGGACAGCACACACGGTCGGACGATGTCAGACGTGGCATGACATCACCTCCCTTTGACAGCACACACGGTCGATCGACGTCGGGCGTTGCATGACATCACCGCCCTTGGACTGCACGCACGGTCGAACGACGTCGGGCGTGACATGCCATCACCGCCTTTTGGCAGCACACTCGGTCGAATGACGTTTGGTGTGGCATGTTATCATCGCAGTTGGGCAGCACACAGGATCGAACGATGTCGGGCGTGGCATGATATCACCTCCCTTGGAATGCACGCATGGTCGGACGACGTCGGGCTTGGCATATCATCACCGCCCTTGTAGAGCACACTCGGTTGGCAACGTCGGGCGTGGCATGAAATCACCGCCTTTGGACAGCACACACGGTCGAACGACATCGGGCGTGACGTGCCATCACCGCCTTTTGACAACACACACGGTCGGACTACGTCGGGCATAACATGACATCATCGCCTTTGGACACCACACACTGTCGAACAACGTCAGGCGTGGCATGCCATCATCGCCTTGGGGCAGCACACACGATCGAACGACGTCGGGGGTGGCATGACATCATAGCCCATGGACGCCAAACACGATCGAACGACGTCGGGCGTGACATGCCATCACCGCCTTTGGAAAGCACACACAGTCCAACGACGTCGGGTTTGGCTTGTCATCACCCTCGTTGGACTGCACGCACGGTTGGATGAATTCGGGCGTGGCATGACATCACTGTCGCTGGAAAGCACACATGGTCGGCAACGTCGGGCGTGGCATGACATCACCGCCCTTGGACAGCACACACGGTCGGCAACGTCGGCCGTGGCATGACATCACCGCCCTTGGGCAGCACACACGGTCGAACGACATCGGGCGTGGCATGTTATCACTGTCCTTGGACTACACGCGCGGCCGGATGACCTCGGGCGTGGCATGACATCACCACCCTCGGACAGCACACACGGACAGTAACATCGGACGTGGCATGAAATCACCTCCCTTGGACAGCACACACGGTCGATCGACGTCGGGCGTGACATGCCATCACCGCCTTTGGACAGCACACTCGATCGAACGACGTTTCGTGTGGCAAGTCATCATTGCGCTTGGGCAGCACTCACGATCGATTGACGTTAAGCGTGGCATGATATCACCTCTCTTGGAATGCACGCATGTTCGAACGACGTCGGGCGTGGCATAACATCACTGCCCTTGGACAACACACTCGGTCGGCAACGTCGGGCGTGGCATGAAATCACCGCCTTTGGACAGCACACACGGTCGAACGACATCGGGCATGGCATTCCATCATCGCCTTTGGGAAGCACACACGGTCAAACGACGTTGGGCGTGGCATGACATCACCGCCTTTGGACAACACTCACGGTCAAACGAAGTTGGCAATGACATGCCATCACCGCCCTTGCACTGCACGCACGGTCGGACGACGTCAGGCATGGCATGCCATCACCGCCCTTGAAAAACACACTCGGTCAAATGACGTTGGGTGTGGCATGACATCACCGCCCTTGGACCGCACACATGGTCGGCAACGTCGGGCGTGGCATGACATCACCGCTCTTAGACAACACACACAGTCGGACGACATCGGGCGTGGCATGACATCCCCGCCCTTGGACAGCACACACGGTCGGCAACGTCGGGCGTGGCATGACATCACCGCCCTTGGATAGCACACATAGTCAGACGACGTCGGCCGTGGCATAACATCACCGCCTTTGGATAGCACACACGGTCGAACGACGTCGGGCATGGCATGACATCACCGCCCTTGGACTGCACGCACGGTCGGACGAAGTCGGGGGTGGAATAACATCACCGCCCTTGGACAGCACACACGGTTGGCAACATCGGGCGTGGCATGACATCACTGTCGTTGGACAGCACACACGGTCGGCAACGTTATGCGTGGCATGACATCACCGCCATTAGGCAGCACACATGGTCGGACTACGTCGGGCGTGGCATGACATCATTGCTCTTGGACAGCACACACGGTCGAATGACGTCGGGCGTGGCATGCCATCATCGCCTTTGGGCAGCACACACGGTCAAACGACGTTGGGCGTGGAATAACATCACCGCCTTTGGGCAGCACACACGGTCGAACGACGTTGGGCATGGAATAACATCACCGCCTTTGGATAGCACACACGGTCGAACGACGTCGGGCATGGCATGACATCACCGCCCTTGGACTGCACACACGGTCAGACGACGTCGTGCGTGGAATGACATCACTGCCCTTGGACAGCACACACGGTTGGCAACATTGGGCGGTGCATGACATCACTGCCGTTGGACAGCACACAAGCTCGACAACGTTAGGCGTGGCATGCCAGCACCGCCCTTGGACAGCACACACGGTCGAACGACGTCGGGCGTGGCATGACATCACCGTCACTGGAAAGCACACACGGTCGGCAACGTCGGACGTGGCATGACATCACCGCCCTTGGACAGCACTCACGGTCGGCAACGTCGGGCATGGCATGACATCACCGTCCTTGGACAACACACAAGGTCGACAACGTTAGGCGTAGCATGCCATCACCGCCCTTGGACAGCACACACGGTCGGACGACGTTGAACGTGACATGCCATCACCGCCCTTGGACTGCACGCACGGTCGAATGACTTCGGGCGTGACATGCCATCACCGCCTTTGGACAACACACTCAGTCGAACGACGTTTAATGTAGCAAGTCATCATTGCGGTTGGGCAGCACACACGATCGAACGACGTCGGGCGTGGCATGAGATCACCTCCCTTGGAATGCACGCATGGTCGGACGACGTCGGGCGTGGCATAACATCACCGCCCTTGGACAGCACACTCGGTCGGCAACGTCGGGCGTGGCATGAAATCACCGCCTTTTGACAGCACACACGGTCGAACGACATTGGGCATGACATTCCATCATCACCTTTGGGCAGCACACACGGTCAAACGATGTTGGGCGTGGCATGACATCACCGCCTTTGGATAGCACTCACGGTCGAACGATGTTGGCAATGACATGCCATCACCGCCCTTGCACTGCACGCACAGTCGGACGACGTCAGGCGTGGCATGCCATCACCGCACTTGGACCGCACATATGGTCGGCAACGTTGGGCGTGGCATGACATCACCGCTCTTGGACAACACACACAGTTGGACGACGTCGGGCATGACATAACATCCCCGCCCATGAACAGCAAACACGGCCGGCAACGTCGGGCGTAGCATGACATCACCGCCCTTGAACAGCACACACAGTCGGACGACGTCGGGCATGGAATAACATCACCGCCATTGGATAGCACACGCGGTCGAACGACGTCGGGCGTGGAATGACATCACCGCCCTTGGACAGCACACACGGTTGGCAACGTTGGGCGTGGCATGATATCACTGCCATTGGACAGCACACACGGTCGGCAAATTTGGGCGTGGCATGACATCACCGCCTTTGGGCAGCACACATAGTCGGACTACGTCGGGCATGGCATGACATCATTGCTCTTGGACAGCAAACACGGTCAAGCGACGTCGGGCGTGGCATGCCATCATCACCTTGGGGCAGCACACACGGTTGAACGACGTTGGGCGTGGAATAACATCACCTCCCTTGGACAGCACACACGGTCAAACAACGTCAGGTGTGGCATACCATCATCGCCCTTGTACAGCACAAACGGTCGAACGAAGTTAGACATGACATGCCATCACCGTCCTTGCACTGCACGCACGGTCGGACGACGTCAGGCGTGGCATGCCATCACCGCCCTTGAAAAACACTCGGTCGAACGACGTCAGGCGTGGCATGACATCCCCGCCTTTAGACAACACACACAGTCGGACGACGTCGGGCGTGGCATGACATCCCCGCCTTTGGATAGCACACACGGTCGAACGACATCGGGCATGGCATGACATCACCGCCCTTTGACTGCACACACGGTCGGACGACGTCGGGCCGTGGAATGACATCCCTGCCCTTGGACAGCACACACGGTTGGCAACGTCGGGGCGTGGCATGACATCACTGCCCTTGAACAGCACATACAATCGGCAAGGTCGTGCGTGGCATGACATCGCTGCCTTTGGACAGCACACACGGTCGAAGGACATCGGGCGTGGCATGATATCACCGCCATTGGACTTAACGCACGGTCGGACGACTTTGGGCGTGGCATGACATCACTTCCCTTGGACAAAACACACGGTCGGCAACGTCGGGCGTGGCATGACATCACTGCCTTTGGGCAGCACACATGGTCGGACTACGTCGGGTGTGGCATAACATCATTGCTTTTGTACAGCACACACGGTCGAACGACGTCGGGTGTGGCATGCCATCACCGCCTTTGGGCAGCACATATGGTCGGACTACGTCGGGCGTGGCATGACATCATTGCTCTTGGACAGCACACACGGTCGAACTACGTCAGGCGTGGCATGCCATCATCACCTTTGGAAAGCACAAACGGTCGAACGACGTTGGGCGTGGAATAACATCACCGCCTTTGGACAGCACACACGGTCGAATAACGTCGGGCGTGACATGCCATTACCTCCTTTTGACAGCACATTTTGTCGAACGACGTCAGGTGTGGCATGCCATTATCGCCGTTGGGCAGCAGACATGGTCGAACGATGTCAGGTGTGGCATGACATCACCACCCTTTGACTGCACGCACGGTCAAACGACGTTGGGCGTGGAATGACATCACCGCCCTTGGACAGCACACGGTCGAACAACGTCGGGTGTGGCATGACATCACCGCCCTTGGACAGCACACAAGGTCGACAACGTTAGGCGTGGCATGTCATCACCACCCTTGGAAAGCACACACGGTCGAATGACGTCAGACGTGGCATGAATCACCTCCTTTGGACAGCACACACGGTCGAACAACGTCAGGGGTGACATGCCATCACCGCCTTTTGACAGCACATTCCGTCGAATGACGTCAGGTGTGGCATGCCATCATCGCCATTGGGCAGCACACATGGTCGAACGATGTCAAGCGTGGCATGACATCACCACCCTTGGATTCCACGCACGGTCAGACGACCTAGGGCATGGCATGACATCACCGCCCTTGGACAGCACACATAGTCAAACGACGTCGAGCGTGGCATGACATCACCGTCCTTAGATTACACGTACGGTCGGATGATGTCGTGCGTGGCATGACATCACCGCCCTCGGACAGCACACACAGACGGTAACGTCGGGCGTGGCATGACATCACCGCCCTTGGACAGCACACAAGGTCGACAACGTTAGGCGTGGCATGTCATCACCACCCTTGGAAAGCACACACGGTCGGACGACGTCAGACGTGGCATGAATCACCTCCCTTAGACAGCACACACGGTCGATCGATGTTGGGTGTGGCATGAAATCACCGCCCTTGGATCGCACTCACGATCGAACGATGTCGGGCGTGACATGCCATCACCACCTTTGGGCAGCACCCTCGGACGAACGACGTTTGTTGTGGCATGTCATCATCGCGGTTGGGCAGCACACACGATTGAATGACATCGTGCGTGGCATAACATCACTGCCCTTGGACAGCACACTCGGTCGGCAACGTCTGGCGTGGCATGAAATCACAGCCTTTGGACAGCACACACGGTCGAACGTCATCGGGCATGACATTCCATCATCACCTTTGGAAAGCACACACGGTCAAACGACAGTGGGAGTGGCATGACATCACCGCCTTTGGACAGCACACACGGTCGAACAAAGTTGGGTATGACATGCCATCACCGCCCTTGCACTGCACGCATGGTCGGACGACGTCAGGCGTGGCATGACATCACCGCCCTTGAAAAACACAATCTGACGAACGACGTCATGCATGGTATGACATCACCGCCCTTGGACCGCACACATGGTCGGCAACGTCGAGCGTGGCATGACAACACCGCTCTTGGACAGCACACACAGTCGAACGACGTCGAGCGTGGCATGACATCCCCGCCCTTGGACAGCACACACGGTCGGACTACATCGGGCGTGGCATGACATCCCCGCCCTTGGACAGCACACACGGTCGGACTACATCGGGCGTGGCATGACATCCCCGCCCTTGGACTGCACACTCGGTCGAACGACGTTTGTTGTGGCATGTCATCATTGCGGTTGGGCAGCACACACGATCGAACGACGTCGGGCGTGGCATGATATCACATCCTTTGGAATGCACGCATGGTCAGACGACGTCGGGCGTGGCATAACATCACCGCCGTTGGACAGCACACTCGGTCGGCAACGTCGGGCGTGGCATGAAATCACCGCCTTCGGACAGCACACACAGTCGAACGACATCGGGCATGGCATTCCATCATCGCCTTTGGGCAGCACACACGATCAAACGACGTTGGGCGTGGCATGACATCACCGCCTTTGGACAGCACTCACGGTCGAACGAAGTTAGGCGTGACATTCCATCACCGCCCTTGCACTGCACGCACGATCGGATGACGTCAGGCGTGGCATGCCATCACCGCCCTTGGACCGCACACATGGTTGGAAACGTCGGGCGTGGCATGACATCACCGCTCTTGGACAACACACATAGTCGGACGACGTCGGGCATGGCATGACATCACCGCTCTTGGAAAACACACATAGTCGAACGACGTCGGGCGTGGCATGGCATCACCACTCTTGGACAACACACATAGTCGGACGACGTCGGGCGTGGCATGACATCACCGCTCTTGGACAACACACATAGTCGGATGACGTCGGGCGTGGCATGACATCCCCGCCCTTGGACAGCATACACGGTCGGCAAAGTCGGGCGTGGCATGATATCACCGCCCTTGGACAGCACACATAGTCGGACGACGTCGGGCGTGGCATGACATCACCGCCTTTGGATAGCACAAACGGTCGAACGACATTGGGCATGTCATGACATCACCGCCCTTGGACTGCATGCACGGTCGGACGACGTCGGGCGTGGAATGACATCACCGCCCTTGGACAGCACACACGGTTGGCAACATCGGGCGTGGCATGACATCAGTACCCTTGGACAACACACATGGTCGGCAACGTCAGGCGTGGCATGACATCACTTCCTTTGGACAACACACACGGTAGAAGGACGTCGGGCGTGGCATGACATCACTGCCCTTGGATTGAACGCACGTTGGATGACGTCGGGCGTGGCATGACATCACCGCCCTTGTACAACACACACGACCGGCAACATCGGGCATGGCATGACATCACCACCCTTAGACTGTACACACTTTCGGACGACGTCGGGAGTGGCATGACATCACCGCCCTTGGGCAGCACACACGGTGAGACTACATCGGGCTTCGCATAACATCTTCGCCTTGAGACAGCACACACGGTCAAACGACATCACGCATGGCATACCATCATCACCTTTGAGCATCACAAACAGTCGAACGACGTCGGGCGTGGCATTCCATGATAGCCCTTGGATGGCAAACAATTTCGAACGATGTCGGGCATGGCTTGACATCACCGTCCTTGGACAGTACACACAGTCGGACGACATCGGGCGTGGCATGACATCACCGCCTTTGGATAGCACACACGGTCGAACGACGTCGGGCATGGCATGACATCACCGCCCACACGGTCGGACGACGTTGGGCGTGGCATGACATCCCCGCCCTTGGACAGCATACACGGTCGGCAACGTCGGGCATGGCATGATATCACCGCCCTTGGACAGCACACATAGTCGGACGACGTCGGGCGTGGCATGACATCACCGCCTTTGGATAGCACAAACGGTCGAATGACATCGGGCATGGCATGACATAACTGCCCTTGGACTGCACGCACGATCGGACGACGTCGGGCGTGGCATGACATCACTACCTTTGGACAACACACACGGTCGGCAACATCGGGCGTGGCATGACATCACTACCTTTGGACTGAACGCACGGTCGGATGACGTCGAGAGTGGCATGACATCACTGCCCTTTGACAGCACACACGGTAGGCAACATCGAGCGTGGCATGAAATCACTGCCATTGCACAGCACACACGGCCGGCAACGTCGGCCATGGCATGACATCACCGCCCTTAGACTGTACACACTGTCGGACGACGTCGGGAGTGGCATGACATCTCCGCCTTGAGACAGCACACACGGTCGAACGACGTCAGGCGTGGCATGCCATCACCGCCCTTGGACAGCACACATGGTCGGACGACGTCGAACATGGCATGACATCACCTCCCTTGAACAGCACACACGGTCGATCGACGTCGGGCGTGGCATGACATCACCGCCCTTGGACTGCACGCACGGTCGAATGACGTCGGGCGTGCTATGCCATCACTGCCTTTGGACAGCACACTCGGTCGAATGACGTTTGGTGTGGCATGTCATCATTGCGGTTGGGCAGCACACACGATCGAACGACGTCGGGCGTGGCATGATATCACCTCTCTTGGAATGCACGCATGGTCGGTGGACGTCGGGTGTGGCATATCATCACCGCTGTTGGACAGCACACTCAGTCGGAACCATCGGGCGTGGAATGAAATCACCGCCTTTTGACAGCACACACGGTTGAATGACATCGGGCATGGCATTCCATCATCGCCTTTGGGCAGCACACACGGTCAAACAATGTCGGGCGTGGCATGACATCACCACTCCTTGAAAACACACACAGTCGGACGACGTCTGGCGTGGCATGACATCACCGCCCTAGGACAGCACACACGGTCAGCAATGTCGGGCGTGGCATGACATCACCGCCCTTGGACAACACACACAGTCGGACGATGTCGGGCATGGCATGAAATCACCTCCTTTGGATAGCACACACAGTCGAACGACGTCGGGCATGGCATGACATCACCGCCCTTGGACTGCACGCACAGTCGGACGACGTCAGGCGTGGAATGACATCACAGCCCTTAGACAACACACACGGTTGGAAACGTTGGGCGTGTCAGGACATCACTGCCCTTGGACAACACACACGGTCGGCAACGTTAGGCTTGGCATGACATCACCGCCTTTGGGCAGCACACATGGTCAGACTACGTCGGATGTGGCATGACATCATTGCTCTTGGACAGCACACACGGTCGAAAGACGTCGGGCGTGGCATGCCATCACCGCCTTTGGGCAGGACACATGGTCGGACTACGTCCAGCGTGGTAGAACATCATTGCTCTTGGACAACACACACGGTCGAAGAACGTCGGGCGTGACATGCCATCACCGCTATTTGACAGCACATTCCGTCGAACGAGCTCAGGTGTGGCATGCCATCATCGCCGTTGGGCAGCACACATGGTCAAACGATGTCAGGTGTGCCATGACATCACCACCCTTGGACTGCACGCACGGTAAGACGACGTAGAGCATGGCATGACATCACCACCCTTGGACAGCACACACGGTCGAACAACGTCGGGCGTCGCATGACATCACCGTCCTTGGACTACACGCACGGTCGGACGACTTCGGGCGTGGCATGACATCACTGCCCTTGGAGAGCACACACGGTCGACAACGTCGGGCGTGGCATTACATCACCTCCTTTAGGCAGCACACATGGTCGGACTACGTCGGGTGTGGCATGACATCATTGCTCTTGGACAGCACACACGGTCGAACGACGTCGGGCGTGGCATGCCATCACCGCCTTTGGGTAGCACACATGGTCGGACTACGTCGGGCGTGGCATTACATCATTGCTCTTGGACAACACACACGGTCGAACTACGTCGGGCGTGGCATGCCATCCTTGCCTTTGGACAGCACACACGGTCGAACGACGTTGGGCATGGAATAACATCACCGCCTTTGGACAGCACACACAGTCGAACAACGTCGGGCGTGACATGCCATCACCGCCTTTTGACAGCACATTCTGTCGAACGACGTCAGGTGTGGCATGCCATCATCGTTGTTGGGCAGCACACATGGTCGAACGATATCAGGTGTGGCATGACATCACCACGCTTGGACTGCACGCACGATCAGATGACGTAGGGTGTGGCATGACATCACCGCCCTTGGATAGCACACACGGTCGAACAACGTCGAGCGTGGCATGACATCACCGTCCTTGGACTACACGCACGGTCGAACGACTTCGGGCGTGGCATGACATCACTGCCTTCGGACAGCACACACGGACGGTAACGTCGGGCGTGGCATGACATCACCGCCCTTGGACAGCACACAAGGTCGACAACGTTAGGCGTGGCATGCCATCACCGCCCTTGGACAGCACACACGGTCGGACGATGTCGGACGTGGCATGACATCACCTCCCTTGGACAGCACACACGGTCGATCGACGTCGGGCGTTGCATGACATCACCGCCCTTGGACTGCACGCACGGTCGAACGACGTCGGGCGTGACATGCCATCACCGCCTTTTGGCAGCACACTCGGTCGAATGACGTTTGGTGTGGCATGTTATCATCGCAGTTGGGCAGCACACAGGATCGAACGACGTCGGGCGTGGCATGATATCACCTCCCTTGGAATGCACGCATGGTCGGACGACGTCGGGCTTGGCATAACATCACCGCCCTTGTACAGCACACTCGGTTGGCAACGTCGGGCGTGGCATGAAATCACCGCCTTTGGACAGCACACACGGTCGAACGACATCGGGCGTGACGTGCCATCACCGCCTTTTGACAACACACACGGTCGGACTACGTCGGGCATGGCATGACATCATCGCCTTTGGACACCACACACTGTCGAACAACGTCAGGCGTGGCATGCCATCATCGCCTTGGGGCAGCACACACGATCGAACGACGTCGGGGGTGGCATGACATCATAGCCCATGGACGCCAAACACGATCGAACGACGTCGGGCGTGACATGCCATCACCGCCTTTGGAAAGCACACACAGTCCAACGACGTCGGGTTTGGCTTGTCATCACCCTCGTTGGACTGCACGCACGGTTGGATGACTTCGGGCGTGGCATGACATCACTGTCGCTGGAAAGCACACATGGTCGGCAACGTCGGGCGTGGCATGACATCACCGCCCTTGGACAGCACACACGGTCGGCAACGTCGGCCGTGGCATGACATCACCGCCCTTGGGCAGCACACACGGTCGAACGACATCGGGCGTGGCATGTTATCACTGTCCTTGGACTACACGCGCGGCCGGATGACCTCGGGCGTGGCATGACATCACCACCCTCGGACAGCACACACGGACAGTAACATCGGACGTGGCATGAAATCACCTCCCTTGGACAGCACACACGGTCGATCGACGTCGGGCGTGACATGCCATCACCGCCTTTGGACAGCACACTCGATCGAACGACATTTCGTGTGGCAAGTCATCATTGCGCTTGGGCAGCACACACGATCGAACGACGTTAAGCGTGGCATGATATCACCTCTCTTGGAATGCACGCATGTTCGAACGACGTCGGGCGTGGCATAACATCACTGCCCTTAGACAACACACTCGGTCGGCAACGTCGGGCGTGGCATGAAATCACCGCCTTTGGACAGCACACACGGTCGAACGACATCGGGCATGGCATTCCATCATCGCCTTTGGGAAGCACACACGGTCAAACGACGTTGGGCGTGGCATGACATCACCGCCTTTGGACAACACTCACGGTCAAACGAAGTTGGCAATGACATGCCATCACCGCCCTTGCACTGCACGCACGGTCGGACGACGTCAGGCATGGCATGCCATCACCGCCCTTGAAAGACACACTCGGTCAAATGACGTCGGGTGTGGCATGACATCACCGCCCTTGGACCGCACACATGGTCGACAACGTCGGGCGTGGCATGACCTCACCGCTCTTAGACAACACACACAGTCGGACGACATCGGGCGTGGCATGACATCCCCGCCCTTGGACAGCACACACGGTCGGCAACGTCGGGCGTGGCATGACATCACCGCCCTTGGATAGCACACATAGTCAGACGACGTCGGCCGTGGCATAACATCACCGCCTTTGGATAGCACACACGGTCGGACGACGTTGAACGTGACATGCCATCACCGCCCTTGGACTGCACGCACGGTCGAATGACTTCGGGCGTGACATGCCATCACCGCCTTTGGACAACACACAAGCTCGACAACGTTAGGCGTGGCATGCCAGCACCGCCCTTGGACAGCACACACGGTCGAACGACGTCGGGCGTGGCATGACATCACCGTCACTGGAAAGCAGACACGGTCGGCAACGTCGGACGTGGCATGACATCACCGCCCTTGGACAGCACTCACGGTCGGCAACGTCGGGCATGGCATGACATCACCGTCCTTGGACAACACACAAGGTCGACAACGTTAGGCGTAGCATGCCATCACCGCCCTTGGACAGCACACACGGTCGGACGACGTTGAACGTGACATGCCATCACCGCCCTTGGACTGCACGCACGGTCGAATGACTTCGGGCGTGACATGCCATCACCGCCTTTGGACAACACACTTAGTCGAACGACGTTTAATGTAGCAAGTCATCATTGCGGTTGGGCAGCACACACGATCGAACGACGTCGGGCGTGGCATGAGATCACCTCCCTTGGAATGCACGCATGGTCGGACGACGTCGGGCGTGGCATAACATCACCGCCCTTGGACAGCACACTCGGTCGGCAACGTCGGGCGTGGCATGAAATCACCGCCTTTTGACAGCACACACGGTCGAACGACATTGGGCATGACATTCCATCATCACCTTTGGGCAGCACACACGGTCAAACGATGTTGGGCGTGGCATGACATCACCGCCTTTGGATAGCACTCACGGTCGAACGATGTTGGCAATGACATGCCATCACCGCCCTTGCACTGCACGCACGGTCGGACGACGTCAGGCGTGGCATGCCATCACCGCACTTAGACCGCACATATGGTCGGCAACGTTGGGCGTGGCATGACATCACCGCTCTTGGACAACACACACAGTTGGACGACGTCGGGCGTGGCATTACATCCCCGCCCATGGACAGCAAACACGGCCGGCAACGTCGGGCGTAGCATGACATCACCGCCCTTGAACAGCACACACAGTCGGACAACGTCGGGCATGGAATAACATCACCGCCATTGGATAGCACACGCGGTCGAACGACGTCGGGCGTGGAATGACATCAACGCCCTTAGACAGCACACACGGTTGGCAACGTCGGGCGTGGCATGATATCACTGCCATTGGACAGCACACACGGTCGTCAAATTTGGGCGTGGCATGACATCACCGCCTTTGGGCAGCACATATAGTCGGACTACGTCGGGCATGGCATGACATCATTGCTCTTGGACAGCAAACACGGTCAAGCGACGTCGGGCGTGGCATGCCATCATCACCTTGGGGCAGCACACACGGTTGAACGACGTTGGGCGTGGAATAACATCACCTCCCTTGGACAGCACACACGGTCAAACAACGTCAGGTGTGGCATACCATCATCGCCCTTGTACAACACAAACGGTCGAACGAAGTTAGACATGACATGCCATCACCGTCCTTGCACTGCACGCACGGTCGGACGATGTCAGGCGTGGCATGCCATCACCGCCCTTGAAAAACACTCGGTCGAACGACGTCAGGCGTGGCATGACATCCCCGCCTTTAGACAACACACACAGTCGGACGACGTCGGGCGTGGCATGACATCCCCGCCTTTGGATAGCACACACGGTCGAACGACGTCGGGCATGGCATGACATCACCGCCCTTTGACTTCACACACGGTCGGACGACGTCGGGCCGTGGAATGACATCCCTGCCCTTGGACAGCACACACGGTTGGCAACGTCGGGGCGTGGCATGACATCACTGCCCTTGAACAGCACATACAATCGGCAAGGTCGTGCGTGGCATGACATCACTGCCTTTGGACAGCACACACGGTCGAAGGACATCGAGCGTGGCATGATATCACCGCCATTGGACTTAACGCACGGTCGGACGACTTTGGGCGTGGCATGACATCACTTCCCTTGGACAACACACACGGTCGGCAACGTCGGGCGTGGCATGACATCACCGCCTTTGGGAAGCACACATGGTCGGACTACGTCGGGTGTGGCATAACATCATTGCTTTTGTACAGCACACACAGTCGAACGACGTCGGGTGTGGCATGCCATCACCGCCTTTGGGCAGCACACATGGTCGGACTACGTCGGGCGTGGCATGACATCATTGCTCTTGGACAGCACACACGGTCGAACTACGTCAGGCGTGGCATGCCATCATCGCCTTTGGAAAGCACAAACGGTCGAACGACGTTGGGCGTGGAATAACATCACCGCCTTTGGACAGCACACACGGTCGAATAACGTCGGGCGTGACATGCCATTACCTCCTTTTGACAGCACATTTTGTCGAACGACGTCAGGTGTGGCATGCCATTATCGCCGTTGGGCAGCAGACATGGTCGAACGATGTCAGGTGTGGCATGACATCACCACCCTTGGACTGCACGCACGGTCAAACGACGTTGGGCGTGGCATGACATCACCGCCCTTTGACAGCACACGGTCGAACAACGTCGGGTGTGGCATGACATCACCGCCCTTGGACAGCACACAAGGTCGACAACGTTAGGCGTGGCATGTCATCACCACCCTTGGAAAGCACACACGGTCGAATGACGTCGGACGTGGCATGAATCACCTCCTTTGGACAGCACACACGGTCGAACAACGTCAGGGGTGACATGCCATCACCGCCTTTTGACAGAACATTCCGTCGAACGACGTCAGGTGTGGCATGCCATCATCGCCGTTGGGCAGCACACATGGTCGAACGATGTCAAGCGTGGCATGACATCACCACCCTTGGATTCCACGCACGGTCAGACGACGTAGGGCATGGCATGACATCACCGCCCTTGGACAGCACACATAGTCAAACGACGTCGAGCGTGGCATGACATCACCGTCCTTAGATTACACGTACGGTCGGATGATGTCGTGCGTGGCATGACATCACCGCCCTCGGACAGCACACACAGACGGTAACGTCGGGCGTGGCATGCCATCACCGCCCTTGGACAGCACACAAGGTCGACAACGTTAGGCGTGGCATGTCATCACCACCCTTGGAAAGCACACACGGTCGGACGACGTCAGACGTGGCATGAATCACCTCCCTTGGACAGCACACACGGTCGATCGATGTTGGGTGTGGCATGAAATCACCGCCCTTGGACTGCACTCACGATCGAACGATGTCGGGCGTGACATGCCATCACCGCCTTTGGGCAGCACCCTCGGTCGAACGACGTTTGTTGTGGCATGTCATCATCGCGGTTGGGCAGCACACACGATTGAACGACATCGTGCGTGGCATAACATCACTGCCCTTGGACAGCACACTCGGTCGGCAACGTCTGGCGTGGCATGAAATCACCGCCTTTGGACAGCACACACGGTCGAACGTCATCGGGCATGACATTCCATCATCACCTTTGGAAAGCACACACGGTCAAACGACAGTGGGAGTGGCATGACATCACCGCCTTTGGACAGCACACACGGTCGAACAAAGTTGGGTATGACATGCCATCACCGCCCTTGCACTGCACGCATGGTCGGACGACGTCAGGCGTGGCATGACATCACCGCCCTTGAAAAACACAATCTGTCGAACGACGTCATGCATGACATGACATCACCGCCCTTGGACCGCACACATGGTCGGCAACGTCGAGCGTGGCATGACAACACCGCTCTTGGACAACACACATAGTCGGACGACGTTGGGCGTGGCATGACATCCCCGCCCTTGGACAGCATACATGGTCGGCAACGTCGGGCATGGCATGATATCACCGCCCTTGGACAACACACATAGTCAGACGACGTCGGGCGTGGCATGACATCACCGCCTTTGGATAGCACAAACGGTCGAATGACATCGGGCATGGCATGTCATAACTGCCCTTGGACTGCACGCATGGTCAGACGACGTCGGGCGTGGCATGACATCACTACCTTTGGACAACACACACGGTCGGCAACATCGGGCGTGGCATGACATCACTACCTTTGGACTGAACGCACGGTCGGATGACGTCGATCGTGGCATGACATCACTGCCCTTTGACAGCACACACGGTAGGCAACATCGAGCGTGGCATGAAATCACTACCATTGCACAGCACACACGGCCGGCAACGTCGGCCATGGCATGACATCACCGCCCTTAGACTGTACACACTGTCGGACGACGTCGGGAGTGGCATGACATCACTGCCCTTGGGCAGCACACACGGTCAGACTACATCGGGCTTGGCAAAACATCTCCGCCTTGAGACAGCACACACGGTCGAACGACGTCAGGCGTGGCATGCCATCACCGCCCTTGGACAGCACACATGGTCGGACGACGTCGGACATGGCATGACATCACCTCCCTTGGACAGCACACACGGTCGATCGACGTCGGGCGTGGCATGACATCACCGCCCTTGGACTGCACGCACGGTCGAATGACGTCGGGCGTGCTATGCCATCACTGCCTTTGGACAGCACACTCGGTCGAATGACGTTTGGTGTGGCATGTCATCATTACGGTTGGGCAGCACACACGATCGAACGACGTCGGGCGTGGCATGATATCACCTCTCTTGGAATGCACGCATGGTCGGACGACGTCGGGTGTGGCATATCATCACCGCTAGTGGACAGCACACTCAGTCGGAACCATCGGGCGTGGAATGAAATCACCGCCTTTTGACAGCACACACGGTTGAATGACATCGGGCATGGCATTCCATCATCGCCTTTGGGCAGCACACACGGTCAAACAATGTCGGGCGTGGCATGACATCACCACTCCTGGAAAACACACACAGTCGGACGACGTCTGGCGTGGCATGACATCACCGCCCTAGGACAGCACACACGGTCAGCAATGTCGGGCGTGGCATGACATCACCGCCCTTGGACAACACACACAGTCGGACGATGTCGGGCGTGGCATGAAATCACCTCCTTTGGATAGCACACACAGTCGAACGACGTCGGGCATGGCATGACATCACCGCCCTTGGACTGCACGCACAGTCGGACGACGTCAGGCGTGGAATGACATCACAGCCCTTAGACAACACACACGGTTGGAAACGTCGGGCGTGTCAGGACATCACTGCCCTTGGACAACACACACGGTCGGCAACGTCAGGCGTGGCATGACATCACCGCCTTTGGGCAGCACACATGGTCAGACTACGTCGGATGTGGCATGACATCATTGCTCTTGGACAGTACACACGGTCGAAAGACGTCGGGCGTGGCATGCCATCACCGCCTTTGGGCAGGACACATGGTCGGACTACGTCCAACGTGGTAGAACATCATTGCTCTTGGACAGCACACACGGTCGAAGAACGTCGGGCATGACATGCCATCACCGCTATTTGACAGCACATTCCGTCGAACGAGCTCAGGTGTGGCATGCCATCATCGCCGTTGGGCAGCACACATGGTCAAACGATGTCAGGTGTGCCATGACATCACCACCCTTGGACTGCACGCACGGTCAGACGACGTAGGGCATGGCATGACATCACCGCCCTTGGACAGCACACACGGTCGAACAACGTCGGGCGTCGCATGACATCACCGTCCTTGGACTACACGCACGGTCGGACGACTTCGGGCGTGGCATGACATCACTGCTCTAGGAGAGCACACACGGTCGACAACGTCGGGCGTGGCATTACATCACCTCCTTTGGGCAGCACACATGGTCGGACTACGTCGGGTGTGGCATGACATCATTGCTCTTGGACAGCACACACGGTCGAACGACGTCGGGCGTGGCATGCTATCACCGCCTTTGGGCAGCACACATGGTCGGACTACGTCGGGCGTGGCATTACATCATTGCTCTTGGACAACACACACGGTCGAACTACGTCGGGCGTGGCATGCCATCCTTGCCTTTGGACAGCACACACGGTCGAACGACGTTGGGCATGGAATAACATCACCGCCTTTGGACAGCACACACAGTCGAACAACGTCGGGCGTGACATGCCATCACCGCCTTTTGACAGCACATTCTGTCGAACGACGTCAGGTGTGGCATGCCATCATCGTTGTTGGGCAGCACACATGGTCGAACGATATCAGGTGTGGCATGACATCACCACGCTTGGACTGCACGCACGATCAGATGACGTAGGGTGTGGCATGACATCACCGCCCTTGGATAGCACACACGGTCGAACAACGTCGAGCGTGGCATGACATCACCGTCCTTGGACTACACGCACGGTCGAACGACTTCGGGCGTGGCATGACATCACTGCCTTCGGACAGCACACACGGACGGTAACGTCGGGCGTGGCATGACATCACCGCCCTTGGACAGCACACAAGGTCGACAACGTTAGGCGTGGCATGCCATCACCGCCCTTGGACAGCACACACGGTCGGACGATGTCGGACGTGGCATGACATCACCTCCCTTGAACAGCACACACGGTCGATCGACGTCGGGCGTTGCATGACATCACCGCCCTTGGACTGCACGCACGGTCGAACGACGTCGGGCGTGACATGCCATCACCGCCTTTTGGCAGCACACTCGGTCGAATGACGTTTGGTGTGGCATGTTATCATCGCAGTTGGGCAGCACACAGGATCGAACGACGTCGGGCGTGGCATGATATCACCTCCCTTGGAATGCACGCATGGTCGGACGACGTCGGGCTTGGCATAACATCACCGCCCATGTACAGCACACTCGGTTGGCAACGTCGGGCGTGGCATGAAATCACCGCCTTTGGACAGCACACACGGTCGAACGACATCGGGCGTGACGTGCCATCACCGCCTTTTGACAACACACACGGTCGGACTACGTCGGTCATGGCATGACATCATCGCCTTTGGACACCACACACCGTCGAACAACGTCAGGCGTGGCATGCCATCATCGCCTTGGGGCAGCACACACGATCGAATGACGTCGGGGGTGGCATGACATCATAGCCCATGGACGCCAAACACGATCGAACGACGTCGGGCGTGACATGCCATCACCGCCTTTGGAAAGCACACATAGTCCAACGACGTCGGGTTTGGCTTGTCATCACCCTCATTGGACTGCACGCACGGTTGGATGACTTCGGGCGTGGCATGACATCACTGTCGCTGGAAAGCACACATGGTCGGCAACGTCGGGCGTGGCATGACATCACCGCCCTTGGACAGCACACACGGTCGGCAACGTCGGCCGTGGCATGACATCATCGCCCTTGGGCAGCACACACGGTCAAACGACATCGGGCGTGGCATGTTATCACTGTCCTTGGACTACACGCGCGGCCGGATCACCTCGGGCGTGGCATGACATCACCACCCTCGGACAGCACACACGGACAGTAACATCGGACGTGGCATGAAATCACCTCCCTTGGACAGCACACACGGTCGATCGACGTCGGGCGTGACATGCCATCACCGCCTTTGGACAGCACACTCGATTGAACGATGTTTCGTGTGGCAAGTCATCATTGCGCTTGGGCAGCACACACGATTGAACGACGTTAAGCGTGGCATGATATCACCTCTCTTGGAATGCACGCATGTTCGAACGACGTTGGGCGTGGCATAACATCACTGCCCTTGGACAGCACACTCGGTCTGCAACGTCGGGCGTGGCATGAAATCACCGCCTTTGGACAGCACACACGGTCGAACGACATCGGGCATGGCATTCCATCATCCCCTTTGGGCAGCACACACGGTCAAACAACGTTGGGCGTGGCATGACATCACCGACTTTAGACAGCACTCACGGTTGAACGAAGTTAGGCATGACATGCCATCACCGCCCTTGCACTGCAAGCACGGTCGGACGACGTCAGGCGTGGCATGCCATCACCGCCCTTGGACCGCACACATGGTCGGCAACGTTGGGCGTGGAATAACATCACCGCCTTTGGACAGCACACACGGTTGAACAACGTCGGGTATGGCATGACATCACCACCCTTGGACTGCACGCTCGGTCGGCAACGTCGGGCGTGGCATGAAATCACCGCCTTTGGACAGCACACATGGTCGAACGACATCGGGCATGGCATTCCATCATCGCCTTTGGGCAGCAAACACGGTCAAATGACGTTGGGCATGGCATGACATCACCGCCGTTTGACAGCACTCACGTTTGAACGAAGTTGGGCATGACATGCCATCACCGCCCTTGCACTGCACGCACGGTCGGACGACGTCAGGCGTGGCATGCCATCACCGCCCTTGAAAAACACACTCGATTGAACGACGTCGGGCGTGGCATGACATCACCGCCCTTGGACCGCACACATGGTCGGCAACGTCGGGCGTGGCATTACATCAGCGCTCTTGGACAGCACACACAGTCGGACGACGTCGGGAGTGGCATGACATCACCGCCTTTGGATAGCACACACGGTCGAACGACGTTGGGCATGGCATGACATCACCACCCTTGGACTACTCGCACAGTCGGACGACGTCGGGTGTGGAATGACATCACCGCCCTTGGACAGCACACACGGTCGGCAACGTCGGGCGTGGCATGAAATCATCGCCTTTTGGCAGCACACATGGTCGGACTACGTCGGGTGTGGCATGACATCATTGCTCTTGGACTGCACACACGGTCAAACAACGTCGGGTGTGGCATGACATCACCGCTGTTTGACAGCACACACGGTCGAACGAAGTTAGGCATGACATGCCATCACCGCCCTTGCACTGCACGCACGGTCGGACGACGTCGGGCGTGACATGCCATCACCGCCCTTGGACCACACACATGGTCGGCCACGTTGGGCGTGGCATGACATCACCGCTCTTGGGCAACACACATGGTCGAACAATGTCAGGTGTGGCATGACATCACAACCCTTGGACTACACGCACGGTCAGACGACGTAGGGCGTGGCATGACATCATCGCCCTTGGACAGCACACACGGTTGAACAACGTCGGGCGTGGCATGACATCACCGTCCTTGGACTACACGCACGGTCGGACGACTTTGGGCGTGGCATTACATCACTGCCCTTGGACAGCACACACGGTCGGCAACGTCGGGCGTGGCATGCCATCACTGCCTTTGGGTAGCACACATGGTCGGACTATGTCGGGCGTGGCATGACATCATTGCTCTTGGAAAGCACACACGGTCGAACGACATCGGTCGTGGCATGCCATCATCCGCTTGGGGCGGCACACACGGTTGAACAACGTTGGGCGTGGAATAACATCACCTCCCTTGGACAGCACACATGGTTGAACAACGTCAGGTGTGGCATGCCATCATCGCCCTTGTACAGCACAAACGGTCAAACGAAGTTGGGCATGACATGCCATCACCGCCCTTGCACTGCACGCACGGTCGGACGACGTCAGGCGTGGCATGCCATCACCGCCCTTGAAAAACACTCGGTCAAATGACGTTGGCCGTGGCATGACATCAGCGCCCTTGGACAGCATAAAAGGTCGGCAACGTCGGGCGTGGCATGACATCACCGCCCTTGGACAGCACACACAGTCGGACGATATCGAGAATGTCATGAAATCATCGCCTTTGGATAGCACACACAGTCGAACGACGTCGGGCATGGCATGACATCATCGCCCTTGGACTGCACGCACGGTCTGATGACGTCAGGTGTAGAATGACATCACACCCCTTGGACAACACATAAGGTTGGCAACGTCGGGCGTGTCATGACATCACTGCCCTTGGACAGCACACACGGTCGGCAACGTCGGGCGTGGCATGACATCACCGCCTTTGGGAAGCACACATGGTTGGACTACGTCGTGTGTGGCATGACATCATTGCTCTTGGACAGCACACACGGTCGAAAGACGTTCGGGCGTGGCATGCCATCACTGCCTTTGGACAGCACACACGGTCGAACGACGTTGGGCGTGGAATAACATAACCGCCTTTGGACCAGACACACGGTCGAACAACGTCGGGCGTGACATGCAATCACCGCCTTTTGACAGCACATTCCGTCGAACGACGTTAGGTGTGGCATGCCATCATCGCCGTTGGGCAACACACATGGTCGAACAATGTCAGGTGTGGCATGACAGCATCACCCTTGGACTGCACGCACGGTCAGACGACGTAGGGCGTGGCATGACATCACCGCCCTTGGACAGCACACACGGTCGAACAACGTCAGGCGTGGCATGACATCACCGTCCTTGAACTACACGCATGGTCGGACGACTTTGGGCGTGGCATGACATCACTTCCCTTGGACAGCACACACGGTCGGCAACGTCGGGCGTGTTATGACATCACCGCCTTTGGGCAGCACACATGGTCGGACTACGTCGGGTGTGGCATAACATCATTGCTCTTGTATACCACACACGGTCGAACGACGTCGGGTGTGGCATGCCATCACCGCCTTTGGGCAGCACACATGGTCGGACTACGTCGGGCGTGGCATGACATCATTGCTCTTGGACAGCACACACGGTCGAACTACGTCGGGCGTGGCATGCCATCATCGCCTTTGGAAAGCACACACGGTCGAACGACGTTTGGCGTGGAATAACATCACCGCCTGTGGACAGCACACACGGTCGAATAACGTCGGGCGTGACATGCCATCACCTCCTTTTGACAGCACATTCTGTCGAACGGCGTCAGGTGTGGCATGCCATCATCGCCGTTGGGCAGCAGATATGGTCGAACGATGTCAGGTGTGGCATGACATCACCACCCTTGGACTGCACGCACGGTCAGACGACGTAGGGCGTGGCATGACATCACCGCCCTTGGACAACACACACAGTCGAACAACGTCGGGTGTGGCATGACATCACCGCCCTTGGACAGCACACAAGGTCGACAACGTTAGGCGTGGCATGTCATCACCACCCTTGGCAAGCACACACGGTCGGACGACGTCGGACGTGGCATGAATTACCTCCTTTGGACAGCACACACGGTCGAACAACGTCAGGGGTGACATGCTATCACCGCCTTTTGATAGCGCAATCCGTCGAACGACGTCAGGTGTGGCATGCCATCATCGCCGTTGGGCAGCACACATGGTCGAACGATGTCAGGCGTGGCATGACATCACCACCCTTGGATTCCACGCACGGTTAGACGACGTAGGGCATGGCATGACATCACCGCCCTTGGACAGCACACATAGTCAAACAACGTCGGGCGTGGCATGACATCACCGTCCTTAGACTACACGTACGGTCGGATGACGTCGTGCGTGGCATCACATCACCGCCCTCGGACAGCACACACAGACGATAACGTCGGGCGTGGCATGACATCACCGCCCTTGGACAGCACACAAGGTCGACAACGTTAGGCGTGGCATGTCATCACCACCCTTGGAAAGCACACACGGTCAGACGACGTAAGACGTGGCATGAATCACCTCCCTTGGACAGCACACACGGTCGATCGATTTTGGGTGTGGCATGACATCACCGCCCTTGGACTGCACTCACGTTCGAACGATGTCGGGCGTGACATGCCATCACCGCCTTTGGGCAGCACCCTCGGTCGAACGACGTTTGTTGTGGCATGTCATCATCGCAGTTGGGCAGCACACACGATTAAACGACGTCGTGCGTGGCATGATATCACCTTTTTTGGAATGCATGCATGGTTGGACGACGTCGGGCGTGGCATAACATCACTGCCCTTGGACAGCACACTCGGTTGGCAACGTCTGGCGTGGCATGAAATCACCGCCTTTAAACAGCACACACGGTCGAACGTCATCGGGCATGACATTCCATCATCACCTTTGGAAAGCACACACGGTCAAACAACGTTAGGCGTGGCATGACATCACCGCCTTTGGACAGCACACACGGTCGAACAAAGTTGGGCATGACATGCCATCACCGCCTTTGGGCAGCACACATGGTCGGACTACGTCGGGCGTGGCATGACATCATTGCTCTTGGACAGCACACACGGTCGAACTACGTCGGGCGTGGCATGCCATCATCGCATTTGGAAAGCACACACGGTCGAACGACGTTGGGCGTGGAATAACATCACCGCCTGTGGACAGCACACACGGTCGAATAACGTCGGGCGTAACAGGCCATCACCTCCTTTTGACAGCACATTCTGTCGAACAACGTCAGGTGTGGCATGCCATCATCGCCGTTGGGCAGCAGACATGGTCGAATGATGTCAGGTGTGGCATGACATCACCACCCTTGGACTGCATGCACGGTCAGACGACGTAGGGCGTGGCATGACATCACCGCCCTTGGACAACACACACGGTCGAACAACGTCGGGTGTGGCATGACATCACCGCCCTTGGACAGCACACAAGGTCGACAACGTTAGGCGTGGCATGTCATCACCACCCTTGGAAAGCACACACGGTCGGACGACGTCGGGTGTGGCATATCATCACTGCTGTTGGACAGCACACTCAGTCGGAACCATCGGGCGTGGAATGAAATCACCGCCTTTTGACAGCACACACGGTTGAATGACATCGGGCATGGCATTCCATCATCGCCTTTGGGCAGCACACACGGTCAAACAATGTCGGGCGTGGCATGACATCACCACTCCTCGAAAACACACACAGTCGGACGACGTCTGGCGTGGCATGACATCACCGCCCTAGGACAGCACACACGGTCATCAATGTCGGGCGTGGCATGACATCACCGCCCTTGGACAACACACACAGTCGGACGATGTCGGGCGTGGCATGAAATCACCTCCTTTGGATAGCACACACAGTCGAACGACGTCGGGCATGGCATGACATCACCGCCCTTGGACTGCACGCACAGTCGGACGACGTCAGGCGTGACATGACATCACAGCCCTTAGACAACACACACGGTTGGAAACGTCGGGCGTGTCAGGACATCACTGCCCTTGGACAACACACACGGTCGGCAACGTTAGGCTTGGCATGACATCACCGCCTTTGGGCAGCACACATGGTCAGACTACGTCGGATGTGGCATGACATCATTGCTCTTGGACAGCACACACGGTCGAAAGACGTCGGGCGTGGCATGCCATCACCGCCTTTGGGCAGGACACATGGTCGGACTACGTCCAGCGTGGTAGAACATCATTGCTCTTGGACAGCACACACGGTCGAAGAACGTCGGGCGTGACATGCCATCACCGCTATTTGACAGCACATTCCGTCGAACGAGCTCAGGTGTGGCATGCCATCATCGCCGTTGGGCAGCACACATGGTCAAACGATGTCAGGTGTGCCATGACATCACCACCCTTTGACTGCACGCACGGTCAGACGACGTAGAGCATGGCATGACATCACCGCCCTTGGACAGCACACACGGTCGAACAACGTCGGGCGTCGCATGACATCACCGTCCTTGGACTACACGCACGGTCGGACGAATTCGGGCGTGGCATGACATCACTGCCCTTGGAGAGCACACACGGTCGACAACGTCGGGCGTGGCATTACATCACCTCCTTTAGGCAGCACACATGGTCGGACTACGTCGGGTGTGGCATGACATCATTGCTCTTGGACAGCACACACGGTCGAACGACGTCGGGCGTGGCATGCCATCACCGCCTTTGGGCAGCACACATGGTCGGACTACGTCGGCCGTGGCATTACATCATTGCTCTTGGACAACACACACGGTCGAACTACGTCGGGCGTGGCATGCCATCCTTGCCTTTGGACAGCACACACGATCGAACGACGTTGGGCATCGAATAACATCACCGCCTTTGGACAGCACACACAGTCGAACAACGTCGGGCGTGACATGCCATCACCGCCTTTTGACAGCACATTCTGTCGAACGACGTCAGGTGTTGCATGCCATCATCGTTGTTGGGCAGCACACATGGTCGAACGATATCAGGTGTGGCATGACATCACCACGCTTGGACTGCACGCACGATCAGATGATGTAGGGTGTGGCATGACATCACCGCCCTTGGATAGCACACACGGTCGAACAACGTCGAGCGTGGCATGACATCACCGTCCTTGGACTACACGCACGGTCGAACGACTTCGGGCGTGGCATGACATCACTGCCTTCGGACAGCACACACGGACGGTAACGTCGGGCGTGGCATGACATCACCGCCCTTGGACAGCACACAAGGTCGACAACGTTAGGCGTGGCATGCCATCACCACCCTTGGACAGCACACACGGTCGGACGATGTCGGACGTGGCATGACATCACCTCCCTTGGACAGCACACACGGTCGATCGACGTCGGGCGTTGCATGACATCACCGCCCTTGGACTGCACGCACGGTCGAACGACGTCGGGCGTGACATGCCATCACCGCCTTTTGGCAGCACACTCGGTCGAATGATGTTTGGTGTGGCATGTTATCATCGCAGTTGGGCAGCACACAGGATCGAACGACGTCGGGCGTGGCATGATATCACCTCCCTCGGAATGCACGCATGGTCGGACGACGTCGGGCTTGGCATAACATCACCGCCCTTGTACAGCACACTCGGTTGGCAACGTCGGGCGTGGCATGAAATCACCGCCTTTGGACAGCACACACGGTCGAACGACATCGGGCGTGACGTGCCATCACCGCCTTTTGACAACACACACGGTCGGACTACGTCGGGCATGGCATGACATCATCTCCTTTGGACACCACACACTGTCGAACAACGTCAGGCGTGGCATGCCATCATCGCCTTGGGGCAGCACACACGATCGAACGACGTCGGGCGTGACATGCCATCACCGCCTTTGGAAAGCACACACAGTCCAACGACGTCGGGTTTGGCTTGTCATCACCCTCGTTGGACTGCACGCACGGTTGGATGACTTCGGGCGTGGCATGACATCACTGTCGCTGGAAAGCACACATGGTCGGCAACGTCGGGCGTGGCATGACATCACCGCCCTTGGACAGCACACACGGTCGGCAACGTCGGCCGTGGCATGACATCACCGCCCTTGGGCAGCACACACGGTCGAACGACATCGGGCGTGGCATGTTATCACTGTCCTTGGACTACACGCGCGGCCGGATGACCTCGGGCGTGGCATGACATCACCACCCTCGGACAGCACACACGGACAGTAACATCGGACGTGGCATGAAATCACCTCCCTTGGACAGCACACACGGTCGATCGACGTCGGGCGTGACATGCCATCACCGCCTTTGGACAGCACACTCGATCGAACGACGTTTCGTGTGGCAAGTCATCATTGCGCTTGGGCAGCACACACGATCGAACGACGTTAAGCGTGGCATGATATCACCTCTCTTGGAATGCACGCTTGTTCGAACGACGTCGGGCGTGGCATAACATCACTGCCCTTGGACAACACACTCGGTCGGCAACGTCGGGCGTGGCATGAAATCACCGCCTTTGGACAGCACACACGGTCGAACGACATCGGGCATGGCATTCCATCATCGCCTTTGGGAAGCACACACGGTCAAACGATGTTGGGCGTGGCATGACATCACCGCCTTTGGACAACACTCACGGTCAAACGAAGTTGGCAATGACATGCCATCACCGCCCTTGCACTGCACGCACGGTCGGACGACGTCAGGCATGGCATGCCATCACAGCCCTTGAAAAACACACTCGGTCAAATAACGTCGGGTGTAGCATGACATCACCGCCCTTGGACCGCACACATGGTCGGCAACGTCGGGCGTGGCATGACATCACCGCTCTTAGACAACACACACAGTCGGACGACATCGGGCGTGGCATGACATCCCCGCCCTTGGAAAGCACACACGGTCGGCAACGTCGGGCGTGGCATGACATCACCGCCCTTGGATAGCACACATAGTCAGACGACGTCGGCCGTGGCATAACATCACCGCCTTTGGATAGCACACACGGTCGAACGACGTCGGGCATGGCATGACATCACCGCCCTTGGACTGCACGCACGGTCGGACGACGTCGGGGGTGGAATAACATCACCGCCCTTGGACAGCACACACGGTTGGCAACATCGGGCGTGGCATGACATCACTGTCGTTGGACAGCACACACGGTCGGCAACGTCATGCGTGGCATGACATCACCGCCATTAGGCAGCACACATGGTCGGACTACGTCGGGCGTGGCATGACATCATTGCTCTTGGACAGCACACACGGTCGAATGACGTCGGGCGTGGCATGCCATCATCGCCTTTGGGCAGCACACACGGTCAAACGACGTTGGGCGTGGAATAACATCACCGCCTTTGGGCAGCACACACGGTCGAACGACGTTGGGCATGGAATAACATCACCGCCTTTGGATAGCACACACGGTCGAACGACGTCGGGCATGGCATGACATCACCGCCCTTGGAGTGCACACACGGTCAGACGACGTCGGGCGTGGAATGACATCACTGCCCTTGGACAGCACACACGGTTGGCAACATCGGGCGGTGCATGACATCACTGCCCTTGGACAGCACACACGGTTGGCAACATCGGGCGGTGCATGACATCACTGCCGTTGGACAGCACACAAGCTCGACAACGTTAGGCGTGGCATGCCAGCACCGCCCTTGGACAGCACACACGGTCGAACGACGTCGGGCGTGGCATGACATCACCGTCACTGGAAAGCACACACGGTCGGCAACGTCGGACGTGGCATGACATCACCGCCCTTGGACAGCACTCACGGTCGGCAACGTCGGGCATGGCATGACATCACCGTCCTTGGACAACACACAAGGTCGACAACGTTAGGCGTAGCATGCCATCACCGCCCTTGGACAGCACACACGGTCGGACGACATTGAACGTGAGATGCCATCACCGCCCTTGGACTGCACGCACGGTCTAATGACTTCGGGCGTGACATGCCATCACCGCCTTTGGACAACACACTCAGTCGAACGACGTTTAATGTAGCAAGTCATCATTGCGGTTGGGCAGCACACACGATCGAACGACGTAAGGCGTGGCATGAGATCACCTCCTTTAGAATGCACGCATGGTTGGACGACGTCGCGCGTGGCATAACATCACTGCCCTTGGACAGCACACTCGGTCGGCAACGTCGGGCGTGGCATGAAATCACCGCCTTTTGACAGCACACACGGTCGAACGACATTGGGCATGACATTCCATCATCACCTTTGGGCAGCACACACGGTCAAACGATGTTGGGCGTGGCATGACATCACCGCCTTTGGATAGCACTCACGGTCGAACGATGTTGGCAATGACATGCCATCACCGCCCTTGCACTGCACGCACGGTCGGACGACGTCAGGCGTGGCATGCCATCACCGCACTTGGACCGCACATATGGTCGGCAACGTTGGGCGTGGCATGACATCACCGCTCTTGGACAACACACACAGTTGGACGACGTCGGGCGTGGCATAACATCCCCGCCCATGGACAGCAAACACGGCCGGCAACGTCGGGCGTAGCATGACATCACCGCCCTTGAACAGCACACACAGTCGGACGACGTCGAGCATGGAATAACATCACCACCATTGGATAGCACACGCGGTCGAACGACGTCGGGCGTGGAATGACATCACCGCCCTTGGACAGCACACACGGTTGGCAACGTCGGGCGTGGCATGATATCACTGCCATTGGACAGCACACACGGTCGGCAAATTTGGGCGTGGCATGACATCACCGCCTTTGGGCAGCACACATAGTCGGACTACGTCGGGCATGGCATGACATCATTGCTCTTGGACAGCAAACACGGTCAAGCGACGTCGGGCGTGGCATGCCATCATCACCTTGGGGCAGCACACACGGTTGAACGACGTTGGGCGTGGAATAACATCACCTCCCTTGGACAGCACACACGGTCAAACAACGTCAGGTGTGGCATACCATCATCGCCCTTGTACAGCACAAACGGTCGAACGAAGTTAGACATGACATGCCATCACCGTCCTAGCACTGCACGCACGGTCGGACGATGTCAGGCGTGGCATGCCATCACTGCCCTTGAAAAACACTCGGTCGAACGACGTCAGGCGTGGCATGACATCCCCGCCTTTAGACAACACACACAGTCGGACGACGTCGGGCGTGGCATGACATCCCCGCTTTTGGATAGCACACACGGTCGAACGACGTCGGGCATGGCATGACATCACCGCCCTTTGACTGCACACACGGTCGGACGACGTCGGGCCGTGGAATGACATCCCTGCCCTTGGACAGCACACACGGTTGGCAACGTCGGGGTGTGGCATGACATCACTGCCCTTGAACAGCACATACAATCGGCAAGGTCATGCGTGGCATGACATCACTGCCTTTGGACAGCACACACGGTCGAAGGACATCGGGCGTGGCATGATATCACCGCCATTGGACTTAACGCACGGTCGGACGACTTTGGGCGTGGCATGACATCACTTCCCTTGGACAACACACACGGTCGGCAACATCGGGCGTTGCATGACATCACCGCCTTTGGGCAGCACACATGGTCGGACTACGTCGGGTGTGGCATAACATCATTGCTTCTGTACAGCACACACAGTCGAACGACGTCGGGTGTGGCATGCCATCACCGCCTTTGGGCAGCACACATGGTCGGACTACGTCGGGCGTGGCATGACATCATTGCTCTTGGACAGCACACACGGTCGAACTACGTCAGGCGTGGCATGCAATCATCGCCTTTGGAAAGCACAAACGGTCGAACGACGTTGGGCGTGGAATAACATCACCGTCTTTGGACAGCACACACGGTCGAATAACGTCGGGCGTGACATGCCATTACCTCCTTTTGACAGCACATTTTGTCGAACGACGTCAGGTGTGGCATGCCATTATCGCCGTTGGGCAGCAGACATGGTCGAACGATGTCAGGTGTGGCATGACATCACCACCCTTGGACTGCACGCACGGTCAAACGATGTTGGGCGTGGCATGACATCACCGCCCTTGGACAGCACACGGTCGAACAACGTCGGGTGTGGCATGACATCACCGCCCTTGGACAGCGCACAAGGTCGACAACGTTAGGCGTGGCATGTCATCACCACCCTTGGAAAGCACACACGGTCGAATGACGTCGGACGTGGCATGAATCACCTCCTTTGGACAGCACACACGGTCGAACAACGTCAGGGGTGACATGCCATCATCGCCTTTTGACAGCACATTCCGTCGAACGACGTCAGGTGTGGCATGCCATCATCGCCGTTGGGCAGCACACATGGTCGAACGATGTCAAGCGTGGCATGACATCACCACCCTTGGATTCCACGCACGGTCAGATGACGTAGGGCATGGCATGACATCACCGCCCTTGGACAGCACACATAGTCAAACGACGTCGAGCGTGGCATGACATCACCGTCCTTAGATTACACGTACGGTCGCAAGATGTCGTGCGTGGCATGACATCACCGCCCTCGGACAGCACACACAGACGGTAACGTCGGGCGTGGCATGACATCACCGCCCTTGGACAGCACACAAGGTCGACAACGTTAGGCGTGGCATGTCATCACCACCCTTGGAAAGCACACACGGTCGGACGACGTCAGACGTGGCATGAATCACCTCCCTTGGACAGCACACACGGTCGATCGATGTTGGGTGTGGCATGAAATCACCGCCCTTGGACTGCAGTCACGATCGAACGATGTCGGGCGTGACATGCCATCACCACCTTTGGGCAGCACCCTCGGTCGAACGACGTTTGTTGTGGCATGTCATCATCGCGGTTGGGCAGCACACACGATTGAACGACATCGTGCGTGGCATAACATCACTACCCTTGGACAGCACACTCGGTCGGCAACGTCTGGCGTGGCATGAAATCACCGCCTTTGGACAGCACACACGGTCGAACGTCATCGGGCATGACATTCCATCATAACCTTTGGAAAGCACACACGGTCAAACGACAGTGGGAGTGGCATGACATGACCGCCTTTGGACAGCACACACGGTCGAACAAAGTTGGGTATGACATGCCATCACCGCCCTTGCACTGCACGCATGGTCGGACGATGTCAGGCGTGGCATGACATCACCGCCCTTGAAAAACACAATCTGTCGAACGACGTCATGCATGGCATGACATCACCGCCCTTGGACCGCACACATGGTCGGCAACGTCGAGCGTGGCATGACAACACCGCTCTTGGACAACACACACAGTCGAACGACGTCAGGCGTGGCATGAAATCCCCGCCCTTGGACAGCACACACGGTCGGACTACATCGGGCGTGGCATGACATCCCCGCCCTTGGACAGCACACACGGTCGGACTACATCGGGCGTGGCATGACATCCCCGCCCTTGGACTGCACACTCGGTCGAACGACGTTTGTTGTGGCATGTCATCATTGCGGTTGGGCAGCACACACGATCGAACGACGTCGGGCGTGGCATGATATCACCTCCCTTGGAATGCACGCATGGTCAGACGACGTCGGGCGTGGCATAACATCACCGCCGTTGGACAGCACACTCGGTCGGCAACGTCGGGCGTGGCATGAAATCACCGCCTTCGGACAGCACACACAGTCGAACGACATCGGGCATGGCATTCCATCATCGCCTTTGGGCAGCACACACGATCAAACGACGTTGGGCGTGGCATGACATCACCGCCTTTGGACAGCACTCACGGTCGAACGAAGTTAGGCGTGACATTCCATCACCGCCCTTGCACTGCACGCACGATCGGATGACGTCAGGCGTGGCATGCCATCACCGCCCTTGGACCGCACACATGGTTGGAAACGTCGGGCGTGGCATGACATCACCGCTCTTGGACAACACACATAGTCGGACGACGTCGGGCATGGCATGACATCACCGCTCTTGGAAAACACACATAGTCGAACGACGTCGGGCGTGGCATGGCATCACCACTCTTGGACAACACACATAGTCGGACGACGTCGGGCGTGACATGACATCACCGCTCTTGGACAACACACATAGTCGGATGACGTCGGGCGTGGCATGACATCCCCGCCCTTGGACAGCATACACGGTCGGCAAAGTCGGGCGTGGCATGATATCACCGCCCTTGGACAGCACACATAGTCGGACGACGTCGGGCGTGGCATGACATCACCGCCTTTGGATAGCACAAACGGTTGAACGACATTGGGCATGGCATGACATCACCGCCCTTGGACTGCATGCACGGTCGGACGACGTCGGGCGTGGAATGATATCACCGCCCTTGGACAGCACACACGGTTGGCAACATCGGGCGTGGCATGACATCAGTACCCTTGGACAGCACACATGGTCGGCAACGTCAGGCGTGGCATGACATCACTGCCTTTGGACAACACACACTGTAGAAGGACGTCGGGCGTGGCATGACATCACTGCCCTTGGATTGAACGCACGTTGGATGACGTCGGGCGTGGCATGACATCACCGCCCTTGTACAGCACACACGACCGGCAACATCGGGCATGTCATGACATCACCACCCTTAGCCTGTACACACTTTCGGACGACGTCGGGAGTGGCATGACATCACCGCCCTTGGGCAGCACACACGGTGAGACAACATCGGGCTTCGCACAACATCTTCGCCTTGAGACAGCACACACGGTCAAACGACGTCACGCATGGCATACCATCATCACCTTTGAGCATCACAAACAGTCGAACGACGTCGGGCGTGGCATTCCATCATAGCCCTTGGATGGCAAACAATTTCGAACGATGTCGGGCGTGGCTTGACATCACCGCCCTTGGACAGTACACACAGTTGGACGACATCGGGCGTGGCATGACATCACCGCCTTTGGATAGCACACACGGTCGAATGACGTCGGGCATGGCATGACATCACCGCCCACAC
Organism: Solanum lycopersicum; assembly: GCF_036512215.1. Lineage (NCBI taxonomy): Eukaryota > Viridiplantae > Streptophyta > Magnoliopsida > Solanales > Solanaceae > Solanum > Solanum lycopersicum. The sequence continues at coordinate 12,630,655 of NC_090807.1, forward strand.
GGTCGGACGACGTTGGGCGTGGCATGACATCCCCGCCCTTGGACAGCATACACGGTCGGCAACGTCGGGCATGGCATGATATCACCGCCCTTGGACAGCACACATAGTCAGACGACGTCGGGCGTGGCATGACATCACCGCCTTTGGATAGCACAAACGGTCGAATGACATCGGGCATGGCATGACATAACTGCCCTTGGACTGCACGCACGGTCAGACGACGTCGGGCGTGGCATGACATCACTACCTTTGGACAACACACACGGTCGGCAACATCGGGCGTGGCATGACATCACTACCTTTGGACTGAACGCACAGTCGGATGACGTCGAGCGTGGCATGACATCACTGCCCTTTGACAGCACACACGGTAGGCAACATCGAGCGTGGCATGAAATCACTACCATTGCACAGCACACACGGCCGGCAACGTCGGCCATGGCATGACATCACCGCCCTTAGACTGTACACACTGTCGGACGACGTCGGGAGTGGCATGAGATCACTGCCCTTGGACAGCACACACGGTCAGACTACATCGGGCTTGGCAAAACATCTCCGCCTTGAGACAGCACACACGGTCGAACGACGTCAGGCGTGGCATGCCATCACCGCCCTTGGACTGCACACATGGTCGGACGACGTCGGACATGGCATGACATCACCTCCCTTGGACAGCACACACGGTCGATCGACGTCGGGCGTGGCATGACATCACCGCCCTTGGACTGCACGCACGGTCGAATGACGTCGGGCGTGCTATGCCATCACTGCCTTTGGACAGCACACTCGGTCTAATGACGTTTGGTGTGGCATGTCATCATTGCGGTTGGGCAGCACACACGATCGAACGACGTCGGGCGTGGCATGATATCACCTCTCTTGGAATGCACGCATGGTCGGACGACGTCGGGTGTGGCATATCATCACCGCTGTTGGACAGCACACTCAGTCGGAACCATCGGGCGTGGAATGAAATCACCGCCTTTTGACAGCACACACGGTTGAATGACATCGGGCATGGCATTCCATCATCGCCTTTGGGCAGCACACACGGTCAAACAATGTCGGGCGTGGCATGACATCACCACTCCTGGAAAACACACACAGTCGGACGACGTCTGGCGTGGCATGACATTACCGCCCTAGGACAGCACACACGGTCAGCAATGTCGGGCGTGGCATGACATCACCGCCCTTGGACAACACACACAGTCGGACGATGTCGGGCGTGGCATGAAATCACCTCCTTTGGATAGCACACACAGTCGAACGACGTCGGGCATGGCATGACATCACCGCCCTTGGACTGCACGCACAATCGGACGACGTCAGGCGTGGAATGACATCACAGCCCTTAGACAACACACACGGTTGGAAACGTCGGGCGTGTCAGGACATCACTGCCCTTGGACAACACACACGGTCGGCAACGTCAGGCGTGGCATGACATCACCGCCTTTGGGCAGCACACATGGTCAGACTACGTCGGATGTGGCATGACATCATTGCTGTTGGACAGTACACACGGTCGAAAGACGTCGGGCGTGGCATGCCATCACCGCCTTTGGGCAGGACACATGGTCGGACTACGTCCAACGTGGTAGAACATCATTGCTCTTGGACAGCACACACGGTCGAAGAACGTCGGGCATGACATGCCATCACCGCTATTTGACAGCACATTCCGTCGAACGAGCTCAGGTGTGGCATGCCATCATCGCCGTTGGGCAGCACACATGGTCAAACGATGTCAGGTGTGCCATGACATCACCACCCTTGGACTGCACGCACGGTCAGACGACGTAGGGCATGGCATGACATCACCGCCCTTGGACAGCACACACGGTCGAACAACGTCGGGCGTCGCATGACATCACCGTCCTTGGACTACACGCACGGTCGGACGACTTCGGGCGTGGCATGACATCACTGCCCTTGGAGAGCACACACGGTCGACAACGTCGGGCGTGGCATTACATCACCTCCTTTAGGCAGCACACATGGTCGGACTACGTCGGGTGTGGCATGACATCATTGCTCTTGGACAGCACACACGGTCGAACGACGTCGGGCGTGGCATGCTATCACCGCCTTTGGGCAGCACACATGGTCGGACTACGTCGGGCGTGGCATTACATCATTGCTCTTGGACAACACACACAGTCGGACGACATCGGGCGTGGCATGACATCCCCGCCCTTGGAAAGCACACACGGTCGGCAACGTCGGGCGTGGCATGACATCACCGCCCTTGGATAGCACACATAGTCAGACGACGTCGGCCGTGGCATAACATCACCGCCTTTGGATAGCACACACGGTCGAACGACGTCGGGCATGGCATGACATCACCGCCCTTGGACTGCACGCACGGTCGGACGACGTCGGGGGTGGAATAACATCACCGCCCTTGGACAGCACACACGGTTGGCAACATCGGGCGTGGCATGACATCACTGTCGTTGGACAGCACACACGGTCGGCAACGTCATGCGTGGCATGACATCACCGCCATTAGGCAGCACACATGGTCGGACTACGTCGGGCGTGGCATGACATCATTGCTCTTGGACAGCACACACGGTCGAATGACGTCGGGCGTGGCATGCCATCATCGCCTTTGGGCAGCACACACGGTCAAACGACGTTGGGCGTGGAATAACATCACCGCCTTTGGGCAGCACACACGGTCGAACGACGTTGGGCATGGAATAACATCACCGCCTTTGGATAGCACACACGGTCGAACGACGTCGGGCATGGCATGACATCACCGCCCTTGGAGTGCACACACGGTCAGACGACGTCGGGCGTGGAATGACATCACTGCCCTTGGACAGCACACACGGTTGGCAACATCGGGCGGTGCATGACATCACTGCCCTTGGACAGCACACACGGTTGGCAACATCGGGCGGTGCATGACATCACTGCCGTTGGACAGCACACAAGCTCGACAACGTTAGGCGTGGCATGCCAGCACCGCCCTTGGACAGCACACACGGTCGAACGACGTCGGGCGTGGCATGACATCACCGTCACTGGAAAGCACACACGGTCGGCAACGTCGGACGTGGCATGACATCACCGCCCTTGGACAGCACTCACGGTCGGCAACGTCGGGCATGGCATGACATCACCGTCCTTGGACAACACACAAGGTCGACAACGTTAGGCGTAGCATGCCATCACCGCCCTTGGACAGCACACACGGTCGGACGACATTGAACGTGAGATGCCATCACCGCCCTTGGACTGCACGCACGGTCTAATGACTTCGGGCGTGACATGCCATCACCGCCTTTGGACAACACACTCAGTCGAACGACGTTTAATGTAGCAAGTCATCATTGCGGTTGGGCAGCACACACGATCGAACGACGTAAGGCGTGGCATGAGATCACCTCCTTTAGAATGCACGCATGGTTGGACGACGTCGCGCGTGGCATAACATCACTGCCCTTGGACAGCACACTCGGTCGGCAACGTCGGGCGTGGCATGAAATCACCGCCTTTTGACAGCACACACGGTCGAACGACATTGGGCATGACATTCCATCATCACCTTTGGGCAGCACACACGGTCAAACGATGTTGGGCGTGGCATGACATCACCGCCTTTGGATAGCACTCACGGTCGAACGATGTTGGCAATGACATGCCATCACCGCCCTTGCACTGCACGCACGGTCGGACGACGTCAGGCGTGGCATGCCATCACCGCACTTGGACCGCACATATGGTCGGCAACGTTGGGCGTGGCATGACATCACCGCTCTTGGACAACACACACAGTTGGACGACGTCGGGCGTGGCATAACATCCCCGCCCATGGACAGCAAACACGGCCGGCAACGTCGGGCGTAGCATGACATCACCGCCCTTGAACAGCACACACAGTCGGACGACGTCGAGCATGGAATAACATCACCACCATTGGATAGCACACGCGGTCGAACGACGTCGGGCGTGGAATGACATCACCGCCCTTGGACAGCACACACGGTTGGCAACGTCGGGCGTGGCATGATATCACTGCCATTGGACAGCACACACGGTCGGCAAATTTGGGCGTGGCATGACATCACCGCCTTTGGGCAGCACACATAGTCGGACTACGTCGGGCATGGCATGACATCATTGCTCTTGGACAGCAAACACGGTCAAGCGACGTCGGGCGTGGCATGCCATCATCACCTTGGGGCAGCACACACGGTTGAACGACGTTGGGCGTGGAATAACATCACCTCCCTTGGACAGCACACACGGTCAAACAACGTCAGGTGTGGCATACCATCATCGCCCTTGTACAGCACAAACGGTCGAACGAAGTTAGACATGACATGCCATCACCGTCCTAGCACTGCACGCACGGTCGGACGATGTCAGGCGTGGCATGCCATCACTGCCCTTGAAAAACACTCGGTCGAACGACGTCAGGCGTGGCATGACATCCCCGCCTTTAGACAACACACACAGTCGGACGACGTCGGGCGTGGCATGACATCCCCGCTTTTGGATAGCACACACGGTCGAACGACGTCGGGCATGGCATGACATCACCGCCCTTTGACTGCACACACGGTCGGACGACGTCGGGCCGTGGAATGACATCCCTGCCCTTGGACAGCACACACGGTTGGCAACGTCGGGGTGTGGCATGACATCACTGCCCTTGAACAGCACATACAATCGGCAAGGTCATGCGTGGCATGACATCACTGCCTTTGGACAGCACACACGGTCGAAGGACATCGGGCGTGGCATGATATCACCGCCATTGGACTTAACGCACGGTCGGACGACTTTGGGCGTGGCATGACATCACTTCCCTTGGACAACACACACGGTCGGCAACATCGGGCGTTGCATGACATCACCGCCTTTGGGCAGCACACATGGTCGGACTACGTCGGGTGTGGCATAACATCATTGCTTCTGTACAGCACACACAGTCGAACGACGTCGGGTGTGGCATGCCATCACCGCCTTTGGGCAGCACACATGGTCGGACTACGTCGGGCGTGGCATGACATCATTGCTCTTGGACAGCACACACGGTCGAACTACGTCAGGCGTGGCATGCAATCATCGCCTTTGGAAAGCACAAACGGTCGAACGACGTTGGGCGTGGAATAACATCACCGTCTTTGGACAGCACACACGGTCGAATAACGTCGGGCGTGACATGCCATTACCTCCTTTTGACAGCACATTTTGTCGAACGACGTCAGGTGTGGCATGCCATTATCGCCGTTGGGCAGCAGACATGGTCGAACGATGTCAGGTGTGGCATGACATCACCACCCTTGGACTGCACGCACGGTCAAACGATGTTGGGCGTGGCATGACATCACCGCCCTTGGACAGCACACGGTCGAACAACGTCGGGTGTGGCATGACATCACCGCCCTTGGACAGCGCACAAGGTCGACAACGTTAGGCGTGGCATGTCATCACCACCCTTGGAAAGCACACACGGTCGAATGACGTCGGACGTGGCATGAATCACCTCCTTTGGACAGCACACACGGTCGAACAACGTCAGGGGTGACATGCCATCATCGCCTTTTGACAGCACATTCCGTCGAACGACGTCAGGTGTGGCATGCCATCATCGCCGTTGGGCAGCACACATGGTCGAACGATGTCAAGCGTGGCATGACATCACCACCCTTGGATTCCACGCACGGTCAGATGACGTAGGGCATGGCATGACATCACCGCCCTTGGACAGCACACATAGTCAAACGACGTCGAGCGTGGCATGACATCACCGTCCTTAGATTACACGTACGGTCGCAAGATGTCGTGCGTGGCATGACATCACCGCCCTCGGACAGCACACACAGACGGTAACGTCGGGCGTGGCATGACATCACCGCCCTTGGACAGCACACAAGGTCGACAACGTTAGGCGTGGCATGTCATCACCACCCTTGGAAAGCACACACGGTCGGACGACGTCAGACGTGGCATGAATCACCTCCCTTGGACAGCACACACGGTCGATCGATGTTGGGTGTGGCATGAAATCACCGCCCTTGGACTGCAGTCACGATCGAACGATGTCGGGCGTGACATGCCATCACCACCTTTGGGCAGCACCCTCGGTCGAACGACGTTTGTTGTGGCATGTCATCATCGCGGTTGGGCAGCACACACGATTGAACGACATCGTGCGTGGCATAACATCACTACCCTTGGACAGCACACTCGGTCGGCAACGTCTGGCGTGGCATGAAATCACCGCCTTTGGACAGCACACACGGTCGAACGTCATCGGGCATGACATTCCATCATAACCTTTGGAAAGCACACACGGTCAAACGACAGTGGGAGTGGCATGACATGACCGCCTTTGGACAGCACACACGGTCGAACAAAGTTGGGTATGACATGCCATCACCGCCCTTGCACTGCACGCATGGTCGGACGATGTCAGGCGTGGCATGACATCACCGCCCTTGAAAAACACAATCTGTCGAACGACGTCATGCATGGCATGACATCACCGCCCTTGGACCGCACACATGGTCGGCAACGTCGAGCGTGGCATGACAACACCGCTCTTGGACAACACACACAGTCGAACGACGTCAGGCGTGGCATGAAATCCCCGCCCTTGGACAGCACACACGGTCGGACTACATCGGGCGTGGCATGACATCCCCGCCCTTGGACAGCACACACGGTCGGACTACATCGGGCGTGGCATGACATCCCCGCCCTTGGACTGCACACTCGGTCGAACGACGTTTGTTGTGGCATGTCATCATTGCGGTTGGGCAGCACACACGATCGAACGACGTCGGGCGTGGCATGATATCACCTCCCTTGGAATGCACGCATGGTCAGACGACGTCGGGCGTGGCATAACATCACCGCCGTTGGACAGCACACTCGGTCGGCAACGTCGGGCGTGGCATGAAATCACCGCCTTCGGACAGCACACACAGTCGAACGACATCGGGCATGGCATTCCATCATCGCCTTTGGGCAGCACACACGATCAAACGACGTTGGGCGTGGCATGACATCACCGCCTTTGGACAGCACTCACGGTCGAACGAAGTTAGGCGTGACATTCCATCACCGCCCTTGCACTGCACGCACGATCGGATGACGTCAGGCGTGGCATGCCATCACCGCCCTTGGACCGCACACATGGTTGGAAACGTCGGGCGTGGCATGACATCACCGCTCTTGGACAACACACATAGTCGGACGACGTCGGGCATGGCATGACATCACCGCTCTTGGAAAACACACATAGTCGAACGACGTCGGGCGTGGCATGGCATCACCACTCTTGGACAACACACATAGTCGGACGACGTCGGGCGTGACATGACATCACCGCTCTTGGACAACACACATAGTCGGATGACGTCGGGCGTGGCATGACATCCCCGCCCTTGGACAGCATACACGGTCGGCAAAGTCGGGCGTGGCATGATATCACCGCCCTTGGACAGCACACATAGTCGGACGACGTCGGGCGTGGCATGACATCACCGCCTTTGGATAGCACAAACGGTTGAACGACATTGGGCATGGCATGACATCACCGCCCTTGGACTGCATGCACGGTCGGACGACGTCGGGCGTGGAATGATATCACCGCCCTTGGACAGCACACACGGTTGGCAACATCGGGCGTGGCATGACATCAGTACCCTTGGACAGCACACATGGTCGGCAACGTCAGGCGTGGCATGACATCACTGCCTTTGGACAACACACACTGTAGAAGGACGTCGGGCGTGGCATGACATCACTGCCCTTGGATTGAACGCACGTTGGATGACGTCGGGCGTGGCATGACATCACCGCCCTTGTACAGCACACACGACCGGCAACATCGGGCATGTCATGACATCACCACCCTTAGCCTGTACACACTTTCGGACGACGTCGGGAGTGGCATGACATCACCGCCCTTGGGCAGCACACACGGTGAGACAACATCGGGCTTCGCACAACATCTTCGCCTTGAGACAGCACACACGGTCAAACGACGTCACGCATGGCATACCATCATCACCTTTGAGCATCACAAACAGTCGAACGACGTCGGGCGTGGCATTCCATCATAGCCCTTGGATGGCAAACAATTTCGAACGATGTCGGGCGTGGCTTGACATCACCGCCCTTGGACAGTACACACAGTTGGACGACATCGGGCGTGGCATGACATCACCGCCTTTGGATAGCACACACGGTCGAATGACGTCGGGCATGGCATGACATCACCGCCCACACGGTCGGACGACGTTGGGCGTGGCATGACATCCCCGCCCTTGGACAGCATACACGGTCGGCAACGTCGGGCATGGCATGATATCACCGCCCTTGGACAGCACACATAGTCAGACGACGTCGGGCGTGGCATGACATCACCGCCTTTGGATAGCACAAACGGTCGAATGACATCGGGCATGGCATGACATAACTGCCCTTGGACTGCACGCACGGTCAGACGACGTCGGGCGTGGCATGACATCACTACCTTTGGACAACACACACGGTCGGCAACATCGGGCGTGGCATGACATCACTACCTTTGGACTGAACGCACAGTCGGATGACGTCGAGCGTGGCATGACATCACTGCCCTTTGACAGCACACACGGTAGGCAACATCGAGCGTGGCATGAAATCACTACCATTGCACAGCACACACGGCCGGCAACGTCGGCCATGGCATGACATCACCGCCCTTAGACTGTACACACTGTCGGACGACGTCGGGAGTGGCATGAGATCACTGCCCTTGGACAGCACACACGGTCAGACTACATCGGGCTTGGCAAAACATCTCCGCCTTGAGACAGCACACACGGTCGAACGACGTCAGGCGTGGCATGCCATCACCGCCCTTGGACTGCACACATGGTCGGACGACGTCGGACATGGCATGACATCACCTCCCTTGGACAGCACACACGGTCGATCGACGTCGGGCGTGGCATGACATCACCGCCCTTGGACTGCACGCACGGTCGAATGACGTCGGGCGTGCTATGCCATCACTGCCTTTGGACAGCACACTCGGTCTAATGACGTTTGGTGTGGCATGTCATCATTGCGGTTGGGCAGCACACACGATCGAACGACGTCGGGCGTGGCATGATATCACCTCTCTTGGAATGCACGCATGGTCGGACGACGTCGGGTGTGGCATATCATCACCGCTGTTGGACAGCACACTCAGTCGGAACCATCGGGCGTGGAATGAAATCACCGCCTTTTGACAGCACACACGGTTGAATGACATCGGGCATGGCATTCCATCATCGCCTTTGGGCAGCACACACGGTCAAACAATGTCGGGCGTGGCATGACATCACCACTCCTGGAAAACACACACAGTCGGACGACGTCTGGCGTGGCATGACATTACCGCCCTAGGACAGCACACACGGTCAGCAATGTCGGGCGTGGCATGACATCACCGCCCTTGGACAACACACACAGTCGGACGATGTCGGGCGTGGCATGAAATCACCTCCTTTGGATAGCACACACAGTCGAACGACGTCGGGCATGGCATGACATCACCGCCCTTGGACTGCACGCACAATCGGACGACGTCAGGCGTGGAATGACATCACAGCCCTTAGACAACACACACGGTTGGAAACGTCGGGCGTGTCAGGACATCACTGCCCTTGGACAACACACACGGTCGGCAACGTCAGGCGTGGCATGACATCACCGCCTTTGGGCAGCACACATGGTCAGACTACGTCGGATGTGGCATGACATCATTGCTGTTGGACAGTACACACGGTCGAAAGACGTCGGGCGTGGCATGCCATCACCGCCTTTGGGCAGGACACATGGTCGGACTACGTCCAACGTGGTAGAACATCATTGCTCTTGGACAGCACACACGGTCGAAGAACGTCGGGCATGACATGCCATCACCGCTATTTGACAGCACATTCCGTCGAACGAGCTCAGGTGTGGCATGCCATCATCGCCGTTGGGCAGCACACATGGTCAAACGATGTCAGGTGTGCCATGACATCACCACCCTTGGACTGCACGCACGGTCAGACGACGTAGGGCATGGCATGACATCACCGCCCTTGGACAGCACACACGGTCGAACAACGTCGGGCGTCGCATGACATCACCGTCCTTGGACTACACGCACGGTCGGACGACTTCGGGCGTGGCATGACATCACTGCCCTTGGAGAGCACACACGGTCGACAACGTCGGGCGTGGCATTACATCACCTCCTTTAGGCAGCACACATGGTCGGACTACGTCGGGTGTGGCATGACATCATTGCTCTTGGACAGCACACACGGTCGAACGACGTCGGGCGTGGCATGCTATCACCGCCTTTGGGCAGCACACATGGTCGGACTACGTCGGGCGTGGCATTACATCATTGCTCTTGGACAACACACACGGTCGAACTACGTCGGGCGTGGCATGCCATCCTTGCCTTTGGACAGCACACACGGTCGAACGACGTTGGGCATGGAATAACATCACCGCCTTTGGATAGCACACACAGTCGAACAACGTCGGGCGTGACATGCCATCACCGCCTTTTGACAGCACATTCTGTCGAACGACGTCAGGTGTGGCATGCCATCATCGTTGTTGGGCAGCACACATGGTCGAACGATATCAGGTGTGGCATGACATCACCACGCTTGGACTGCACGCACGATCAGATGACGTAGGGTGTGGCATGACATCACCGCCCTTGGATAGCACACACGGTCGAACAACGTCGAGCGTGGCATGACATCACCGTCCTTGGACTACACGCACGGTCGAACGACTTCGGGCGTGGCATGCCATCACCGCCCTTGGACAGCACACACGGTCGGACGATGTCGGACGTGGCATGACATCACCTCCCTTGGACAGCACACACGGTCGATCGACGTCGGGCGTTGCATGACATCACCGCCCTTGGACTGCACGCACGGTCGAACGACGTCGGGCGTGACATGCCATCACCGCCTTTTGGCAGCACACTCGGTCGAATGACGTTTGGTGTGGCATGTTATCATCGCAGTTGGGCAGCACACAGGATCGAACGACGTCGGGCGTGGCATGATATCACCTCCCTTGGAATGCACGCATGGTCGGACGACGTCGGGCTTGGCATAACATCACCGCCCATGTACAGCACACTCGGTTGGCAACGTCGGGCGTGGCATGAAATCACCGCCTTTGGACAGCACACACGGTCGAACGACATCGGGCGTGACGTGCCATCACCGCCTTTTGACAACACACACGGTCGGACTACGTCGGGCATGGCATGACATCATCGCCTTTGGACACCACACACCGTCGAACAACGTCAGGCGTGGCATGCCATCATCGCCTTGGGGCAGCACACACGATCGAATGACGTCGGGGGTGGCATGACATCATAGCCCATGGACGCCAAACACGATCGAACGACGTCGGGCGTGACATGCCATCACCGCCTTTGGAAAGCACACACAGTCCAACGACGTCGGGTTTGGCTTGTCATCACCCTCATTGGACTGCACGCACGGTTGGATGACTTCGGGCGTGGCATGACATCACTGTCGCTGGAAAGCACACATGGTCGGCAACGTCGGGCGTGGCATGACATCACCGCCCTTGGACAGCACACACGGTCGGCAACGTCGGCCGTGGCATGACATCATCGCCCTTGGGCAGCACACACGGTCGAACGACATCGGGCGTGGCATGTTATCACTGTCCTTGGACTACACGCGCGGCCGGATGACCTCGGGCGTGGCATGACATCACCACCCTCGGACAGCACACACGGACAGTAACATCGGACGTGGCATGAAATCACCTCCCTTGGACAGCACACACGGTCGATCAACGTCGGGCGTGACATGCCATCACCGCCTTTGGACAGCACACTCGATTGAATGACGTTTCGTGTGGCAAGTCATCATTGCGCTTGGGCAGCACACACGATCGAACGACGTTAAGCGTGGCATGATATCACCTCTCTTGGAATGCACGCATGTTCGAACGACGTCGGGCGTGGCATAACATCACTGCCCTTGGACAGCACACTCGGTCTGCAACGTCGGGCGTGGCATGAAATCACCGCCTTTGGACAGCACACACGGTCGAACGACATCGGGCATGGCATTCCATCATCGCCTTTGGGCAGCACACACGGTCAAACAACGTTGGGCGTGGCATGACATCACCGACTTTAGACAGCACTCACGGTTGAACGAAGTTAGGCATGACATGCCATCACCGCCCTTGCACTGCAGGCACGGTCGGACGACGTCAGGCGTGGCATGCCATCACCGCCCTTGGACCGCACACATGGTCGGCAACGTTGGGCGTGGAATAACATCACCGCCTTTGGACAGCACACACGGTCGAACAACGTCGGGTATGGCATGACATCACCACCCTTGGACTGCACGCTCGGTCGGCAACGTCGGGCGTGGCATGAAATCACCGCCTTTGGACAGCACACATGGTCGAACGACATCGGGCATGGCATTCCATCATCGCCTTTGGGCAGCAAACACGGTCAAATGACGTTGGGCATGGCATGACATCACTGCCGTTTGACAGCACTCACGGTTGAACGAAGTTGGGCATGACATGCCATCACCGCCCTTGCACTGCACGCACGGTCGGACGACGTCAGGCATGGCATGCCATCACCGCCCTTGAAAAACACACTCGATTGAACGACGTCGGGCGTGGCATGACATCACCGCCCTTGGACCGCACACATGGTCGGCAACGTCGGGCGTGGCATTACATCAGCGCTCTTGGACAGCACACACAGTCGGACGACGTCGGGAGTGGCATGACATCACCGCCTTTGGATAGCACACACGGTCGAACGACGTTGGGCATGGCATGACATCACCACCCTTGGACTACTCACACAGTCGGACGACGTCGGGTGTGGAATGACATCACCGCCCTTGGACAGCACACACGGTCGGCAACGTCGGGCGTGGCATGAAATCATCGCCTTTGGGCAGCACACATGGTCGGACTACGTCGGGTGTGGCATGACATCATTGCTCTTGGACTGCACACACGGTCAAACAACGTCGGGTGTGGCATGACATCACCGCTGTTTGACAGCACACACGGTCGAACGAAGTTAGGCATGACATGCCATCACCGCCCTTGCACTGCACGCACGGTCGGACGACGTCGGGCGTGACATGCCATCACCGCCCTTGGACCGCACACATGGTCGGCCACGTTGGGCGTGGCATGACATCACCGCTCTTGGGCAACACACATGGTCGAACAATGTCAGGTGTGGCATGACATCACCACCCTTGGACTACACGCACGGTCAGACGACGTAGGGCGTGGCATGACATCATCGCCCTTGGACAGCACACACGGTTGAACAACGTCGGGCGTGGCATGACATCACCGTCCTTGGACTACATGCACGGTTGGACGACTTTGGGCGTGGAATTACATCACTGCCCTTGGACAGCACACACGGTCGGCAACGTCGGGCGTGGCATGCCATCACTGCCTTTCGGTAGCACACATGGTCGGACTATGTCGGGCGTGGCATGACATCATTGCTCTTGGAAAGCACACACGGTCGAACGACATCGGTCGTGGCATGCCATCATCCGCTTGGGGCGGCACACACGGTTGAACAACGTTGGGCGTGGAATAACATCACCTCCCTTGGACAGCACACATGGTTGAACAACGTCAGGTGTGGCATGCCATCATCGCCCTTGTACAGCACAAACGGTCAAACGAAGTTGGGCATGACATGCCATCACCGCCCTTGCACTGCACGCACGGTCGGACGACGTCAGGCGTGGCATGCCATCACCGCCCTTGAAAAACACTCGGTCAAATGACGTTGGCCGTGGCATGACATCAGCGCCCTTGGACAGCATAAAAGGTCGGCAACGTCGGGCGTGGCATGACATCACCGCCCTTGGACAGCACACACAGTCGGACGATATCGAGCGTGTCATGAAATCATCGCCTTTGGATAGCACACACAGTCGAACGACGTCGGGCATGGCATGACATCATCGCCCTTGGACTGCACGCACGGTCTGATGACGTCAGGTGTAGAATGACATCACACCCCTTGGACAACACATAAGGTTGGCAACGTCGGGCGTGTCATGACATCACTGCCCTTGGACAGCACACACGGTCGGCAACGTCGGGCGTGGCATGACATCACCGCCTTTGGGAAGCACACATGGTTTGACTACGTCGTGTGTGGCATGACATCATTGCTCTTGGACAGCACACACGGTCGAAAGACGTTCGGGCGTGGCATGCCATCACTGCCTTTGGACAGCACACACGGTCGAACGACGTTGGGCGTGGAATAACATCACCGCCTTTGGACCACACACACGGTCGAACAACGTCGGGCGTGACATGCAATCACCGCCTTTTGACAGCACATTCCGTCGAACGACGTTAGGTGTGGCATGCCATCATCGCCGTTGGGCAACACACATGGTCGAACAATGTCAGGTGTGGCATGACATCATCACCCTTGGACTGCACGCACGGTCAGACGACGTAGGGCGTGGCATGACATCACCGCCCTTGGACAGCACACACGGTCGAACAACGTCAGGCGTGGCATGACATCACCGTCCTTGGACTACACGCATGGTCGGACGACTTTGGGCGTGGCATGACATCACTTCCCTTGGACAGCACACACGGTCGGCAACGTCGGGCGTGTTATGACATCACCGCCTTTGGGCAGCACACATGGTCGGACTACGTCGGGTGTGGCATAACATCATTGCTCTTGTATACCACACACGGTCGAACGACGTCGGGTGTGGCATGCCATCACCGCCTTTGGGCAGCACACATGGTCGGACTACGTCGGGCGTGGAATGACATCATTGCTCTTGGACAGCACACACGGTCGAACTACGTCGGGCGTGGCATGCCATCATCGCCTTTGGAAAGCACACACGGTCGAACGACGTTGGGCGTGGAATAACATCACCGCCTGTGGACAGCACACACGGTCGAATAACGTCGGGCGTGACATGCCATCACCTCCTTTTGACAGCACATTCTGTCGAACGGCGTCAGGTGTGGCATGCCATCATCGCCGTTGGGCAGCAGATATGGTCGAACGATGTCAGGTGTGGCATGACATCACCACCCTTGGACTGCACGCACGGTCAGACGACGTAGGGCGTGGCATGACATCACAGCCCTTGGACAACACACACAGTCGAACAACGTCGGGTGTGGCATGACATCACCGCCCTTGGACAGCACACAAGGTCGACAACGTTAGGCGTGGCATGTCATCACCACCCTTGGCAAGCACACATGGTCGGACGACGTTGGACGTGGCATGAATTACCTCCTTTGGACAGCACGCACGGTCGAACAACGTCAGGGGTGACATGCTATCACCGCCTTTTGATAGCGCAATCCGTCGAACGACGTCAGGTGTGGCATGCCATCATCGCCGTTGGGCAGCACACATGGTCGAACGATGTCAGGCGTGGCATGACATCACCACCCTTGGATTCCACGCACGGTTAGACGACGTAGGGCATGGCATGACATCACCGCCCTTGGACAGCACACATAGTCAAACAACGTCGGGCGTGGCATGACATCACCGTCCTTAGACTACACGTACGGTCGGATGACGTCGTGCGTGGCATGACATCACCGCCCTCGGACAGCACACACAGATGATAACGTCGGGCGTGGCATGACATCACCGCCCTTGGACAGCACACAAGGTCGACAACGTTAGGCGTGGCATGTCATCACCACCCTTGGAAAGCACACACGGTCGGACGACGTCAGACGTGGCATGAATCACCTCCCTTGGACAGCACACACGGTTGATCGATTTTGGGTGTGGCATGACATCACCGCCCTTGGACTGCACTCACGTTCGAACGATGTCGGGCATGACATGCCATCACCGCCTTTGGGCAGCACCCTCGGTCGAACGACGTTTGTTGTGGCATGTCATCATCGCAGTTGGGCAGCACACACGATTAAACGACGTCGTGCGTGGCATGATATCACCTTTTTTGGAATGCACGCATGGTTGGACGACGTCGGGCGTGGCATAACATCACTGCCCTTGGACAGCACACTCGGTTGGCAACGTCTGGCGTGGCATGAAATCACCGCCTTTAAACAGCACACACGGTCGAACGTCATCGGGCATGACATTCCATCATCACCTTTGGAAAGCACACACGGTCAAACAACGTTGGGCGTGGCATGACATCACCGCCTTTGGACAGCACACACGGTCGAACAAAGTTGGGCATGACATGCCATCACCGCCTTTGGGCAGCACACATGGTCGGACTACGTCGGGCGTGGCATGACATCATTGCTCTTGGACAGCACACACGGTCGAACTACGTCGGGCGTGGCATGCCATCATCGCATTTGGAAAGCACACACGGTCGAACGACGTTGGGCGTGGAATAACATCACCGCCTGTGGACAGCACACACGGTCGAATAACGTCGGGCGTAACATGCCATCACCTCCTTTTGACAGCACATTCTGTCGAACAACGTCAGGTGTGGAATGCCATCATCGCCGTTGGGCAGCAGACATGGTCGAATGATGTCAGGTGTGGCATGACATCACCACCCTTGGACTGCATGCACGGTCAGACGACGTAGGGCGTGGCATGACATCACCGCCCTTGGACAACACACACGGTCGAACAACGTCGGGTGTGGCATGACATCACCGCCCTTGGACAGCACACAAGGTCGACAACGTTAGGCGTGGCATGTCATCACCACCCTTGGAAAGCACACACGGTCGGACGACGTCGGACGTGGCATGAATCACCTCCTTTGGACAGCACACACGGTCGAACAACGTCAGGGGTGACATGCCATCACCGCCTTTTGACAGCACATTCCGTCGAACGACGTCAGGTGTGGCATGCCATCATCGCCGTTGGGCAGCACACATGGTCAAACGATGTCAGGCGTGGTATGACATCACCACCATTGCATTCCACGCACGGTTAGACGACGTAGGGCATGGCATGACATCACCGCCCTTGGACAGCACACATAGTCAAACGACGTCGGGCGTAGCATGACATCACCGTCCTTAGACTACACGTATGGTCGGATGACGTCGTGCGTGGCATGACATCACCGCCCTCGGACAGCACACACAGACGATAACGTCAGGCGTGGCATGACATCACCGCCCTTGGACAGCACACAAGGTCGACAACGTTAGGCGTGGCATGTCATCACCACCCTTGGAAAGCACACACGGTCGGACGACGTCAGACGTGGCATGAATCACCTCCCTTGGACAGCACACACGGTCGATCGATGTTGGGTGTGGCATGACATCACCGCCCTTGGACTGCACTCACGATCGAACGATGTCGGGCGTGACATGCCATCACCGCATTTGGGCAGCACCCTCGGTCGAACGACGTTTGTTGTGGCATGTCATCATCGCAGTTGGGCAGCACACACGATTAAACGACGTCGTGCGTGGCATGATATCACCTTTTTTGGAATGCATGCATGGTCGGACGACGTCGGGCGTGGCATAACATCACTGCCCTTGGACAGCACACTCGGTCGGCAACGTCTGGCGTGGCATGAAATCACCGCCTTTAAACAGCACACACGGTCGAACGTCATCGAGCATGACATTCCATCATCACCTTTGGAAAGCACACACGGTCAAACGACGTTGGGCGTGGCATGACATCACCGCCTTTGGACAGCACACACGGTTGAACAAAGTTGGGCATGACATGCCATCACCGCCCTTGCACTGCACGCACAGTCAGACGACGTCTGGCGTGGCATGACATCACCGCCCTTGAAAAAAACAAAATTTGTCTAACGACGTCATGCGTGGCATGACATCACAACCCTTGGACAGCACACATGGTCGGCAACGTCGAGCATGGCATGACATCCCCGCCCTTGGACTGCACACTCGGTCGAACGACGTTTGTTATGGCATGTCATCATTGCGGTTGGGCAGCACACACGATCGAACGACGTCGGGCGTGGCATAACATCACCGCCGTTGGACAGCACACTCGGTCGGCAACGTCGGGCGTGGCATAAAATCACCGCCTTCGGACAGCACACATAGTCGAACGACATCGGGCATGGCATTCCATCATCGCCTTTGGGCAGCACACACGGTCAAACGACGTTGGGCGTGGGATGCCATCACCGCCTTTGGACAATACTCACGGTCGAAAGAAGTTAGGCATGACATTCCATCACCGCCCTTGCACTGCACGCACGATCGGATGACGTCATGCGTGGCATGCCATGACCGCCCTTGGACCGTACACATGGTTGGAAACGTCGGGCGTGGCATGACATCACCGCTCTTGGACAACACACATAGTCGGACGACGTCGGGCATGGCATGACATCACCGCTCTTGGACAACACACATAGTCGGACGACGTCGGGCGTGGCATGGCATCACCTCTCTTGGACAACACACATAGTTGGACGACGTCGGGCGTGGCATGACATCACCGCTCTTGGACAACACACATAGTCAGAAGACGTCGGGCGTGGCATGACATCCCCGCCCTTGGACAGCATACACGGTCAGCAATGTCGGGCGTGGCATGATATCACCGCCCTTGGACAGCACACATAGTCGGACGACGTCGGGCGTGGCATGACATCGCCGCCTTTGGATAGCACAAATGGTCGAACGACATTGGGCATGGCATGACATCACCGCCCTTGGACTGCATGCACGGTCGGACGACGTCAGGCGTGGAATGACATCACCGCCCTTGGACAGCACACACGGTTGGCAACATTGGGCGTGGCATGACATCAGTACCCTTGGACAGCACACACGGTCGGCAACGTCAGGCGTGGCATGACATCACTACCTTTGGACAAAAACCACGGTCGAAGGACGTCAGGCGTGGCATGACATCACTGCCCTTGGACTGAACGCACGTTCGGATGACGTCGGGCGTGGCATGACATCACCGCCCTTTGATAGCACACACGGTTGGCAACATCGAGCGTGGCATGACATCACTGCCATTGCAAAGCACACACGGTCGGCAACGTCGGGCATGGCATGACATCACCGCCCTTGGGCAGCACACACGGTCAGACTACATCGGTCTTGGCATAACATCTCCGCCTTGAGACAGCACACATAGTCAAACGACGTCGGGCGTGGCATGACATCACCATCCTTAGACTACACGTACGGTCGGATGACGTCGTGCGTGGCATGACATCACCGCCCTCGGACAGCACACACAGACGATAACGTCGGGCGTGGCATGACATCACCGCCCTTGGACAGCACACAAGGTTGACAACGTTAGGCGTGGCATGTCATCACCACCCTCGGAAAGCACACACGGTCGGACGACGTTAGACGTGGCATGAATCACCTCCCTTGGACAGCACACACGGTCGATCGATGTTGGGTGTGGCATGACATCACCGCCCTTAGACTGCACTCACGATCGAATGATGTCGGGCGTGACATGCCATCACCGCCTTTGGGCAGCACCCTCGGTCGAACGACGTTTGTTGTGGCATGTCATCATCGCAGTTTGGAAGCACACACGATTAAACGACGTCGTGCGTGGCATGATATCACCTTTTTTGGAATGCACGCATGGTCGGACGACGTCGGGCGTGGCATAACATCACTGCCCTTGGACAGCACACTCGGTCGGCAACGTCTGGCGTGGCATGAAATCACCGCCTTTAAACAGCACACACGGTCGAACGTCATCGGGCATGACATTCCATCATCACCTTTGGAAAGCACACACGATCAAACGACGTTGGGCGTGGCATGACATCACTGCCTTTGGACAGCACACACGGTCGAACAAAGTTGGGCATGACATGCCATCACCGCCCTTGCACTGCACGCACAGTCAGACGACGTCAGGCGTGGCATGACATCACCGCCCTTGAAAAACACAATTTGTCTAATGACGTCATGCGTGGCATGACATCACCGCCCTTGGACCGCACACATGGTCGGCAACGTCGAGCGTGGCATGACAACACCGCTCTTGGACAGCACACACAGTCAAACGACGTCGGACGTGGCATGACATCCCCGCCCTTGGACAGCACACACGGTCGAACTACATCGGGCGTGGCATGACATCCCCGCCCTTGGACTGCACAATCAGTCGAACGACGTTTGTTGTGGCATGTCATCATTGCGGTTGGGCAGCACACACGATCGAACGACGTCGGGCGTGGCATGATATCACCTCCCTTGGAATGCACGCATGGTCAGACGACGTCGGGCGTGGCATAACATCACCGCCGTTGGACAGCACACTCGGTCGGCAACGTCGGGCGTGGCATAAAATCACCGCCTTCGGACAGCACACATAGTCGAACGACATCGGGCATGGCATTCCATCATCGCCCTTCAACCGCACACATGGTTGGAAACGTCGGGCGTGGCATGACATCACCGCTCTTAGACAACACACATAGTCGGACAACGTCGGGCATGGCATGACATCACCGCTCTTGGACAACACACATAGTCGGACGACGTCGGGCGTGGCATGGCATCACCGCTCTTGGACAACACACATAGTTGGACGACGTCGGGCGTGGCATGACATCACCGCTCTTGGACAACACACATAGTCGGAAGACGTCGGGCGTGGCATGACATCCTCGCCCTTGGACAGCATACACGGTCGGCAACGTCGGGCGTGGCATGATATCACCGCCCTTGGACAGCACACATAGTCGGACGACGTCGGGCGTGGCATGACATCACCGCCTTTGGATAGCACAAACGGTCGAACGACATTGGGCATGGCATGACATCACCGCCCTTGGACTGCATGCACGGTCGGACGACGTCGGGCGTGGAATGACATCACCGCCCTTGGACAGCACACACGGTTGGCAACATCAGGCGTGGCATGACATCAGTACCCTTGGACAGCACACACGGTCGGCAACGTCAGGCGTGGCATGACATCACTACCTTTGGACAACAAACACAGTCGAAGGACGTCGGGCGTGGCATGACATCACTGCCCTATGACTGAGCGCACGTTCGGATGACATCGGGCGTGGAATGACATCACCGCCCTTGTACAGCACACACGGTCGGCAATATCGGGCATGTCATGACATCACCGCCCTTAGACTGTACACACTCTCAGACGATGTCCGGAGTGGCATGACATCACCGCCCTTGGGCAGCACACACAGTGAGACTACATCGGGCTTCGCATAACATCTCCACCTTGAGACAGCACACACGGTCAAACGACGTTACGCGTGGCATACCATCATCACCTTTGAGCAGCACAAACAGTCGAACGACGTCGGGCGTGGCATTCCATCATAGCCCTTGGATGGCAAACAATTTCGAACGATGTCGGGCGTGGCTTGACAACACCGCCCTTGGACAGTACACACAGTCGGACGACATCGGGCATGGCATGACATCACCGCCTTTGGATAGCACACACGGTCGAACGACGTCGGGCATGGCATGACATCACCGCCCTTGGACTGCACACACGGTCGGACGACGTCGGGCGTGGCATGACATCCCCGCCCTTGGACTGCATACACGGTCGGCAACGTCGGGCGTGGCATGATATCACCGCCCTTGGACAGCACACATAGTCGGACGACGTCGGGCGTGGCATGACATCACCGCCTTTGGATAGCACAAACGGTCGAATGACATCGGGCATGGCATGACATAACCGCCCTTGGACTGCACGCATGGTCGGACGACGTCGGGCGTGGCATGACATCACTGCCCTTGGACAGCACACAATGTCGGCAACATCGGGCGTCGCATGAAATCACTGCCATTGCACAGCACACACGGTCGGCAACGTCGGGCATGGCATGACATCACCGCCCTTAGACTGTACACACTGTCGGACGACGTCGGGAGTGGCATGACATCACCGCCCTTGGGCAGCACACACGGTCAGACTACATCGGGCTTGGCAAAACATCTCCGCCTTGAGACAGCACACACGATCGAACGACGTCAGGCGTGGCATGCCATCACCGCCCTTGGACAGCACACATGGTCGGACGACGTCGGACATGGCATGACATCACCTCCCTTGGACATCACACACGGTCGATCGACGTCGGGCGTGGCATGACATCACCGCCCTTGGACTGCACGCACGGTCGAACGACGTCAGGCGTGACATGCCATCACTGCCTTTGGACAGCACACTCGGTCGAATGACGTTTGGTGTGGCATGTCATCATTGCGGTTGGGCAGCACACACGATCGAACGACGTCGGGCGTGGCATGATATCACCTCTCTTGGAATGCACGCATGGTCGGACGACGTCGGGCGTGGCATATCATCACCGCTGTTGGACAGCACACTCAGTCGGCAACATCGGGTGTGGCATGAAATCACTGCCTTTGGACAGCACACACGGTTGAATGACATCGGGCATGGCATTCCATCATCGCCTTTTGGCAGCACACACGGTCAAACAACGTCGGGCATGGCATGACATCTCCGCTCTTGGAAAACACACACAGTCGGACGGCGTCTGGCGTGGCATGACATAACCGCCCTAGGACAGCACACACGGTCGGCAATGTCAGGCGTGGCATGACATCACCGCCCTTGGACAACACACACAGTCGGACGATGTCGGGCGTGGCATGAAATCACCGCCTTTTGAAAGCACACACAGTCGAACGACGTCGGGCATGGCATGACATCACCGCCCTTGGACTACACGCACGGTCGGACGACGTCAGGCGTGGAATGACATCACAGCCCTTGGACAACACACACGGTTGGAAACGTCGGGCATGTCAGGACATTACTACCCTTGGACAACACACACGGTCGGCAAGATCGGGCGTGGCATGACATCACCGCCTTTGGGCAGCACACATGGTCAGACTACGTCGGGTGTGGCATGACATCATTGCTCTTGGACAGCACACATGGTCAAAAGACATCGGGCGTGGCATGCCATCACCGCCTTTGGGCAGGGCACATGGTTGGACTACGTCCAGCGTGGTAGAACATCATTGCTCTTGGACAGCACACACGGTCGAACGACGTCGGGCGTGGTATGCCAGCATCGCCTTTGGACAGCACACACACGGTCGAACGACGTTGGGCGTGGAATAACATCACCGCCTTTGGACAGCACACACGGTCGAAGAACGTCGGGCGTGACATGCCATCACCGCTATTTGACAGCACATTCCGTCGAACGAGCTCAGGTGTGGCATGCCATCATCGCCGTTGGGCAGCACACATGGTCGAACGATGTCAGGTGTGGCATGACATCACCACCCTTGGACTGCACGCACGGTCATACGACGTAGGGCGTGGCATGACATCACCGCCCTTGGACAGCACACACGGTCGAACAACGTCGGGCGTCGCATGACATCACCGTCCTTGGACTACACGCACGGTCGGACGACTTCGGACGTGGCATGACATCACTGCCCTTGGACAGCACACACGGTCGACAACGTCGGGCGTGGCATTACATAACCGCCTTTGGGCAGCACACATGGTCGGACTACGTCGGGTGTGGCATGACATCATTGCTCTTGGACAGCACACACGGTCGAACGACATCGGGAGTGGCATGCCATCACCGCCTTTGGGCAGCACACATGGTCGGACTACGTCGGGCGTGGCATTACATCATTGCTCTTGGACAGCACACACGGTTGAACTACGTCGGGCATGGCATGCCATCCTTGCCTTTAGACAGCACACACGGTCGAACGACGTTGGGCATGGAATAACATCACCGCCTTTGGACAGCACACAAAGTCGAACAACGTCGGGTGTGACATGCCATCACCGCCTTTTGACAGCACATTCCGTCGAACGACGTCAGTTGTGGCATGCCATCATCGCTGTTGGGCAGCACACATGGTCGAACGATATCAGGTGTGGCATGACATCACCACCCTTGGACTGCACGCACGGTCAGATGACGTAGGGTGTGGCATGACATCACCGCCCTTGGACAGCACACACGGTCGAACAATGTCGAGCATGGCATGACATCACCATCCTTGGACTACACGCATGGTCGAACGACTTCGGGCGTGGCATGACATCACTGCCTTCGGACAGCACACACGGACGGTAACGTCGGGCGTGGCATGACATCACCGCCCTTGGACAGCACACAAGGTCGACAACGTTAGGCGTGGCATGCCATCACCGCCCTTGGACAGCACACACGGTCGGACGATGTCGGACGTGGCATGACATCACCTCCCTTGGACAACACATGGTCGATCGACGTCGGGCATTGCATGACATCACCGCCCTTGGACTGTACGCACGGTCGAACGACGTCGGGCGTGACATGCCATCAACGCCTTTGGGCAGCACACTCGGTCGAACGACGTTTGGTGTGGCATGTTATCATCGCAGTTGGGCAGCACACACGATCGAACGACGTCGGGCGTGGCATGATATCACCTCCCTTGGAATACACGCATGGTCGGACGACGTCGGGTTTGGCATAACATCACCGCCCTTGTACAGCACACTCGGTTGGCAACGTCGGGCGTAGCATGAAATCACCGCCTATTGACAGCACACACGGTCGAACAACATCGGGCGTGACGTGCCATCACCGCCTTTCGACAACACACACGGTCGGACTACGTTGGGCATGGCATGACATCACCGCCTTTGGACACCACATACTGTCGAACAACGTCGGGCGGGG
The DNA here is from genome assembly GCF_036512215.1 of Solanum lycopersicum. Taxonomy (NCBI): domain Eukaryota; kingdom Viridiplantae; phylum Streptophyta; class Magnoliopsida; order Solanales; family Solanaceae; genus Solanum; species Solanum lycopersicum. The sequence continues at coordinate 12,655,416 of NC_090807.1, forward strand.
CATGCCATCATCGCCTTAAGGCAGCACACATGGTCGAACAACGTCGGGGGTGGCATGACATCATAGCCCATGGACGCCAAACACGATCGAACCACGTCGGGCGTGACATACCATCACCGCCTTTGGAAAGCACACACAGTCCAACGGCGTCGGGTTTGGCTTGACATCACCCTCCTTGGACTGCACGCACGGTTGGATGACTTCGGGCGTGGCATGACATCACAGTCGCTGGAAAGCAGACATGGTCGGCAACGTTGGGCGTGGCATGACATCACCGCCCATGGACAGCACACACGATCGGCAATGTCGGCCGTGGCATGACATCACCGCCCTTGGGCAGCACACACGGTCGAACGACGTCGGGCGTGGCATGTTATCACCGTCCTTGGACTACACGCGCGGCCGGATGACCTCGGGCGTGGCATGACATCACCGCCCTCGGACAGCACACACGGACAGTAACATCGGACGTGGCATGAAATCACCTCTCTTGGATAGCACACACGGTCGATCGACGTCGGGCGTAACATGCCATCACCGCCTTTGGACAGCACACTAGATCGAACGACGTTTCGTGTGGCAAGTCATCATTGCGCTTGGGCAGCACACACGATCGAACGACATCAAGCGTGGCATGATATCACCTCTCTTGAAATGCACGCATGGTCGAACGACGTCGGGCGTGGCATAACATCACCGCCCTTGGACAACACACTCGGTCGGCAACATCGGGCGTGGCATGAAATCACCGCCTTTGGACAGCACACATGGTCGAACGACATCGGGCATGGCATTCCATCATCGCCTTTGGGAAGCACACACGGTCGAACGACGTTGGGCGTGGCATGATATCACCGCCTTTGGACAGCACTCACGGTCGAACGAAGTTGGCAATGACATGCCATCACCGCCCTTGCACTGCACGCACGGTCGGACGACGTCAGGCATGGCATGCCATCACCGCCCTTGAAAAACACACTCGGTCAAACGACGTCGGGTGTGGAATGACATCACCGCCCTTGGACAACACACACAGTCGGACGACGTCGGGCGTGGCATGACATCCCCGCACCTGGACAGCACACACGGTCGGCAACGTCGGGCGTGGCATGACATCACCGCCCTTGGATAGCACACATAGTCAGACGACGTCGGGCGTGGCATAACATCACCGCCTTTGGATAGCACACACAGTCGAACGACGTCGGGCATGGCATGACATCACCGCCCTTGGACTGCACGCACGGTCGGACGACGTCGGGCGTGGAATGACATCACCGCCCTTGGTCAGCACACACGATTGGCAACATCGGGAGTGGCATGACATCACTGTCGTTGGACAGCACACACGGTCGGCAACATCGGGCGTGGCATGACATCACCGCCATTAGGCAGCACACATGGTCGGACTACATCGGGCGTGGCATGACAACATTGCTCTTGGACAGCACACACGGTCGAATGACGTCGGGCGTGGCATGCCATCATCGCCTTTGGGCAGCACACATGGTCGAACGACGTTGGGCGTGGAATAACATCACCGCCTTTGGGCAGCACACACGGTTGAACGACGTCGGGCATGGCATGACATCACCGCCCTTGGACTACACACACGGTCAGACGACGTCGGGAGTGGAATGACATCACTGCCCTTGGACAGCACACACGGTTGGCAACATCGGGCGGTGCATGACATCACTGCCGTTGGACTGCACACAAGCTCGACAACATTAGGCGTGGCATGCCAGCACCGCCCTTGGATAGCACACACGGTCGAACAACGTCGGGCGTGGCATGACATCACCGTCGCTGGAAAGCACACACGGTCGGCAACGTCGGACGTGGCATGACATCACCGCCCTTGGACAGCACTCACGGTCGGCAACATCGGGCATGGCATGACATCACTGTCCTTGGACAACACACAAGGTCGACAACGTTAGGCGTTGCATGCCATCACCGCCCTTGGACAGCACACACGGTCGAACGACGTCGAACGTGACATGCCATCACCGCCCTTGGACTGCACGCACGGTCGAATGACTTCAGGCGTGACATGCCATCACCGCCTTTGGACAACACACTCGGTCGAACGACGTTTCGTGTAGCAAGTCATCATTGCGGTTGGGCAGCACACACGATTGAACGACATCGGGCGTGGCATGATATCACCTCCCTTGGAATGCATGCATGGTCGGACGACGTCGGGCGTCGCATAACATCACCGCCCTTGGACAGCACACTCGGTCGGCAACGTCGGGCGTGGCATGAAATCACCACCTTTTGACAGCACACACGGTCGAACGACATTGGGCATGAAATTCCATCATCACCTTTGGGCAGCACGCACGGTCAAACGATGTTGGGTGTGGCATGACATCACCGCCTTTGGATAGCACTCACGGTCGAACGAAGTTGGCAATGACATGCCATCACCGCCCTTGCACTGCACGCACGGTCGGACGACGTCAGGCGTGACATGCCATCACCGCACTTGGACCGCACACATGGTCGGCAACGTTGGGCGTGGCATCACATCACCACTCTTGGACAACACACACAGTCGGACGACGTCGGGCATGGAATAACATCACCACCATTGGATAGCACACGCGGTCGAACGACGTCGGGCATGGCATGACATCACTGCCCTTGGACTTCATGCACGGTCAGACGACGTCGGGCGTGGAATGACATCACCGCCCCTGGATAGCACACACAGTTGGCAACGTCGGGCGTGGCATGATATCACTGCCATTGGACAGCACACACGGTCGGCAAATTTGGGCGTGGCATGACATCACCGCCTTTGGGAAGCACACATAGTCGGACTACGTCGGGCATGGCATGACATCATTGCTCTTGGACAGCAAACACGATCAAGCGACGTCGGGCGTGGCATGCCATCATCACCTTGGGGCAGCACACACGGTTGAACGACGTTGGGCGTGGAATAACATCACCTCCCTTGGACAGCACACACGGTCAAACAACGTCAGGTGTGGCATACCATCATCGCCCTTGTACAGCACAAACGGTCGAACGAAGTTAGACATGACATGCCATCACCGTCCTTGCACTGCACGCACGGTCGGACGACGTCAGGCGTGGCATGCCATCACTGCCCTTGAAAAACACTCGGTCGAACGACGTCAGGCGTGGCATGACATTCCCGCCTTTAGACAACACACACAGTCGGACGACGTCGGGCGTGGCATGACATCCCCGCCTTTGGATAGCACACACGGTCGAACGACGTCGGGCATGGCATGACATCACCGCCCTTTGACTGCATACACGGTCGGACGACGTCGGGCCGTGGAATGACATCCCTGCCCTTGGACAGCACACACGGTTGGCAATGTCGGGGCGTGGCATGACATCACTGCCCTTGAACAGCACATACAATCGGCAAGGTCGTGCGTGGCATGACATCACTGCCTTTGGACAGCACACACGGTCGAAGGACATCGGGCGTGGCATGATATCACCGCCATTGGACAGAACGCACGGTCGGACGACTTTGGGCGTGGCATGACATCACTTCCCTTGGACAACACACACGGTCGGCAACGTCGGGCGTGGCATGACATCACCGCCTTTGGGTAGCACACATGGTCGGACTACGTCGGGTGTGGCATAACATCATTGCTTTTGTACAGCACACACGGTCGAACGACGTCGGGTGTGGCATGCCATCACCGCCTTTGGGCAGCACACATGGTCGGACTACGTCGGGCGTGGCATGACATCATTGCTCTTGGACAGCACACACGGTCGAACTACGTCAGGCGTGGCATGCCATCATCACCTTTGGAAAGCACAAACGGTCGAACGACGTTGAGCGTGGAATAACATCACCGCCTTTGGACAGCACACACGGTCGAATAACGTCGGGCGTGACATGCCATTACCTCCTTTTGACAGCACATTTTGTCGAACGACGTCAGGTGTGGCATGCCATTATCGCCGTTGGGCAGCAGACATGGTCGAACGATGTCAGGTGTGGCATGACATCACCACCCTTGGACTGCACGCACGGTCAAACGACGTTGGGCGTGGCATGACATCACCGCCCTTGGACAGCACACGGTCGAACAACGTCGGGTGTGGCATGACATCACCGCCCTTGGACAGCACACAAGGTCGACAACGTTAGGCGTGGCATGTCATCACCACCCTTGGAAAGCACACACGGTCGAATGACGTCGGACGTGGCATGAATCACCTCCTTTGGACAGCACACACGGTCGAACAACGTCAGGGGTGACATGCCATCACCGCCTTTTGACAGCACATTCCGTCGAACGACGTCAGGTGTGGCATGCCATCATCGCCGTTGGGCAGCACACATGGTCGAACGATGTCAAGCGTGGCATGACATCACAACCCTTGGATTCCACGCACGGTCAGACGACGTAGGGCATGGGATGACATCACCGCCCTTGGACAGCACACATAGTCAAACGACGTCGAGCGTGGCATGACATCACCGTCCTTAGATTACACGTACGGTCGGATGATGTCGTGCGTGGCATGACATCACCGCCCTCGGACAGCACACACAGACGGTAACGTCGGGCGTGGCATGACATCACCGCCCTTGGACAGCACACAAGGTCGACAACGTTAGGCGTGGCATGTCATCACCACCCTTGGAAAGCACACACGGTCGGACGACGTCAGACGTGGCATGAATCACCTCCCTTGGACAGCACACACGGTCGATCGATGTTGGGTGTGGCATGAAATCACCGCCCTTGGACTGCACTCACGATCGAACGATGTCGGGCGTGACATGCCATCACCACCTTTGGGCAGCACCCTCGGTCGAACGACGTTTGTTGTGGCATGTCATCATCGCGGTTGGGCAGCACACACGATTGAACGACATCGTGCGTGGCATAACATCACTGCCCTTGGATAGCACACTCGGTCGGCAACGTCTGGCGTGGCATGAAATCACCGCCTTTGGACAGCACACACGGTCGAACGTCATCGGGCATGACATTCCATCATCACCTTTGGAAAGCACACACGGTCAAACGACAGTGGGAGTGGCATGACATCACCGCCTTTGGACAGCACACACGGTCGAACAAAGTTGGGTATGACATGCCATCACCGCCCTTGCACTGCACGCATGGTCGGACGACGTCAGGCGTGGCATGACATCACCGCCCTTGAAAAACACAATCTGTCGAACGACGTAATGCATGGTATGACATCACCGCCCTTGGACCGCACACATGGTCGGCAACGTCGAGCGTGGCATGACAACACCGCTCTTGGACAGCACACACAGTCGAACGACGTCGAGCGTGGCATGACATCCCCGCCCTTGGACAGCACACACGGTCGGACTACATCGGGCGTGGCATGACATCCCCGCCCTTGGACAGCACACACGGTCGGACTACATCGGGCGTGGCATGACATCCCCGCCCTTGGACTGCACACTCGGTCGAACGACGTTTGTTGTGGCATGTCATCATTGCGGTTGGGCAGCACACACGATCGAACGACGTCGGGCGTGGCATGATATCACATCCCTTGGAATGCACGCATGGTCAGACGACGTCGGGCGTGGCATAACATCACCGCCGTTGGACAGCACACTCGGTCGGCAACGTCGGGCGTGGCATGAAATCACCGCCTTCGGACAGCACACACAGTCGAACGACATCGGGCATGGCATTCCATCATCGCCTTTGGGCAGCACACACGATCAAACGACGTTGGGCGTGGCATGACATCACCGCCTTTGGACAGCACTCACGGTCGAACGAAGTTAGGCGTGACATTCCATCACCGCCCTTGCACTGCACGCACGATCGGATGACGTCAGGCAAGGCATGCCATCACCGCCCTTGGACCGCACACATGGTTGGAAACGTCGGGCGTGGCATGACATCACCGCTCTTGGACAACACACATAGTCGGACGACGTCGGGCATGGCATGACATCACCGCTCTTGGAAAACACACATAGTCGAACGACGTCGGGCGTGGCATGGCATCACCACTCTTGGACAACACACATAGTCGGACGACGTCGGGCGTGGCATGACATCACCGCTCTTGGACAACACACATAGTCGGATGACGTCGGGCGTGGCATGACATCCCCGCCCTTGGACAGCATACACGGTCGGCAAAGTCAGGCGTGGCATGATATCACCGCCCTTGGACAGCACACATAGTCGGACGACGTCGGGCGTGGCATGACATCACCGCCTTTGGATAGCACAAACGGTCGAACGACATTGGGCATGGCATGACATCACCGCCCTTGGACTGCATGCACGGTCGGACGACGTCGGGCGTGGAATGACATCACCGCCCTTGGACAGCACACACGGTTGGCAACATCGGGCGTGGCATGACATCAGTACCCTTGGACAGCACACATGGTCGGCAACGTCAGGCGTGGCATGACATCACTGCCTTTGGACAACACACACGGTAGAAGGACGTCGGGCGTGGCATGACATCACTGCCCTTGGATTGAACGCACGTTGGATGACGTCGGGCGTGGCATGACATCACCGCCCTTGTACAACACACACGACCGGCAACATCGGGCATGGCATGACATCACCACCCTTAGACTGTACACACTTTCGGACGACGTCGGGAGTGGCATGACATCACCGCCCTTGGGCAGCACACACGGTGAGACTACATCGGGCTTCGCATAACATCTTCGCCTTGAGACAGCACACACGGTCAAACGACGTCACGCATGGCATACCATCATCACCTTTGAGCATCACAAACAGTCGAACGACGTCGGGCGTGGCATTCCATGATAGCCCTTGGATGGCAAACAATTTTGAACGATGTCGGGCGTGGCTTGACATCACCGTCCTTGGACAGTACACACAGTCGGACGACATCGGGCGTGGCATGACATCACCGCCTTTGGATAGCACACACGGTCGAACGACGTCGGGCATGGCATTACATCACCGCCCACACGGTCGGACGACGTTGGGCGTGGCATGACATCCCCGCCCTTGGACAACATACACGGTCGGCAACGTCGGGCATGGCATGATATCACCGCCCTGGAACAGCACACATAGTCGGACGACGTCGGGCGTGGCATGACATCACCGCCTTTGGATAGCACAAACGGTCGAATGACATCGGGCATGGCATGACATAACTGCCCTTGGACTGCACGCACGGTCGGACGACGTCGGGCGTGGCATGACATCACTACCTTTGGACAACACACACGGTCGGCAACATCGGGCGTGGCATGACATCACTACCTTTGGACTGAACGCACGGTCGGATGACGTCGAGCGTGGCATGACATCACTGCCCTTTGACAGCACACACGGTAGGCAACATCGAGCGTGGCATGAAATCACTGCCATTGCCCAGCACACACGGCCGGCAACATCGGCCATGGCATGACATCACCGCCCTTAGACTGTACACACTGTCGGACGACGTCGGGAGTGGCATGACATCACTGCCCTTGGGCAGCACACACGGTCAGACTACATCGGGCTTGGCAAAACATCTCCGCCTTGAGACAGCACACACGGTCGAACGACGTCAGGCGTGGCATGCCATCACCGCCCTTGGACAGCACACATGGTCGGACGACGTCGGACATGGCATGACATCACCTCCCTTGAACAGCACACACGGTCGATCGACGTCGGGCGTGGCATGACATCACCGCCCTTGGACTGCACGCACGGTCGAATGACATCGGGCGTGCTATGCCATCACTGCCTTTGGACAGCACACTCGGTCGAATGACGTTTGGTGTGGCATGTCATCATTGCGGTTGGGCAGCCCACACGATCGAACGACGTCGGGCGTGGCATGATATCACCTCTCTTGGGATGCACGCATGGTCGGACGACGTCGGGTGTGGCATATCATCACCGCTGTTGGACAGCACACTCAGTCGGAACCATCGGGCGTGGAATGAAATCACCGCCTTTTGACAGCACACACGGTTGAATGACATCGGGCATGGCATTCCATCATCGCCTTTGGGCAGCACACACGGTCAAACAATGTCGGGCGTGGCATGACATCACCACTCCTGGAAAACACACACAGTCGGACGACGTCTGGCGTGGCATGACATCACCGCCCTAAGACAGCACACACGGTCAGCAATGTCGGGCGTGGCATGACATCACCGCCCTTGGACAACACACACAGTCGGACGATGTCGGGCGTGGCATGAAATCACCTCCTTTGGATAGCACACACAGTCGAATGACGTCGGGCATGGCATGACATCACCGCCCTTGGACTGCACGCACAGTCGGACGACGTCAGGCGTGGAATGACATCACAGCCCTTAGACAACACACACGGTTGGAAACGTCGGGCGTGTCAGGACATCACTGCCCTTGGACAACACACACGGTCGGCAACGTTAGGCGTGGCATGACATCACCGCCTTTGGGCAGCACACATGGTCAGACTACGTCGGATGTGGCATGACATCATTGCTCTTGGACAGCACACACGGTCGAAAGACGTCGGGCGTGGCATGCCATCACCGCCTTTGGGCAGGACACATGGTCGGACTACGTCCAGCGTGGTAGAACATCATTGCTCTTGGACAGCACACACGGTCGAAGAACGTCGGGCGTGACATGCCATCACCGCTATTTGACAGCACATTCCGTCGAACGAGCTCAGGTGTGGCATGCCATCATCGCCGTTGGGCAGCACACATGGTCAAACGATGTCAGGTGTGCCATGACATCACCACCCTTGGACTGCACGCACGGTCAGACGACGTAGAGCATGGCATGACATCACCGCCCTTGGACAGCACACACGGTCGAACAACGTCGGGTGTCGCATGACATCACCGTCCTTGGACTACACGCACGGTCGGACGACTTCGGGCGTGGCATGACATCACTGCCCTTGGAGAGCACACACGGTCGACAACGTCGGGCGTGGCATTACATCACCTCCTTTAGGCAGCACACATGGTCGGACTACGTCGGGTGTGGCATGACATCATTGCTCTTGGACAGCACACACGGTCGAACGACGTCGGGCGTGGCATGCCATCACCGCCTTTGGGCAGCACACATGGTCGGACTACGTCGGGCGTGGCATTACATCATTGCTCTTGGACAACACACACGGTCGAACTACGTCGGGCGTGGCATGCCATCCTTGCCTTTGGACAGCACACACGGTCGAACGACGTTGGGCATGGAATAACATCACCGCCTTTGGACAGCACACACAGTCGAACAACGTCGGGCGTGACATGCCATCACCGCCTTTTGACAGCACATTCTGTCGAACGACGTCAGGTGTGGCATGCCATCATCGTTGTTGGGCAGCACACATGGTCGAACGATATCAGGTGTGGCATGACATCACCACGCTTGGACTGCACGCACGATCAGATGACGTAGGGTGTGGCATGACATCACCGCCCTTGGATAGCACACACGGTCGAACAACGTCGAGCGTGGCATGACATCACCGTCCTTGGACTACACGCACGGTCGAACGACTTCGGGCGTGGCATGACATCACTGCCTTCGGACAGCACACACGGACAGTAACGTCGGGCGTGGCATGACATCACCGCCCTTAGACAGCACACAAGGTCGACAACGTTAGGCGTGGCATGCCATCACCGCCCTTGGACAGCACACACGGTCGGACGATGTCGGACGTGGCATGACATCACCTCCCTTGGATAGCACACACGGTCGATCGACGTCGGGCGTTGCATGACATCACCGCCCTTGGACTGCACGCACGGTCGAACGACGTCGGGCGTGACATGCCATCACTGCCTTTTGGCAGCACACTCGGTCGAATGACGTTTGGTGTGGCATGTTATCATCGCAGTTGGGCAGCACACAGGATCGAACGACGTCGGGCGTGGCATGATATCACCTCCCTTGGAATACACGCATGGTCGGACGACGTCGGGCTTGGCATAACATCACCGCCCTTGTACAACACACTCATTTGGCAACGTCGGGCGCGGCATGAAATCACCACCTTTGGACAGCACACACGGTCGAACGACATCGGGCGTGACGTGCCATCACCGCCTTTTGACAACACACACGGTCGGACTACGTCGGGCATGGCATGACATCATCGCCTTTGGACACCACACACTGTCGAACAACGTCAGGCGTGGCATGCCATCATCGCCTTGGGGCAGCACACACGATCGAACGACGTCGGGGGTGGCATGACATCATAGCCCATGGACGCCAAACACGATCGAACGACGTCGGGCGTGACATGCCATCACCGCCTTTGGAAAGCACACACAGTCCAACGACGTCGGGTTTGGCTTGTCATCACCCTCGTTGGACTGCACGGACGGTTGGATGACTTCGGGCGTGGCATGACATCACTGTCGCTGGAAAGCACACATGGTCGGCAACGTCGGGCGTGGCATGACATCACCGCCCTTGGACAGCACACACGGTCGGCAACGTCGGCCGTGGCATGACATCACCGCCCTTGGGCAGCACACACGGTCGAACGACATCGGGCGTGACATGCCATCACCGCCTTTGGACAGCACACTCGATCGAACGACGTTTCGTGTGGCAAGTCATCATTGCGCTTGGGCAGCACACACGATCGAACGACGTTAAGCGTGGCATGGTATCACCTCTCTTGGAATGCACGCATGTTCGAACGACGTCGGGCGTGGCATAACATCACTGCCCTTGTACAACACACTCGGTCGGCAACGTCGGGCGTGGCATGAAATCACCGCCTTTGGACAGCACACACGGTCGAACGACATCGGGCATGGCATTCCATCATCGCCTTTGGGAAGCACACACGGTCAAACGACGTTGGGCGTGGCATGACATCACCGCCTTTGGACAACACTCACGGTCAAACGAAGTTGGCAATGACATGCCATCACCGCCCTTGCACTGCACGCACGGTCGGACGACGTCAGGCATGGCATGCCATCACCGCCCTTGAAAAACACACTCGGTCAAATGACGTCGGGTGTGGCATGACATCACCGCCCTTGGACCGCACACATGGTCGGCAACGTCGGGCGTGGCATGACATCACCGCTCTTAGACAACACACACAGTCGGACGACATCGGGCGTGGCATGACATCCCCGCCCTTGGACAGCACACACGGTCGGCAACGTCGGGCGTGGCATGACATCACCGCCCTTGGATAGCACACATAGTCAGACGACGTCGGCCGTGGCATAACATCACCGCCTTTGGATAGCACACACGGTCGAACGACGTCGGGCATGGCATGACATCACCGCCCTTGGACTGCACGCACGGTCGGACGACGTCGGGGGTGGAATAACATCACCCCCCTTGGACAGCACACACGGTTGGCAACATCGGGCGTGGCATGACATCACTGTCGTTGGACAGCACACACGGTCGGCAACGTCATGCGTGGCATGACATCACCGCCATTAGGCAGCACACATGGTCGGACTACGTCGGGCGTGGCATGACATCATTGCTCTTGGACAGCACACACGGTCGAATGACGTCGGGCGTGGCATGCCATCATCGCCTTTGGGCAGCACACACGGTCAAACGACGTTGGGCGTGGAATAACATCACCGCCTTTGGGCAGCACACACGGTCGAACGACGTTGGGCATGGAATAACATCACCGTCTTTGGATAGCACACACGGTCGAACGACGTCGGGCATGGCATGACATCACCGCCCTTGGACGGCACACACGGTCAGACGACGTCGGGCGTGGAATGACATCACTGCCCTTGGACAGCACACACGGTTGGCAACATCGGGCGGTGCATGACATCACTGCCGTTGGACAGCACACAAGCTCGACAACGTTAGGCGTGGCATGCCAGCACCGCCCTTGGACAGCACACACGGTCGAACGACGTCGGGCGTGGCATGACATCACCGTCACTGGAAAGCACACACGGTCGGCAACGTCGGACGTGGCATGACATCACCGCCCTTGGACAGCACTCACGGTCGGCAACGTCGGGCATGGCATGACATCACCGTCCTTGGACAACACACAAGGTCGACAACGTTAGGCGTAGCATGCCATCACCGCCCTTGGACAGCACACACGGTCGGACGACGTTGAACGTGACATGCCATCACCGCCCTTGGACTGCACGCACGGTCTAATGACTTCGGGCGTGACATGCCATCACCACCTTTGGACAACACACTCAGTCGAACGACGTTTAATGTAGCAAGTCATCATTGCGGTTGGGCAGCACACACGATCGAACGACGTCGGGCGTGGCATGAGATCACCTCCGTTGGAATGCACGCATGGTCGGACGACGTCGGGGCGTGGCATAACATCACCGCCCTTGGACAGCACACTCGGTCGGCAACGTCGGGCGTGGCATGAAATCACCGCCTTTTGACAGCACACACGGTCGAACGACATTGGGCATGACATTCCATCATCACCTTTGGGCAGCACACACGGTCAAACGATGTTGGGCGTGGCATGACATCACCGCCTTTTGATAGCACTCACGGTCGAACGATGTTGGCAATGACATGCCATCACCGCCCTTGCACTGCACGCACGGTCGGACGACGTCAGGCGTGGCATGCCATCACCGCACTTGGACCGCACATATGGTCGGCAACGTTGGGCGTGGCATGACATCACCGCTCTTGGACAACACACACAGTTGGACGACGTCGGGCGTGGCATAACATCCCCGCCCATGGACAGCAAACACGGCCGGCAACGTCGGGCGTAGCATGACATCACCGCCCTTGAACAGCACACACAGTCGGACGACGTCGGGCATGGAATAACATCACCGCCATTGGATAGCACACGCGGTCGAACGACGTCGGGCGTGGAATGACATCACCGCCCTTGGACAGCACACACGGTTGGCAACGTCGGGCGTGGCATGATATCACTGCCATTGGACAGCACACACGGTCGGCAAATTTGGGCGTGGCATGACATCACCGCCTTTGGGCAGCACACATAGTCGGACTACGTCGGGCATGGCATGACATCATTGCTCTTGGACAGCAAACACGGTCAAGCGACGTCGGGCGTGGCATGCCATCATCACCTTGGGGCAGCACACACGGTTGAACGACGTTGGGCGTGGAATAACATCACCTCCCTTGGACAGCACACACGGTCAAACAACGTCAGGTGTGGCATACCATCATCACCCTTGTACAGCACAAACGGTCGAACGAAGTTAGACATGACATGCCATCACCGTCCTTGCACTGCACGCACGGCCGGACGACGTCAGGCGTGGCATGCCATCACCGCCCTTGAAAAACACTCGGTCGAACGACGTCAGGCGTGGCATGAAATCCCCGCCTTTAGACAACACACACAGTCGGACGACGTCGGGCGTGGCATGACATCCCCGCCTTTGGATAGCACACACGGTCGAACAACGTCGGGCATGGCATGACATCACCGCCCTTTGACTGCACACACGGTCGGACGACGTCGGGCCGTGGAATGACATCCCTGCCCTTGGACAGCACACACGGTTGGCAACGTCGGGGCGTGGCATGACATCACTGCCCTTGAACAGCACATACAATCGGCAAGGTCGTGCGTGGCATGACATCACTGCCTTTGGACAGCACACACGGTCGAAGGACATCGGGCGTGGCATGATATCACCGCCATTGGACTTAACGCACGGTCGGACGACTTTGGGCGTGGCATGACATCACTTCCCTTGGACAACACACACGGTCGGCAACGTCGGGCGTGGCATGACATCACCGCCTTTGGGCAGCACACATGGTCAGACTACGTCGGGTGTGGCATAACATCATTGCTTTTGTACAGCACACACGGTCGAACGACGTCGGGTGTGGCATGCCATCACCGCCTTTGGGCAGCACACATGGTCGGACTACGTCGGGCGTGGCATGACATCATTGCTCTTGGACAGCACACACGGTCGAACTACGTCAGGCGTGGCATGCCATCATCGCCTTTGGAAAGCACAAACGGTCGAACGACGTTGGGCGTGGAATAACATCACCGCCTTTGGACAGCACACACGGTCGAATAACGTCGGGCGTGACATGCCATTACCTCCTTTTGACAGCACATTTTGTCGAACGACGTCAGGTGTGGCATGCCATTATCGCCGTTGGGCAGCAGACATGGTCGAACGATGTCAGGTGTGGCATGACATCACCACCCTTGGACTAAACGCACGGTCAAACGACGTTGGGCGTGGCATGACATCACCGCCCTTGGACAGCACACGGTCGAACAACGTCGGGTGTGGCATGACATCACCGCCCTTGGACAGCACACAAGGTCGACAACGTTAGGCGTGGCATGTCATCACCACCCTTGGAAAGCACATACGGTCGAATGACGTCGGACGTGGCATGAATCACCTCCTTTGGACAGCACACACGGTCGAACAACGTCAGGGGTGACATGCCATCACCGCCTTTTGACAGCACATTCCGTCGAACGACGTCAGGTGTGGCATGCCATCATCGCCGTTGGGCAGCACACATGGTCGAACGATGTCAAGCGTGGCATGACATCACCACCCTTGGATTCCACGCACGGTCAGACGACGTAGGGCATGTCATGACATCACCGCCCTTGGACAGCACACATAGTCAAATGACGTCGAGCGTGGCATGACATCACCGTCCTTAGATTACACGTACGGTCGGATGATGTCGTGCGTGGCATGACATCACCGCCCTCGGACAGCACACACAGACGGTAACGTCGGGCGTGGCATGACATCACCGCCCTTGGACAGCACACAAGGTCGACAACGTTAGGCGTGGCATGTCATCACCGTTCTTAGATTACACACACGGTCGGACGACGTCAGACGTGGCATGAATCACCTCCCTTGGACAGCACACACGGTCGATCGATGTTGGGTGTGGCATGAAATCACCGCCCTTGGACTGCACTCACGATCGAACGATGTCGGGCGTGACATGCCATCACCGCCTTTGGGCAGCACCCTCGGTCGAACGACGTTTGTTGTGGCATGTCATCATCGCGGTTGGGCAGCACACACGATTGAACGACATCGTGCGTGGCATAACATCACTGCCCTTGGACAGCACACTCGGTCGGCAACGTTTGGCGTGGCATGAAATCACCGCCTTTGGACAGCACACACGGTCGAACGTCATCGGGCATGACATTCCATCATCACCTTTGGAAAGCACACACGGTCAAACGACAGTGGGAGTGGCTAGACATCACCGCCTTTGGACAGCACACACGGTCGAACAAAGTTGGGTATGACATGCCATCACCGCCCTTGCACTGCACGCATGGTCGGACGACGTCAGGCGTGGCATGACATCACCGCCCTTGAAAAACACAATCTTTCGAACGACGTCATGCATGGCATGACATCACCGCCCTTGGACCGCACACATGGTCGGCAACGTCGAGCGTGGCATGACAACACCGCTCTTGGACAGCACACACAGTCGAACGACGTCAGGCGTGGTATGACATCCCCGCCCTTGGACAGCACACACGGTCGGACTACATCGGGCGTGGCATGACATCCCCGCCCTTGGACAGCACACACGGTCGGACTACATCGGGCGTGGCATGACATCCCCGCCCTTGGACTGCACACTCGGTCGAACGACGTTTGTTGTGGCATGTCATCATTGCGGTTGGGCAGCACACACGATCGAACGACGTCGGGCGTGGCATGATATCACCTCCCTTGGAATGCACGCATGGTCAGACGACGTCGGGCGTGGCATAACATCACCGCCGTTGGACAGCACACTCGGTCGGCAACGTCGGGCGTGGCATGAAATCACCGCCTTCGGACAGCACACACAGTCGAACGACATCGGGCATGGCATTCCATCATCGCCTTTGGGCAGCACACACGATCAAACGACGTTGGGCGTGGCATGACATCACCGCCTTTGGACAGCACTCACGGTCGAACGAAGTTAGGCGTGACATTCCATCACCGCCCTTGCACTGCACGCACGATCGGATGACGTCAGGCGTGGCATGCCATCACCGCCCTTGGACCGCACACATGGTTGGAAACGTCGGGCGTGGCATGACATCACCGCTCTTGGACAACACACATAGTCGGACGACGTCGGGCATGGCATGACATCACCGCTCTTGGAAAACACACATAGTCGAACGACGTCGGGCGTGGCATGGCATCACCACTCTTGGACAACACACATAGTCGGACGACGTCGGGCGTGGCATGACATCACCGCTCTTGGACAACACACATAGTCGGATGACGTCGGGCGTGGCATGACATCCCCGCCCTTGGACAGCATACACGGTCGGCAAAGTCGGGCGTGGCATGATATCACCGCCCTTGGACAGCACACATAGTCGGACGACGTCGGGCGTGGCATGACATCACCGCCTTTGGATAGCACAAACGGTCGAACGACATTGGGCATGGCATGACATCACCGCCCTTGGACTGCATGCACGGTCGGACGACGTCGGGCGTGGAATGATATCACCGCCCTTGGACAGCACACACGGTTGGCAACATCGGGCGTGGCATGACATCAGTACCCTATGACAGCACACATGGTCGGCAACGTCAGGCGTGGCATGACATCACTGCCTTTGGACAACACACACGGTAGAAGGACGTCGGGCGTGGCATGACATCACTGCCCTTGGATTGAACGCACGTTGGATGACGTCGGGCGTGGCATGACATCACCGCCCTTGTACAGCACACACGACCGGCAACATCGGGCATGGCATGACATCACCACCCTTAGACTGTACACACTTTCGGACGACGTCGGGAGTGGCATGACCTCACCGCCCTTGGGCAGCACACACGGTGAGACTACATCGGGCTTCGCATAACATCTTCGCCTTGAGACAGCACACACGGTCAAACGACGTCACGCATGGCATACCATCATCACCTTTGAGCATCACAAACAGTCGAACGACGTCGGGCGTGGCATTCCATCATAGCCCTTGGATGGCAAACAACTTCGAACGATGTCGGGCGTGGCTTGACATCACCGCCCTTGGACAGTACACACAGTTGGACGACATCGGGCGTGGCATGACATCACCGCCTTTGGATAGCACACACGGTCGAACGACGTCGGGCATGGCATGACATCACCGCCCACACGGTCGGACGACGTTGGGCGTGGCATGACATCCCCGCCCTTGGACAGCATACACGGTCGGCAACGTCGGGCATGGCATGATATCACCGCCCTTGGACAGCACACATAGTCGGACGACGTCGGGCGTGGCATGACATCACCGCCTTTGGATAGCACAAACGGTCGAATGACATCGGGCATGGCATGACATAACTGCCGTTGGACTGCACGCACGATCAGACGACGTCGGGCGTGGCATGACATCACTACCTTTGGACAACACACACGGTCGGCAACATCGGGCGTGGCATGACATCACTACCTTTGGACTGAACGCACGGTCGGATGACGTCGAGCGTGGCATGACATCACTGCCCTTTGACAGCACACACGGTAGGCAACATCGAGCGTGGCATGAAATCACTACCATTGCACAGCACACACGGCCGGCAACGTCGGCCATGGCATGACATCACCGCCCTTAGACTGTACACACTGTCGGACGACGTCGGGAGTGGCATGACATCACTGCCCTTGGGCAGCACACACGGTCAGACTACATCGGGCTTGGCAAAACATCTCCGCCTTGAGACAGCACACACGGTCGAACGACGTCAGGCGTAGCATGCCATCACCGCCCTTGGACAGCACACATGGTCGGACGACGTCGGACATGGCATGACATCACCTCCCTTGGACAGCACACACGGTCGATCGACGTCGGGCGTGGCATGACATCACCGCCCTTGGACTGCACGCACGGTCGAATGACGTCGGGCGTGCTATGCCATCACTGCCTTTGGACAGCACACTCGGTCGAATGACGTTTGGTGTGGCATGTCATCATTGCGGTAGGGCAGCACACACGATCGAACGACGTCGGGCGTGGCATGATATCACCTCTCTTGGAATGCACGCATGGTCGGACGACGTCGGGTGTGGCATATCATCACCGCTGTTGGACAGCACACTCAGTCGGAACCATCGGGCGTGGAATGAAATCACCGCCTTTTGACAGCACACACGGTTGAATGACATCGGGCATGGCATTCCATCATCGCCTTTGGGCAGCACACACGGTCAAACAATGTCGGGCGTGGCATGACATCACCACTCCTGGAAAACACACACAGTCGGACGACGTCTGGCGTGGCATGACATCACCGCCCTAGGACAGCACACACGGTCAGCAATGTCGGGCGTGGCATGACATCACCGCCCTTGGACCACACACACAGTCGGATGATGTCGGGCGTGGCATGAAATCACCTACTTTGGATAGCACACACAGTCGAACGACGTCGGGCATGGCATGACATCACCGCCCTTGGACTGCACGCACAGTCGGACGACGTCAGGCGTGGAATGACATCACAGCCCTTAGACAACACACACGGTTGTAAACGTCGGGCGTGTCAGGACATCACTGCCCTTGGACAACACACACGGTCGGCAACGTCAGGCGTGGCATGACATCACCGCCTTTGGGCAGCACACATGGTCAGACTACGTCGGATGTGGCATGACATCATTGCTCTTGGACAGCACACACGGTCGAATGACGTCGGGCGTGGCATGCCATCACCGCCTTTGGGCAGGACACATGGTCGGACTACGTCCAGCGTGGTAGAACATCATTGCTCTTGGACAACACACACGGTCACAGAACGTCGGGCGTGAACTGCCATCACCGCTATTTGACAGCACATTCCATCGAACGAGCTCAGGTGTGGCATGCCATCATCGCCGTTGGGCAGCACACATGGTCAAACGATGTCAGGTGTGCCATGACATCACCACCCTTGGACTGCACGCAAGGTCAGACGACGTAGGGCATGGCATGACATCACCGCCCTTGGACAGCACACACGGTGGAACAACGTCGGGCGTCGCATGACATCACCGTCCTTGGACTACACGCACGGTCGGACAACTTCGGGCGTGGCATGACATCACTGCCCTTGGAGAGCACACACGGTCGACAACGTCGGGCGTGGCATTACATCACCTCCTTTGGGCAGCACACATGGTCGGACTACGTCGGGTGTGGCATGACATCATTGCTCTTGGACAGCACACACGGTCGAACGACGTCGGGCGTGGCATGCTATCACCGCCTTTGGGCAGCACACATGGTCGGACTACGTCGGGCGTGGCATTACATCATTGCTCTTGGACAACACACACGGTCGAACTACGTCGGGCGTGGCATGCCATCCTTGCCTTTGGACAGCACACACGGTCGAACGACGTTGGGCATGGAATAACATCACCGCCTTTGGACAGCACACACAGTCGAACAACGTCGGGCGTGACATGCCATCACCGCCTTTTGACAGCACATTCTGTCGAACGACGTCAGGTGTGGCATGCCATCATCGTTGTTGGGCAGCACACATGGTCGAACGATATCAGGTGTGGCATGACATCACCACGCTTGGACTGCACGCACGATCAGATGACGTAGGGTGTGGCATGACATCACCGCCCTTGGATAGCACACACGGTCGAACAACGTCGAGCGTGGCATGACATCACCGTCCTTGGACTACACGCACGGTCGAACGACTTCGGGCGTGGCATGACATCACTGCCTTCGGACAGCACACACGGACGGTAACGTCGGGCGTGGCATGACATCACCGCCCTTGGACAGCACACAAGGTCGACAACGTTAGGCGTGGCATGCCATCACCGCCCTTGGACAGCACACACGGTCGGACGATGTCGGACGTGGCATGACATCACCTCCCTTGGACAGCACACACGGTCGATCGACGTCGGGCGTTGCATGACATCACCGCCCTTGGACTGCACGCACGGTCGAACGACGTCGGGCGTGACATGCCATCACCGCCTTTTGGCAACACACTCGGTCGAATGACGTTTGTTGTGGCATATTATCATCGCAGTTGGGCAGCACACAGGATCGAACGACGTCGGGCGTGGCATGATATCACCTCCCTTGGAATGCACGCATGGTCGGACGACGTCGGGCTTGGCATAACATCACCGCCCTTGTACAGCACACTCGGTTGGCAATGTCGGGCGTGGCATGAAATCACCGCCTTTGGACAGCACACACGGTCGAACGACATCGGGCGTGACGTGCCATCACCGCCTTTTGACAACACACACGGTCGGACTACGTTGGGCATGGCATGACATCATCGCCTTTGGACACCACACACTGTCGAACAACGTCAGGCGTGGCATGCCATCATCGCCTTGGGGCAGCACACACGATCGAACGACGTCGGGGGTGGCATGACATCATAGCCCATGGACGCCAAACACGATCGAACGACGTCGGGCGTGACATGCCATCACCGCCTTTGGAAAGCACACACAGTCCAACGACGTCGGGTTTGGCTTGTCATCACCCTCATTGGACTGCACGCACGGTTGGATGACTTCGGGCGTGGCATGACATCACTGTCGCTGGAAAGCACACATGGTCGGCAACGTCGGGCGTGGCATGACATCACCGCCCTTGGACAGCACACACGGTTGGCAACGTCGGCCGTGGCATGACATCACCGCCCTTGGGCAGCACACACGGTCGAACGACATCGGGCGTAGCATGTTATCACTGTCCTTGGACTACACGCGCGGCCGGATGACCTCGGGCGTGGCATGACATCACCACCCTCGGACAGCACACACGGACAGTAACATCGGACGTGGCATGAAATCACCTCCCTTGGACAGCACACACGGTCGATCGACGTCGGGCGTGACATGCCATCACCGCCTTTGGACAGCACACTCGATCGAACGACGTTTCGTGTGGCAAGTCATCATTGCGCTTGGGCAGCACACACGATCGAACGACGTTAAGCGTGGCATGATATCACCTCTCTTGGAATGCACGCATGTTCGAACGACGTCGGGCGTGGCATAACATCACTGCCCTTGGACAGCACACTCGGTCTGCAACGTCGGGCGTGGCATGAAATCACCGCCTTTGGACAGCACACACGGTCGAACGACATCGGGCATGGCATTCCATCATCGCCTTTGGGCAGCACACACGGTCAAACAACGTTGGGCGTGGCATGACATCACCGACTTTAGACAGCACTCACGGTTGAACGAAGTTAGGCATGACATGCCATCACCGCCCTTGCACTGCAGGCACGGTCGGACGACGTCAGGCGTGGCATGCCATCACCGCCCTTGGACCGCACACATGGTCGGCAACGTTGGGCGTGGCGTGAAATCACCGCTCTTGGACAACACACACAGTCGGACGATATCGGGCGTGGCCATACATCCCCGCCCTTGGACAGCACACACGGTCGGCAACGTCGGGCGTGGCATGACATCACCGCTCTTGGACAGCACATACAGTCGAACGACGTCGGGCGTGGCATAACATCACCGCCTTTGGCTAGCACACACGGTCGAACGACGTCGGGCATGGAATGACATCAGCGCCCTTTGACAGCACACACGGTTGGCAAAGTCGGGTGTGGCATGATATCACCGCCTTAAGGCAGCACACATGGTCCGACTACGTTGGGCGTGGCATGACATCATTGCTCTTAGACAGCACACACAGTCAAACGACGTCGGGCCTAAAATGCCATCATCGCCTTGGTGCAGCACACACGTTTGAACGACGTTGGGCGTGGAATAACATCACCGCCTTTGGACAGCACACACGGTCGAACAACGTCAGGCGTGACATGCCATCACTGTCTTTTGACAGCACATTACGTCGAACGACGTCAGGTGTGGCATGCCATCATCGCTGTTGCGCAGCACACATGGTCGAACGATGTCAGGCGTGGCATGACATCACCACCCTTGGACTCCACGCACGGTCAGACGACGTAGGGCGTGGCAAGAAATCACCGCCCTTGGACAGCACGCATAGTCGAACGACGTCGGGCGTGGCATGACATCACCGTCCTTAGACTACACGTACGGTCAGAAGACGTTGGGCGTGGCATGACATCACCGCCCTCGGACAGCACACACAGATGGTAACGTCGGGCGTGGCATGACATCACCGCCCTTGGACAGCACACAAGGTCGACAACGTTAGGTGTGGCATGTCATCACCACCCATGGAAAGCACACACTGTCGGACGACGTCGGACGTGGCATGAATCACCTCCCTTGGACAGCACACACGGTCGATCGATGTTGGGTGTGGCATGACATCACCGCCCTTGGACTGCACTCTTGATCGAACGATGTCGGGCGTGACATGCCATCACCGCCTTTGGGCAGCACACTCAGTTGAACGACGTTTGTTGTGGCATGTCATCATCGCGGTTGGGCAGCACACACGATTGAACGACGTCGGGCGTGGCATGATATCACCTCCCTTGGAATGCACGCATGGTCGGACGACGTCGGGCAAGGCATAACATCACTGCCCTTGGACAGCACACTCGGTCGGCAACGTCGGGCGTGGCATGAAATCACCGCCTTTGGACAGCACACACGGTCGAACGTCATATGGCATGACATTTTATCATCGCCGTTGGAAAGCACACACGGTCAAACGACGTTGGGCGTGGCATGACATCACTGCCTTTGGACAGCACACACGGTCGAACAAAGTTGGGCATGACATGCCATCACCGCCCTTGCATTGCACGCACGGTCGGACGACGTCAGGCGTGGCATGCCATCACCGCCCTTGAACAGCACACACGGTCGGACTACATCGGGCATGGCATGACATCCCCGCCCTTGGACTGCACACTCGGTCGAATGATGTTTGTTGTGGCATGTCATCATTGCGGTTGGGCAGCACACACGATCGAACGACGTCGAGTGTGGTATGATATCACCTCCCTTGGAATGCACGCATGGTCGGAAGACGTCGGGCGTGGCATAACATCACCGCCGTTGGACAACACACTCGGTCGGCAACGTCGGGCGTGGCATGAAATCACTGCCTTCGAACAGCACACACGGTCGAACGACATCAGGCATGGCATTCCATCATGGCCTTTGGGCAGCACACACGGTCAAACGACTTTGGGCGTGGCATGACATCACCGCCTTTGGACAGCACTCACGGTCGAACGAAGTTAGGCATGACATTCCATCACCACCCTTGCACTACACGCACGGTCGGACGACGTCAGGCGTGGCATGCCATCACCGCCCTTGGACCGCACACGTGGTCGACAACGTCGGGCGTGGCATGACATCACCGCTCTTGGACAACACACATAGTCAAACGACGTCGGGCGTGGCATGACATCACCGCTCTTGGACAACACAAATAGTCGGACGACGTCGGGCGTGGCATGACATCCCCGCCTTTGGATAGCACAAACGGTCGAACGACATTGGGCATGGCATGACATCACCGCCCTTGGACTGCATGCACAGTCGGACGACGTCCGGCGTGGAATGACATCACCACCCTTGGACAGCACACACGGTTGGCAACATCGGGCGTGGCATGACATCACTGCCCTTGGACAGCACACACGGTCGGCAACGTCCGACGTGGCATGACATCACTGCCTTTGGACAACACACACGGTCGAAGGACGTCGGGCGTGGCATGACGTCACAGCCCTTGGACTGAACGCACGTTCGGATGACGTCGGGCGTGGGTTGACATCACCGCCCTTGTACAGCACACACGGTCGGCAACATCGAGCGTGGCATGACATAACCACCCTTGGACTCCACGCACGGTGAGACGACGTAGGGCGTGGCATGACACCACCGCCCTTGGATAGCACGCATAGTCGAACGACGTCGGGCGTGGCATGACATCACCGCCCTTGGACCGCACACACGGTCGGACGACGTCAGGCGTGGCATGACATCCCCGCCCTTGGACAGCATACACGGTCGGCAACGTCGGGCGTGGCATGATATCACCGCCCTTGGACAGCACACATAGTCGGACGACGTCGGGCGTGGCATGACATCACTGCCTTTGGACAGCACACACGGTCGAAGGACGTCAGGCGTGGCATGACATCACCGCCCTTGGACTGAACGCACGGTCAGATGACGTCGGGCGTGGCTAGACATCACCGCCTTTGGATAGCACACACGGTCGAACGACGTCGGGAATGGCATGACATCATCGCCCTTGGACTGCACGCACGGTCTCACGACGTCGGGCGTGGAATGACATCACCGCCCTTGGGCAGCACACACGGTCGGCAACATCGAGCGTGGCATGACATCACTGCCATTGCACAACACACACGGTCGGCAACGTCGGGCATGGCATGACATCACCGCCCTTAGACTGTACACACTCTCGGACGATGTCGGGAGTGGCATGACATCACCGCCCTTGGGCAGCACACACGGTGAGACTACATTGGGCTTCGCATAACATCTCCGCCTTGAGACAGCACACACGATCGAACGACGTCAGGCGTGGCATACCATCATCACCTTTGAGCAGCACACACAGTCGAACGACGTCGGGCGTGGCATTCCATCATAGCCCTTGGATGGAAAACATTGTCGAACGATGTAGGGCGTGGCTTGACATCACCGCCCTTGGACAGTACACACAGTAAGATGACATCGGGCGTGGCATGACATCAGCGCCTTTGGATAGCACACACGGTCGAACGACGTCGGGCATGGCATGACATCACCGCCCTTGGACCGCACACACGATCGGACGACGTCAGGCGTGGCATGACATCCCCGCCCTTGGACAGCAAACACGGTCGGTAACATCGGGCGTGGCATGATATCACCGCCCTTGGATAGCACACATAGTCGGACGACGTCTGGCGTGGCATGACATAACTGCCTTTGGACAGCACACACGGTCGAAGGACGTCGGGCGTGGCATGACAATCCCGCCCTTGGACAGCACACACGGTCGGCAACATCGGGCGTGGCATGACATCACCGCCCTTGGACAGAACACATAGTCGGACGACGTCGGGCGTGGCATGACATCACTGCCTTTGGACAACACACACGGTCGAAGGACGTCGGGCAAGGCATGACATCACCGCCCTTGGACTGAACGCACGGTCGGATGACGTCGGGCGTGGCATAACATCACCGCCCTTGGACAGCACACACGGTCGAACGACATTGGGCATGGCATGACATCACCGCCCTTGGTCTGCACGCACGGTCGGACGACGTCCGGCAGGGAATGACATCACCGCCCTTGGACAGCACACACGGTTGGCAACATCGGGCGTGGCATGACATCACTGCCCTTGGACAGCACACACGGTCGGCAACGTCAGACGTGGCATGACATCACTGCCTTTGTACAACACACACGGTCGAAGGACGTCGGGCGTGGCATGATATCACCGCCCTTGGACTGAACGCACGTTCGGATGACGTCGGGCGTGGATTGACATCACCGCCCTTGTACAGCACACAAGGTCGGCAACATCAAGTGTGGCATGACATCACTGCCATTGCACAGCACACACGGTCGGCAACGTCGGGCATGGCATGACATCACCTCCCTTAGACTATACACACTCTCTGACGACGTCGGGAGTGGCATGACATCACCGCCCTTGGGCAGCACACACGGTGAGACTACATCGGGCTTCGTATAACATCTCCGCCTTGAGACAACACACACGGTCGAACGACGTCAGGCGTGACATACCATCATCACCTTTGAGCAGCACATACAGTCGAACGACGTCGGGCGTGGCATTCTATCATAGCCCTTGGATGGCAAACAATGTCGAACGATGTAGGGCGTGGCTTGACATCACCGCCCTTGGACAGTACACACAGTCGAACGACATCGGGCGTGGCATGACATCACCGCCTTTGGATAGCACACACGGTCGAACGACGTCGGGCATGGCATGACATCACCGCCCTTGGACCGCACACACGGTCGGACGACGTCAGGCGTGGCATGACATCCCCGCCCTTAGACAACATACACGGTCGGCAACGTCGGGCGTGGCATGATATCACCGCCCTTGGACAGCACACATAGTCGGACGACGTCTGGCGTGGCATGACATCACTGCCTTTGGACAGCATACACGGTCGAAGGACGTCGGGCGTGGCATGACATCACCGCCCTTGGACTGAACACACGGTCGGATGACGTCGGGTGTGGCATGACATCACCGCCTTTGGATAGCACACACGGTCAAATGACGTCGGGAATGGCATGACATCATCGCCCTTGGACTACACACACGGTCAGACGACGTCAGGCGTGGAATGACATCACTGCCCTTGGACAGCACACACGGTTGGCAACATCGGGCGTGGCATGACATCACTGCCCTTGGACAGGACACACGGTCGGCAACGTCGGGCGTGGCATGACATCACTGCCTTTGGACAACACACACGGTCAAAGGAAGTCGGGCGTGGCATGACATCACCGCCCTTGGACTGAACGCACAGTCGAATGACGTCGGGCGTGGCATAACATCACCGCCCTTGAACAGCACACACGGTCGGCAACATCGAGCGTGGCATGACATCACTGCCATTTCACAGCACACACGGTCGGCAACGTCAAGCATGGCATGACATCACCGCCCTTAGACTGTACACGCAGTCAGACGACGTCGGGCGTGGCATGACATCCCCGCCCTTGGACAACACACACGGTCGACAACGTCGGGCATGGCATGACATCACCTCTCTTGGACAACACACACAGTCAGACGACATCAGGCGTGGTATGACATCCCCGCCTTTGGACAACACACACGGTCGAAGGACGTCGGGCGTGGCATGACATCACCGCCGTTGGACTGAACGCACGGTCGAATGACGTCGGGCGTGGCATAACATCACCGCCCTTGGACAGCACACACGGTCGGCAACATCGAGCGTGGCATGACATCACTGCCATTTCACAGCACACACGGTCGGCAACGTCATGCATGGCAAGACATCACCGCCCTTAGACTGTACACGCAGTCAGACGACGTCGGGCGTGGCATGACATCCCCGCCCTTGGACAGCACACACGGTCGACAACGTCGGGCATGGCGTGACATCACCGCTTTTGGACAACACACACAGTCAGACGACATCAGGCGTGGTATGACATCCCCGCCCTTGGACAGCACACACGGTCGGCAACGTCGGGCGTGGCATGACATCACCGCCCTTGGACAGCACACACAGTCGAACGACGTCGGGCGTGGCATAACATCACCACCTTTTGATAGCACACACAGTCGAACGACGTCGGGCGTGGCATAACATCACCGCCTTTTGATAGCACACACGGTCGAACGACGTCGAGCATGGAATGACATCACCGCCCTTTGACAGCACACACGGTCGGCAACGTCGGGCGTGGCATGATATCACCGCCCTTTGACAGCACACATAGTCGGACGACGTCTGGCGTGGCATGACATCACTGCCTTTGGACAGCATACACGGTCGAAGGACGTCGGGCGTGGCATGACATCACCGCCCTTGGACTGAACGCACGGTCAGATAACGTCGGGCGTGGCTAGACATCACCGCCTTTGGATAGCACACACGGTCGAACGACGTCGGGAATGGCATGACATCATCGCCCTTGGACTGCACGCACGGTCTCACGACGTCGGGCATGGAATGACATCACCGCCCTTGGGCAGCACACACGGTTGGCAACATCGGGCGTGGCATGACATCACTGCCCTTGGACAGCACACACGGTCGGCAACGTCGGGCGTGGCATGACATCACTGCCTTTGGACAACACAAACGGTCGAAGGACGTCGGGCGTGGCATGACATCACCGCCCTTGGACTTAACGCACAGTCGGATGACGTCGGGCGTGGCATAACATCACCGCCCTTGGACAACACACACGGTCGGCAACATCGAGCGTGGCATGACATCACTTCCATTTCACAACACACACGGTCGGCAACGTCATGCATGGCATGAAATCACCGCCCTTAGACTGTACACGCAGTCAAACGACGTCGGGCGTGGCATGACATCCCCGCCCTTGGACAGCACACACGGTCGGCAACGTCGGGCGTGGCATGACATCACCGCCCTTGGACAGCACACAAAGTCGGAAGACGTCGGGCGTGGCATGACTTCACCGCCTTTGGATAGCACACACGGTCGAACGACGTCGGGCATGGCATTACATCACCGCCCTTGGACTGCATGCACGGTTGGACGACGTCGGGCGTGGAATGACATCACCGCCCTTGGATAGCACACACGGTTGGCAACATCGGGAGTGTCATGACATCACTTCCCTTGGACAGCACACTCGGTCGGCAACGTCGGGCGTGGCATGACATCACTGCCTTTGGACAACACACGCGTTCGAAGGACGTTGGGCGTGGCAAGACATCACCGCCCTTGGACTGAACGCACGGTCGGATGACGTCGGGCGTGGCATGACATCACCGCCCTTGGACAGCACACACGGTCGGCAACGTCGAGCGTGGCATGGCATCACTGCCATTTCACAGCACACACAGTCGGCAACGTCATGCATGGCATGACATCACCGCCCTTAGACTGTACACGCAGTCAGACGACGACGGGCGTGGCATGACATCCCCGCCCTTGGACAGCACACACGGTCGGCAACGTTGGGCATGGCATAACATCACCGCCCTTGGACAGCACACAAAGTCGGACGACGTCGGGCGTGGCATGACATCACCGCCTTTGGATAGCACACACAGTCGAACGACGTCGGGCATGGCATTACATCACCGCCCTTGGACTGCACGCACGGTATGATGACGTCAGGCGTGGAATGACATCACCGCCCTTGGATAGCACACACGGTTGGCAACATCGGGCGTGTCATGACATCACTTCCCTTGGACAGCACACTCGATCGGCAATGTCGAGCGTGGCATGACATCATTGCCTTTGGACAACCACGCGTTCGAAGGACGTTGGGCGTGGCAAGACATCACCGCCCTTGGAAAGAACGCATGGTCGGATGACGTCGGGCGTGGCATGACATCACCGCCCTTGGACAGCACACACGGTCGGCAACGTCGAGCGTGGCATGACATCACTGCCATTTCACAGCACACACGGTCGGCAACGTCATGCATGGCATGACATCACCGCCCTTAGACTGTACAC
Organism: Solanum lycopersicum; assembly: GCF_036512215.1. Lineage (NCBI taxonomy): Eukaryota > Viridiplantae > Streptophyta > Magnoliopsida > Solanales > Solanaceae > Solanum > Solanum lycopersicum. Next base: position 12,684,587 of record NC_090807.1, read on the forward strand.
GCAGTCAGACGACGTCGGGCGTGGCATGACATCCCCGCCCTTGGACAGCACACACGGTTGGCAACGTCGGCCGTGGCATGACATCACCGCCCTTGGACAGCACACATAGTCGGACGACGTTGGGCGTGGCATGACATCACTGCCTTTGGACAACACACACGGTCGAAGGACGTCGGGCATGGCATGACATCACCGCCCTTGGACTGAACGCACAGTCGGATGACGTCGGGCATGGCATAACATCACCGCCCTTGGACAGCACACACGGTCGGCAACATCGAGCGTGGCATGACATCTTTGCTATTTCACAACACACACGGTCGGCAACGTCATGCATGGCAAGACATCACCGCCCTTAGACTGTACACGCAGTCAGACGACGTCGGGCGTGGCATGACATCCCCGCCCTTGGACAGACCCACACGATCGAAAACGTCGGGCATGGCGTGACATCACCGCTATTGGACAACACACACAGTCGGACGACATCGGGCATGGCATGACATCCCCGCCCTTGGACAGCACACACGGTTGGCAACATCGGGGGTGGCATGACATCACCGCCCTTGGACAGCACACACTGTCGAACGACGTCGGGCGTGGCATGACATCACTGCCTTTGGATAGCACACACGGTCGAAGGACATCGGGCGTGGCATGACATCACCGCCCTTGGACTGAACGCACGATCGGATGACGTCGGGCGTGGCATGACATCACCGCCTTTGGATAGCACACACGATCGAACGGCGTTGAGAATGGCATGACATCATCGCCCTTGGACTGCACGGACGGTCGGACGACGTCGGGCATGGAAGGACATCACCGCCCTTGGACAACACACACGGTTGGCAACATCGGGCGTGGCATGACATCACTGCCCTTGGACAGCACACACGGTCGGCAACGTCGGGCTTGGCATGACATCACTGCCTTAGGACAACACACACGGTCGAAGGACGTCGGGCGTGGCATGACATCACCGCCCTTGGACTGAACGCACGGTCGGATGACATCGGGCGTGGCATAACATCACCGCCCTTGGACAGCACACATGGTCGGCAACATCGAGCGTGGCATGACATCACTGCCATTTCACAGCACACACGGTCGGCAACGTCATGCATGGCATGACATCACCGCCCTTAGATTGTACACGCAGTCAGACGACGTCGGGCACGGCATGACATCCCCGCCCTTGGACAGCACACACGGTCGGCAACGTCGGGCGTGGCATGACATCACCGCCCTTGGACAGCACACAAAGTCGGACGACGTCGGGCGTGGCATGACATCACTGCCTTTGGATAGCACACACGGTCGAACGACGTCGGGCATAGCATTACATCACCGCCCTTGGACTGCACGCACGGTTGGACGACGTCGGGCGTGGAATGACATCACCGCCCTTGGATAGCACACATAGTTGGCAACATCAGGCGTGTCATGAAATCACTTCCCTTGGACAGCACACACGGTCGGCAACGTCGGGCATGGCATGACATCACTGCCTTTGGACAACACAGGCGTTCGAAGGACGTTGTGCGTGGCAAGACATCACCGCCCTTGGACTGAACGCACGGTCGGATGACGTCGGGCGTGGCATGACATCACCGCCCTTGGACAGCACACGGTCGGCAACGTCGAGCGTGGCATGACATCACTACCATTGCAGAACACACACGGTCGACAACGTCGGGCATATCATGACATCACCGCCCTTAGACTGTACACACTCTCGGACGACGTCGGGAGTGGCATGACATCATCGCCCTTGGGCAGCACACACGGTGAGACTACATCGGGCTTCGCATAACATCTCTGCCTTGAGACAGCACACACGGTCGAACGACCTCATTAATGGCATGCCATCATCACCTTTGAGCAGCACACACAGTCGAACAACGTCGGGCGTGGCATTCCATCATAGCCCTTGGATGGCAAACAATGTCGAATAATTTTGGGCGCGGCTTGACATCACCGCCCTTGGACAGTACACAAAGTCGGACGACGTCGGGCGTGGCATGACATCACCGCCTTTGGATAACACACACGGTCGAACGACGTCGGGCATGGCATGACATCACTACCCTTGGACTGCACACACGGTCGGACGACGTTGGGCGTGGAATGACATCACCGCCCTTGGACAGCACACACGATTGGCAACGTCGGGCGTGGTATGACATCACTGCTCTTGCACAGCACACACAGTCGGCAACGTCGGGCGTGACATTACATCACTGCCTTTAAACAGCACACACGGTCGACAACGTCGGGCATGGCGTGACATCACCGCTCTTGGACAACACACACAGTCAGACGACATCAGGCGTGGTATGACATCCCCGCCCTTGGACAGCACACACGGTCGGCAACGTCGGGCGTGGCATGACATCACCGCCCTTGGACAGCACACACAGTCGAACGACGTCAGGCGTGGCATAACATCACCACCTTTTGATAGCATACACAGTCGAACGACGTCGGGCGTGGCATAACATCACCGCCTTTTGATAGCACACACGGTCGAACGACGTCGAGCATGGAATGACATCACCGCCCTTGGACTGCACACACGGTTGGCAACGTCGGGCGTGGCATGACATCATTGCCGTTGGACAGCACACGGTCGGCAAAGTCAGGCGTGGCATGATATCACCTCCTTAAGGCAACACACATGATAGGACTACGTTGGGCGTGGCATGACATCATTGCTCTTAAACAGCACACACGGTCGAACGACGTCGGGCGTGGAATGCCATCATCGCCTTGGTGCAGCACACACGGTTGAACGACGTTGGGCGTGGAATAACATCACCGCCTTTGGACAGCACACACGTCCGAACAACGTCAGGCGTGACATGCCATCACCGCCTTTTGACATCACATTCCGTCGAACGATGTCAGGTGTGGCATGCCATCATCGCCGTTGGGCAGCACACACGGTCGAACGATGTCAGGCGTGGCATGACATCACCACCCTTGGACTCCACGCACGGTGAGACGACGTAGGGCGTGGCATGACACCACCACCCTTGGACAGCACGCATAATCGAACGACGTTGGGCGTGGCATGACATCACCGCCCTTAGACCGCACACACGGTCGGACGACGTCAGGCGTGGCATGACATCCCCGCCCTTGGACAGCATACACGGTCGGCAACGTAGGGCGTGGCATGATATCACCGCCCTTGGACAGCACACATAGTCGGACGACGTCGGGCGTGGCATGACATCACTGCCTTTGGACAGCACACACGGTCGAAGGACGTCAGGCGTGGCATGACATCACCGCCCTTGGACTGAACGCACGGTCAGATGACGTCAGGCGTGGCTAGACATCACCGCCTTTGGATAGCACACACGGTCGAACGACGTCGGGAATGGCATGACATCATCGCCCTTGGACTGCACGCACGGTCTCACGACGTCGGGCGTGGAATGACATCACCGCCCTTGGACAGCACACACGGTTGGCAACATCGGGCGTGGCATGACATCACTGCTCTTGGACAGCACACACGGTCGGCAACGTCGGGCGTGGCATGACATCACAGCCTTTGGACAACACAAATGGTCGAAGGACGTCGGGCGTGGCATGACATCACCGCCCTTGGACTGAACACACAGTCGGATGACGTCGGGCGTGGCATAACATCACTGCCCTTGGACAACACACACGGTCGGCAACATCGAGCTTGGCATGACATCACTTCCATTTCACAGCACACACGGTCGGCAACGTCATGCATGGCATGAAATCACCGCCCTTAGACTGTACACGCAGTCAAACGACGTCGGGCGTGGCATGACATCCCCGCCCTTGGACAGCACACACGGTCGGCAACGTCGGGCGTGGCATGACATCACCGCCCTTGGACAGCACACAAAGTCGGAAGACGTCGGGCGTGGCATGACTTCACCGCCTTTGGATAGCACACACGGTCGAACGACGTCGGGCATGGCATTACATCACCGCACTTGGACTGCATGCACGGTTGGACGACGTCGGGCGTGGAATGATGTCACCGCCCTTGGATAGCACACACGGTTGGCAACATCGGGCGTGTCATGACATCACTTCCCTTGGACAGCACACTATGTCGGCAACGTCGGGCGTGGCATGACATCACTGCCTTTGGACAACACACGCGTTCGAAGGACGTTGGGCGTGGCAAGACATCACCGCCCTTGGACTGAACGCACGGTCGGATGACGTCGGACGTGGCATAACATCACCGCCCTTGGACAGCACACACGGTCAGCAACGTCGAGCGTGGCATGACATCACTGCCATTTCACAGCACACACGGTCGGCAACGTCATGCATGGCATGACATCACCGCCCTTAGACTGTACACGCAGTCAGACGACGTCGGGCGTGGCATGACATCCCCGCCCTTGGACAGCACACACGGTCGGCAACGTTGGGCATGGCATGACATCACCGCCCTTGGACAGCACACAAAGTCGGACGACGTCGGGCGTGGCATGACATCACCGCCTTTGGATAGCACACACGGTCGAACGACGTCGGGCATGGCATTACATCACCGCCCTTGGACTGCACGCACGGTTGGACGACGTCGGGCGTGGAATGACATCACCGCCCTTGGATAGCACACACGGTTGGCAACATCGGGCGTGTCATGACATCACTTCCCTTGGACAGTACACTCGATCGGCAATGTCGGGCGTGGCATGACATCATTGCCTTTGGACAACCACGCGTTCGAAGGACGTTGGGCATGGCAAGACATCACCGCCCTTGGAAAGAACGCACGGTCGGATGATGTCGGGCGTGGCATGACATCACCGCCCTTGGACAGCACACACGGTCGGCAACGTCGAGCGTGGCATGACATCACTGCCATTTCACAGCACACACGGTCGGCAACGTCATGCATGGCATGACATCACCGCCCTTAGACTGTACACGCAGTCAGACGACGTCGGGCGTGGCATGACATCCCCGCCCTTGGACAGCACACACGGTTGGCAACGTCGGGCGTGGCATGACATCACCGCCCTCGGACAGCACACATAGTCGGACGACGTCGGGCGTGGCATGACATCACTGCCTTTGGACAACACACACGGTCGAAGGACGTCGGGCATGGCATGACATCACCGCCCTTGGACTGAACGCACAGTCGGATGACGTCGGGCGTGGCATAACATCACCGCCCTTTGACAGCACATACGGTCGGCAACATCGAGCGTGGCATGACATCTTTGTTATTTCACAGCACACACGGTCGGCAACGTCATGCATGGCAAGACATCACCGCCCTTAGACTGTACACGCAGTCAGACGACGTCGGGCGTTGCATGACATCCCCGCCCTTGGACAGCACACACGATCGAAAACGTCGGGCATGGCGTGACATCACCGCTATTGGACAACACACACAGTCGGACGACATCGGGCATGGCATGACATCCCCGCCCTTGGACAGCACACACGGTTGGCAACATCGGGGGTGGCATGACATCACCGCCCTTGGACAACACACACTGTCGAACGACGTCGGACGTGGCATGATATCACCGCCCTTGGAAAGCACACATAGTCGAACGACGTCGGGCGTGGCATGACATCACTGCCTTTGGATAGCACACACGGTCGAAGGACATCGAACGTGGCATGACATCACCGCCCTTGGACTAAACGCACGATCGGATGACGTCGGGCGTGGCATGACATCACCGCCTTTGGATAGCACACACGATCGAACGGCGTTGAGAATGGCATGACATCATCGCCCTTAGACTGCACGGACGGTCGGACGACGTCGGGCATGGAAGGACATCACCGCCCTTGGACAACACACACGGTTGGCAACATCGGGCGTGGCATGACATCACTGCCCTTGGACAGCACACACGGTCGGCAACGTCGGGCTTGGCATGACATCACTGCCTTAGGACAACACACACGGTCGAAGGACGTCGGGCGTGGCATGACATCACCGCCCTTGGACTGAACGCACGGTCGGATGACATCGGGCGTGGCATAACATCACCGCCCTTGGACAGCACACATGGTCGGCAACATCGAGCGTGGCATGACATCACTGCCATTTCACAGCACACACGGTCGGCAACGTCATGCATGGCATGACATCACCGCCCTTAGATTGTACACGCAGTCAGACGACGTCGGGCGTGGCATGACATCCCCGCCCTTGGACAGCACACACGGTCGGCAACGTCGGGCGTGGCATGACATCACCGCCCTTGGACAGCACACAAAGTCGGACGACGTCGGGCGTGGCATGACATCACCGCCTTTGGATAGCACACACGGTCGAACGACATCGGGCATGGCATTACATCACCGCCCTTGGACTGCACGCACGGTTGGACGACGTCGGGCGTGGAATGACATCACCGCCCTTGGATAGCACACACAGTTGGCAACATCGGGCGTGTCATGAAATCACTTCCCTTGGACAGCACACACGGTCGGCAACGTCGGGCATGGCATGAAAACACAGCCTTTGGACAACACAGGCGTTCGAAGGACGTTGTGCGTGGCAAGACATCACCGCCCTTGGACTGAACGCACGGTCGGATGACGTCGGGCGTGGCATGACATCACCGCCCTTGGACAGCACACGGTCGGCAACGTCGAGCGTGGCATGACATCACTACCATTGCACAGCACACACGGTCGACAACGTCGGGCTTATCATGACATCACCGCCATTAGACTGTACACACTCTCGGACGACGTCGGGAGTGGCATGACATCATCGCCCTTGGGCAGCACACACGGTGAGACTACATCGGGCTTCGCATAACATCTCTGCCTTGAGACAGCACACACGGTCGAACGACCTCAGGAATGGCATGCCATCATCACCTTTGAGCAGCACACACAGTCGAACAACGTCGGGCGTGGCATTCCATCATAGCCCTTGAATGGCAAACAATGTCGAATAATTTCGGGCGTGGCTTGACATCACCGCCCTTGGACAGTACACAAAGTCGGACGACGTCGGGCGTGGCATGACATCACCGCCTTTGGATAACACACACGGTCAAACGATGTCGGGCATGGCATGACATCACTACCCTTGGACTGCACACACGGTCGGACGACGTTGGGCGTGGAATGACATCACCGCCCTTGGACAGCACACACGATTGGCAACGTCGGGCGTGGTATGACAACACTGCCCTTGCACAGCACACACAGTCAGCAACGTCGGACGTGACATTACATCACTGCCTTTGGACAGCACACACGGTCGAAGGACGTCGGGCGTGGCATGACATCACCGCCCTTAGACTGAACGCACGGTCGGATGATGTCGGGCGTGGCATGACATCACTGCCCTAGGGCAGCACACACGGTCGGCAACATCGAGTGTGGCATGACATCACTGCCATTGCCCAACACACACGGTCGACAACGTCGGGCATGGCATGACATCACCGCCCTTAGACTGTACACATTGTCGGACGACGTCGGGAGTGGCATGAAATCACCGCCCTTGGGCAACACACACGGTCAGACTACATAGGGCTTGGCATAACATCTCCGCCTTGAGACAACACACACAGTCGTACGACATCAGGCGTGGCATGCCATCACCGCCCTTGGACAGCACACATGGTCGAACGACATCAGACATGGCATGACATCACCTCCCTTGGATAGAACACACGGTCGATCGACGTCGGGCGTGGCATAACATCACCGCCCTTGGACTACATGCACGGTTGAACGACGTCGGGCGTGACATGCCATCACCGCCTTTAGGCAGCACACTCGGTTGAACGACGTTTGGCGTGGCATGACATCATTGCTCTTGGACAGCACACACGGTCGAACGACGTCGGGCGTGGCATGCCATCATCGCCTTTGGGCAGCACACACGGTCGAACAACGTTGGGCGTGGAATAACATCACTGCCTTTGGACAGCACACACAGTCGAACAACGTCGGGCGTGACATGCCATCACCGCCTTTTGACAGCACATTCCGTCGAACGACGTTAGGTGTGGCATGCCATCATCGTCGTCGGGCAGCACACATGGTCGACCGATGTCAGGTGTGGCATGAAATCACCACCCTTGGACTGCAAGCACGGTCAGACGACGTAGGACGTGGAATGACATCACCGCCCTTGGACAGCACACACGGTCGGACGACTTCGGGCATGGCATGACATCACCACCTTCAACCAGCACACACGGATGGTAACGTCGGGCGTGGCATGATATCACCGCCCTTGGACAGCTCACAAGGTCGACAACGTTAGCCGTGGCATTCCATCACCGCCCTTGGACAGCACACACGGTCAGACGATGTCGTACGTGGCATGACATCACCTCCCTTGGACAGCACACACAGTCGATCGACGTCGAGCGTGGCATGACATCACCGCCCTTGGGCGTGACATGCCATCACCGCCTTTGGGCAGCAAACTCGGTCGAACGACGTTTGGTGTGGCATGTCATCATTGCGGTTGGGTAGCACACACGATCGAACGACGTCAGGCATGGCATGATATCACCTCCCTTGGAATGCACGCATGGTCGGACAACGTCGGGCTTGACATAACATCACCGCCCTTGGACAGCACACTCGGTCGGCAACGTCGGGCATGGCATGAAATCACCGCCTTTGGACAGCACACACGGTCGAACGACATCGGGCATGGCATTCCATCATCGCCTTTGGGCAACACATACGGTCAAACGACGTTGGGCGTGGCATGACATCACCGCCTTTTGACAGCAGACACGGTCGAATGAAGTTGGGCATGACATGCCATCACCGCCCTTGCACTGCACGCACGATCGGACGACGTCAGGCGTTGCATGCCATCATCGCCCATGAAAAACATACTCGGTCGAACGACGTCGGGCGTGGCATGACATCACCACCCTTGGACTGCAAACATGATCGGCAACGTCGGGCGTGGCATGACATCATTGCCCTTGGACAGCACACACGGTCGGCAACGTCGGGCGTGGCATGACATCACTTCCTTTGGACAGCACACACGATCAAAGGACGTCGGGAATGGCATGACATCACCGCCCTTGGACTGAACGCACGGTCGGATGACGTCGGGTGTGGCATGACATCACTGCCCTTGGACAGCACACACGGTGGGCAACATCGAGCGTGGCATGACATCACTGCCATTGCACAGCACACACAGTCGGCAACGTCGGGCATGGCATGACATCACCGCCCTTAGAATGTACACACTGTCGGACGACGTCGGGAGTGGCATGACATCACCGCCCTTGGGCAACACCCACGGTAAGACTACATCGGGCTTGGCATAACATCTCCGCCTTGAAACAGCACACACGGTCGAACGACGTCGGGCGTGGCATGAAATCACCGCCTTTGGACAGCACACACGGTCGAACAACATCGGGCATGGCATTGCATCATCGCCTTTGGGCAGCACAAACGGTCAAACGACGTTGGGCGTGGAATGACATCACCGCCTTTGGACAGCACACACGGTTGAACGAAGTTGGGCATGACATGCTATCACCGCCCTTGCACTGCACGCACAGTCGGACGACGTCAGGTGAGGCATGCCATCACCGCCCTTGAAAAACACACTCGGTCGAACGACGTCGTGCGTGGCATGACATCACCGCCCTTGGACCGCACACATGGTCGGCAATGTCGGGCGTGGCATGACATCACCGCTCTTGGACAGCACACACAGTCGGACGACGTCGGGCGTGGCATGACATCCTTTCCCTTGGACAGCACACACGGTCAGCAACGTCGGGCGTGGCATGACATCACCGCCCTTGGACAGTACACACAGTCGGACGACGTCGGGCGTGGCATGACATCACTGCCTTTGGATAGCACACACGGTCAAACGACGTCGGGCATGGCATGACATCACCACCCTTTGACAGCAAATACGGTTGGCAACGTCGGGCGTGGCATGACATAACTGCCCTTGGACAGCACACATGGTTGGCAACGTCAGGCGTTGCATGACATCATTGCCTTTGGACAGCACACACGATCGAAGGACGTCGGGCGTGGCATGACATCACCGCCCTGGGACTGAACGCATGGTCGGATGATGTCGGGCGTGGCATGCCATCATTGCCTTTGGGCATCACACACGATCAAAGGACGTTGGGCGTGACATGCCATCACCGCCTTTGGACAGCACACACGGTCAGACTATGTGGGGCGTGGCATGACATCAATGCCTTGGGACAACACACACGGTCGAACGACGTCAGGCGTGGCATGCCATCATCGCCTAAAGGCAGCACACACAGTCGAACAACATCGGGCATGACATGCCATCACCGCCTTTGGAAAGCACACACGTTCAAAAAACGTCGGGCGTGGATTGAAATCACCGCCTTTGGACTTCACGCACAGTTGGACGACGTCGGGCGTGGCAAGACCTCACCTCCCTTGGACAGCACACACGGTCGACAACGTCGGGCGTGGCATGACATCATCGCCCTTGGACAGCACACACGGTTGGACTTCGTCGGGCGTGGCATGAAATCACCGCCTTCGGACAGCACAAACGGTCGAATGACGTCGGGCGTGATGTGCCATCACCGCCTTTCGACAACACACACGGTCATACTATGTCGGGCATGGCATGACATCACCGCCTTTGGACACCACACACTGTCGAACAACGTCGGGCGTGGCATGCCATCATCGCTTTTTGGCAGCACACACGGTCGAACGACGTCGGGGGTTGCATGACATCATAGCCCATGGACGCCAAACACGATCGAACGACGTCGGGCGTGACATGACTTCACCGACACCGACATCGGGTTTGGCTTGACATCACCCTCCTTGGACTGCACGCACGGTTTGATGACTTTAGGCGTGGCATGACATCACCGTCGCTGGAAAGCACACATGGTCGGCAACATCGGGCGTGGCATGACATCACCGCCCTTGGACAGCACACACGGTTGGCAACGTCGGTCGTGGCATGACATCACCGCCCTTGGACAGCACACACGGTCGAACGACATCGGGCATGGCAAGACATTACCGTCCTTGGACTACACGCGTGGCCGGATGACCTCGGGCGTGGCATGACTTCACCGCCCTCGAACAGCACACACGGACAGTAACGTCGGACGTGGCATGAAATCACCTCCCTTGGATAGCACACACGGTCGATCGACGTCGGGCGTGACATGCCATCACCGCCTTTCGACAGCACACTCGGTCGAACGACGTTTCGTGTGGCAAGTCATCATTGCGCTTGGGCAGCACACACGATCGAACGACGTCAGGCGTGGCATGATATCACCTCCCTTGGAATGCACGCATGGTCGAACGACGTCGGGCGTGACATAACATCACTGCCGTTGGACAGCACTCTCGGTCGGCAACGTCGGGCGTGGCATGAAATCACCGCCTTTGGACAGCACACACGGTCGAACGACATCGGGCATGGCATTCCATCATCGCCTTTGGGAAGCACACACGGTCAAACGACGTTGGGCGTGGCATGACATCACCGCCTTTGGAAAGAACTCACAGTCGAACGAAGTTGGCAATGACATGCCATCACCGCCTTGCATTGCACGCACGATCGGACTACGTCAGGCATGGCATGCCATCACCGCCCTTGAAAAACACACTCGGTCAAACGACGTCAGGTGTGGCATGACATCACCGCCCTTGGACCGCACACATGGTCGGCAACGTCGGGCGTGGCATGACATCACCGCTCTTGGAAAACACACACAGTCGGACGACGTCGGGCGTGGCATGACATCCCCGCCCTTGGACAGCACACACGATCGGCAACGTCGGGCGTGGCATGACATCACCGCCCTTGGATAACACACATAGTTGGACGACGTCGGGCGTGGCATAACATCACCGCCTTTGGATAGCACACACGGTCGAACGACATCGGGCATGGCATGACATCACTGCCCTTGGACTGCACGCACGGTCGGATGACGTCGGGCGTGGAATGACATCACCGCCCTTGGACAGCACACAGGGTTGGCAACATCAGGCGTGGCATGACATCACTGCCGTTGGACCGCACACACGGTCGGCAACGTCGGGCGTGACATGACATCACCGCCATTAGGCAGTACACATGGTCGGACTACGTCGGGCGTGACATGACATCATTGCTCTTGGACAGCACACACGGTCGAATGACGTCGGGCGTGGCATGCCATCATCGCCTTTGGGCAGCACACACAGTCGAACGACGTTTGGCGTGGAATAACATCACCGCCTTTGGGCAGCACACACAGTCGAATGACGTTGGGCGTGGAATAACATCACCGCCTTTGGATAGCACACACGGTCGAACGACGTCGGGCATGGCATGACATCACCGCCCTTGCACTGCACACACGGTCGGATGATGTCGGGCGTGGAATGACATCACCGCCCTTGGACAGCACACACGGTTGGCAACGTCGGGCGTGGCATGACATCACTGCCGTTGGACAGAACACACGGTCGGCAACGTCGGGCGTGGCATGACATCACCGCCATTAGGCAGCACACATGGTCGGACTACGTCGGGCGTGGCATGACATCATTGCTCTTGGACAGCACACATGGTCGAATGACGTCGGGCGTGACATGCCATCATCTCCTTTGGGCAGCACACACGGTCGAACAACGCCGGGCGTGACATGCCATCACTGCCTTTTGGGCAGCACACTCGGTCGAACGACGTTTGGTGTGGCATGTCATCACCGCGGTTGGGCAGCACACACGATTGAACGACGTCGGGCGTGGCATGATATCACCTCCCTTAGAATGCACGCATGGTCGGATGACGTCGGGCGTGGCATAACATCACCGCCCTTGGATAGCACACTCGGTCGGCAACGTCGGGCGTGGCATGAAATCACCACTTTTGGACAGCACACACGGTCGAACGTCATCAGGCATGGCATTCCATCATCGCCTTTGGGCAGTACACAAGGTCAAACGACATTGGGCATGGCATGACATCACCGCCTTTGGACAGCACACACAGTCGAACGAAGTTGGGCATGACATGCCATCACCGCCCTTGCACTGCACGCACGGTCGGACGACGTCAGGCGTGGCATGCCATCACCGCCCTTGAAAAACACACTAAGTCGAACGACGTCGGGCGTGGCATGACATCACCGCCCTTGGACCGCACACATAGTCGGAAACGTTGGGCGTGGCATGACATCACCGCTCTTGGACAGCACATACAGTCGGACGACGTCGGGCGTGGCATGACATCCCCGCCCTTGGACAACACACACGATCGAACTACGTCGGTTGTGGCATGACATCACCGCCTTTGGATAGCACACACGGTCGAAGGACGTCGGGCATGGCATGACATCACCGCCCTTGGACTGCACGCACGGTCGGACGACGTCGGGCGTGGAATGAAGTCAATGCCCTTGGATAGCACACACGGTTGGCAACGTCAGGCGTAGCATGACATTACTGCCCTTGGACCGCACACATGGTCGGCAACGTCGGGCGTGGCATGACATCACCGCTCTTGGACAGCACGCACAGTCGGACGACATTAGGCGTGGCATAACATCACCGCCCTTGGACCGCACACATGGTCGGCAACGTCGGGCGTGGCATGACATCACTGCTCTTGGACAACACACACAGTCGGACGACATCGGGCGTGGCATGACATCACTGCCCGTGGACCGCACACATGGTCGGCAACGTCGGGCGTGGCATGACATCACCGCTCTTGGACAGCACGCACAGTCGGACGACATCATGCGTGGCATGACATCACCGCCCTTGGATTGCACACATGGTCGGCAACGCAGGGCGTGGCATGACATCACCGCTCTTGGACAACACACACAGTCGGACGACGTCGGGCGTGGCATGACATCCCCGCCTTTGGATAGCACACACGGTCGAACGACGTCGGGCGTGGCATGACATCACCGCCCTTGGACTGCACGCACGGTGGGACGACGTCGGGCGTGGAATGACATCACCGCCCTTGGACAGCACACACGGTTGGCAACGTCGGGCGTGGCATGACATCACTGCCGTTGGACAGCACACACGGTCGGCAACGTCGAGCGTGGCATGACATCACCGCCTTTAGGCAGCACACATGGTCGGACTACGTCGGGCGTGGCATGACATTATTGCTCTTGGACAGCACACACGGTCGAACGACGTTGGGCGTGGCATGCCATCTTCGCCTTTGGGCAGCACACACGAACGAACGACGTTGGGCGTGGAATAACATCACTGCCTTTGGACAGCACACACGGTTGAACAACGTCAGGCGTGACATGCCATCACCGCCTTTTGACAGCACATTCCGTCGAACGACGTCAGGTGTGGCATGCTATTATCGCCGTCGAGCAGCACACATGGTTGAACGATGTCAGGCGTGGAGTAACACGCACGGTCAGACGACGTAGGGCGTGGGATGACATCACCGCCCTTGGACAGCACACACAATCGAACAATGTCAGGCGTGGCATGATATCACCCTCCTTAGACTACACGCACGGTCGGATGACGTCGGGCGTGGCATGACATCACCGCCCTCGGACAGCACACACGGACGGTAACGTCGGGCGTGGCATGACATCAACGCCCTTGGACAGCACACAAGGTCGACAACGTTAGGCGTGGCATGCCATCACCACCCTTGGACAGCACACACGGTCGGACGTCGTCGGACATAGCATGAATCACCTCCCTTGGACAGCACACACGGTCGATCGACGTCGGGTGTGGCATGACATCACCGCCCTTAGACTGCACTAACGATCGAACGACGTTGGGCGTGACATGCCATCACCGCCTTTGGGCAGCTCACTCGGTCGAACGACGTTTGGTGTGGCATGCCATCATCGCGGTTAGGCAGCACACACGATTGAACGACGTCGGGCGTGGCATGATATCACCTCCCTTGGAATGCACGCATGGTCGGACGACGTCGGGCGTGGCATTACATCTCCGCCCTTGGACAGCATACTCGGTCTGCATTGTCGGGCGTGGCATGAAATCATGGCCTTTGGACAGCACACACAGTCGAACGTCATCGGGCATGGCATTCCATCATCGCCTTTGGGAAGCACACACGGTCAAACGACGTTGGGCGTGGCATGACATCACCGCCTTTGGAAAGCACACACGGTCGAACGAAGTTGAGCATGACATGCCATCACCGCCCTTGCACTGCACGCACGGTCATACGACGTCAGGCGTGGCATGCCATCACCGCCCTTGAAAAACACACTCGGTCGAACGACATCTGGCGTGGCATGACATCACGGCCCTTGGACCGCACACATGGTCGGCAACGTAGGGCGTGGCATGACATCACCACTCTTTGACAGCACACACAGTCGGACGACGTCGGGCGTGGCATGACATCCCCGCCCTTGGTAAGAGTGGCAGCGGAACCGGTACCTATCGATTCCCGGTCCGGTCCGTCTCGGTCCGGTCCGGTACCAATTCGGTACCGGTTAGTACCTGTTAGGGTTTGGGTTTTCCGGTTCTGGGACAGGAACCGGGACGGAAATTATGGATATCCGATTTTTACCGGTTCCGGTAATTACCGGTCCGGTCCTGTCCGGTCCGATTCAATTTTTTTTAAAAATAGAGCCGTTACTAGTCGTTGGGTAAGGGCTAGTGCTCCCCCCCAACGGCTAGTTGAAGAAAAATTCATCCAATAAAGCCCTTACCCCACCCCTAACTTTTTAAATACCCTAAAGTTTTAAAAATTACACTTTAACCCATCTTTTTACTTATAAATACCCCTAAATTTCATTCTTTTAAATCACAATATCATCTATTCATCTTCTACTCTCTCAACTCTCAACTCTCTATCTCTAATCTCTAATTCGATAATATATAATATCTTAAATTTCGGTGTTGCCTTACTTGGTCTTTGGAAATTAGATTTGGAGCTTCAAAATTCAATTTTCAACTTTCCACGTTCGGCTATCGGCGGTCATAAACGTCTACTTTTTTTAAGTAGACGTTCGGTACATTCGTTCTAACTTTTATTTTACGTTTCATTTATATTTAAATAATTATTTATTTATTTGTGATTTATTGTTTGCATAATTGCATAACATTTTTCTTATTATATTTATTCTCACGTTTAATTTTTTAATATGGATTTCGGAAAAATAATTGTTCAAAAAGGAAAGGGGAAAAAAGTGCATTAGAGCGTGTAAGAAATGTTTGTAACTTTACATCCTCCGATAATGCAAAAATCGGTAGTTCTTCTAAATCAAAAACTAAAAAATCTACTATATTAAGAATAAATACGGATGATTATACACATGTTTATGATACGATATTTAATATTGATAGTAATTCAGGATTAGATCCTTATCATGAACATTTACAACGTCGCTTTGGTAATTTTGATGAGGATTTGCCTAGTGATAATGATAATGATAATGATATTGATAATTATACTGATACGCCTATTTTTGATGATGATGATGATGAAACTCAGCCACCTACGGCTACTACTCCTAGTCCCGCTCCCTTTCGTTGTCCTGCCCCAGTTCCCCCAGTACATCCTAGGCCTAAGGTAGAACGTGTTAAAAAATCGGTTGTTTGGCAATTTATGACACAAAATGAAGATAAAACACAAGCTATTTGTAATAAATGTAAACATATATTAAATCATAAAACTGTGGACAAATCTGGCGGGATGGGACATTTGAGTAGTCATTTAATGTCTTGTTGTAAAAATGAATTTTTGCATGCTAAAGCAGTAGCGGAAGCTAAAAAAAAGGTACCCCCCTTCCTGAAAATGTAGGAGTAGGCGGCTCTAAAATGGTACAAACACAATTAAATCCGTCTAATGTTTCTGGCTCTAGTTTACTACCTTCATATAGTAGAGAAAAAGATCTTGAAGAACTAGCTAAAATGATATGTGTTATGGGTTTGCCATTTAGTTTTGCTGAAAATCCCAGTTTTATACATTATATTCAAATTGTATATAATCCAAATTTTAAAGGTTTTTCTAGAAATACAATAAAAAAAGCTGTATTTGATTATCATGAACAACATTTTCAATATCTTCGTTGTTTATTTTATTATAATACTTGTAAAATAGCTATTACTTCTGATATGGGTCGTAGTGTAAATGGTAACGATTATTTGACTGTTACTGCACATTGGATTGATGAAAATTTTTATATGCAAAAAAGAATTTTAGGTTACAAATGTTGTCAAATGCAAAAAATCGGTAGTTATATTGCTCAAACTATTTTAGATATTTTACAAAGTTATGGAATATGTGATAAAATAAGTAGTATAACATTAGATAATGCTTCAAGTAATAATTCTGCTGTTCAATATTTAAAAACTACACTTTGTCCTTT